>NW_011494846.1:5105682-5134379 GCF_000754665.1 Bison bison bison
AGCAGGACTAAAGTGGCAATGTTGATTTTGAAAAGAGGAAAGAGATACAGATTTGATGCACATAGAAGAGAAAGAGATCTAACTGGATTCAGATTATCCACCCATCTTATCTCTCTATCTATCTGTCTACACACTTATACAAACATCACTCATACTTGAAGTGTGACGACAAGGAAATTGAAGGAAAGGTTTGAGAGAACAGGAAGACAGTAAGTCAAATCAGCTTCTTGCTGTGCAGCGTTAGGTGTCTGACAACACTGGAAGCCATAAATTTGTAGGGTCCTTATTTTATAATATTATACAAATTCCCCCAGCAACCTGATGACACAGAAGTAAGAACAGAGAAGTTGAATGTTGACTACTGGTTTATTGGGAATTTTATTTTGGACTCACTGTAGTGCCGATATAAGATGAAGTTTTCATATGATTTTTATGTTTGAAACTTGTCAAGTATTAATTGATTGGGATTCTGAAAATTGCAAAGCAAGGTTATACATTCAGAAGATTTAGTAGGAGCTTCTAGACTAAAAGGAGTATTAACTGATGGGGGCTTTTTGGGAGCTAGAGTAGGACAAAACGTTCTTGAATTGGAAGAACACTTTCCAAGGTTGGGCTTCCCTGACAGCTCAGTTGGTAAAGAATCTGCCTGCAGTGCAGGAGACCCTGGGTCAAGAGGATCCATTGGAGAAGGGATAGGCTACTCACTCCAGTATTCTTGGGCTTCTCTTATGGCTCATCTGGCAAAGAATCCTCTGTAAATCTGCTGTAAATCTGCAATGCAGGAGACCTGGGTTCAGTCCCTGAGCTGGGAAGATCCCCTGGAGAAGAGAAAGGCTACCCACTCCAGTATTCTGGCCTGGAGAATTCCATGAACTGTATAGTCCATGGGGTGGCAAAGAGTACGACACGACTGAGCGACTTTCCCTTTCACTTTCCAAGGTAGATGTCCCATAGGGAAACTGAGCTGGAGAAGGGCTTTAAACATGTTTAAGGACGGAAGGGCTTTGAAGAGCAGGTTCAGAACTAAGTTTATGTGAAAGAAAGGAATTATGGCAGATAATGGACTGTCAGAAACTTATAAACATTTCCTTCCTTATCTTTGCAGATGTCTATCCCCGTTTCGTGTCGTCAGCGCTACCTCTTCTCTTCCTTCTCACTCAGCAACTGGGTCAGTGAAGGAGGCAGGGATGGGAGTGAGGGGAGGGATTGTCATATTTTCTTTTGACCTTAGAGCTCAAAGTAAACAAGTGGAACAGAGAGGAAATGGGCTGGAGTGGATGTGTAAAGAAGTGGGCAGGGTGAGAATCTGAGGATGAGGTCTCCGTCCTAAAAGAAATGAGTCTTGGGAGGATGCACTGGAGTAGCAAATGGCAATCCACTCCAGGATTCTTGCCTGTGACAAGGCAAGAATGGACAGAGTGGGATACAGTCCTTGGGGGGATACAGTCCTTGGGGTCGCAAAGAGTCGGACATGACCGAGCATGCACGTGCTCACACTTGATGGTGATGGCAGCAATTTGTGATCCAGGCCTTCCCAAATCAGAAATTCCTTATGCTGGTTGTGTGTATGTGTATTCCAGACTGATTATACATTCATTTTATTTACTCCCACCATAAAAATTTATTTAGAACATTAAAATTTTAGTGTTAATGCTTTCAAGACTTAGATTTGCTGAGTGGTGTTGGGGTTCTGGTTACCATTTGAGCTACAACATTTTTTCACTGATGTAATCTATGGTCACTTTCTCTATTTTGATCTGTCATTTAATACTCACTTGAAGAGGGAAAAAAAGTGTATGCATGTGTGTGTGTGCGTATGTGTAAATACTGAGTGAAGCCAGTTTTGCAAGGCTATGATCTGAATTGTTTGGTTTTCATTTGAATAGTGTTTTGTATGAGATGTACTACTGAAGAGAACAGGGCCCTCAGGGTCATATTTTCTTAAAACGTACACTCCTATCATGTGCTTTTGGGTTTGAAAAAAACCATACACGTTTTGTGTATGAGAATAAAGAATAGTTAGAGTGAAATGTATCTTATTCCTGAAGGACTTTTCACAGATATGAACTACTTATTTTCTACAATTCAAGTTGGCTGCTTTTAAACTCTATGAAATAATAATAGAGTTTTATGCCTTTCTACAACCTAATATGATAATGGTCTGAAATAGGACAAAAATTCCCATGAAGTGTTAAATGATTCAAAGTCACTTTATGAACTGAGGTTCTTACTGCAATTTTAAAAATGTAATATGAATGTGTAAATAAACAAGAGGCAGACTTTGGCATATCCTCATTTATCCTGCTGCTCTGATGATTATAAGCCCTAGAAGCTGATTATGGAGGAAGACCTGTAAATTGAAGAAGTTGTCTTTTACCATATTGTGCTAATGTCTCTCTACCTAGTCATTTGGTGAAATAATTTAGCAAAATGCATCCAAGGTAAATAGATTTATCTTCAAACCTCATGTTCTTTTCCATCTTAACTGAGCATAAAATTATATCTTTAAAGATCTGCAAGTAAGAAAGGATTGATGCCTCTTGAACAATGCAGTGTGACATATGGTTTTAAATGCAATGATTTTATGTGCAGCACACAGCATCTGCAAATTTAAGCTAGTGCTCCTACGAAAACAAGAGGGGATTTATGCCCAAAAACTAAAGGTGAAGCAGAAAAAAAAAATCTATTTAGCTCCTATGTGTAGAACACTGAAAACTGTATATGAATGGAAAACGATATTTATGCATCTATAATTTTTTAAAAACATGCTTTCACACCTCACTATTTTATTTAAACATGAACAGTAACAGGGACCTTAAATGCAGATTCCTACAGGGCCAGGCAGGTAATATATACTAGAAAAGTAGGCCCAGGGAGGATCAAGTGAATCTGAGAGGGCTGCCCTGTCTAAAGCAGGCAAGTGCTTCACAAAATCCAGTAGGCAGTTGCCTTGGTCTGCTGCTGGCCTAGTGTGGCCAGATGTCCCAAATTTTCAAGAAATGTCCCACAATCTGATTTTGTGTGAAAGCTCACAATCATACTGGCAACAGTTTTTTTTTTGTTTGTTTTTAAAAACAAACAAACATGATTTGTTTTCTAGTTCTAGGTCAGATTTAGTATGTGTGGTGGCTGCTGACTTGTTCCTCTGATATCTCATGCATTGGATAAAAGAATAGATTGTCAGAAAGCATAAAGTAAAGAAGGAAGGAGAAAGAAACAGAGGGCAAAGTGGAGAGAGGAAAATAAAATTTCCAAAACATACATAAAGATTAGATCTTAGTCTCCATAAAGAAGAATACCTAAATTACTAATTCAATGAAGAGGAAGTGTAGTAAAAAACACATAGGACTGATTAGACTCTGGAAACTTTGCTTTCTGATGAGATGTATGCCTGGTAAAGACTGAAAGCCTTGGGAAGACTAGGGAATTGATTTTGTGTATCGTGTGAGATAAGGATCAAGATTTATTTCTTTCAGTATGGTTGTAATATTGACCTGGAACCATGTGTTGAAAAGACCATCCTTTCCACGATGCTCAACTGTGTCAGCTGTATTGTAAATCAAGTAGGTATAGATATAGATTTTTTTATCTGTCTATCATCTGTTTCTGGAGTCCATATTATATTTCATTCTTTATTTGAGTATTGTGACAGTACCACGCTGTCATAGTATAATATACTGTTATACCAAATATAATAAATCAAACTTGGTACTGTAAGCCTTTTTACTTTAGTAGGATTTGTTTTTTCCTAAAATGTCTTGGCTACAGTTGGCTTTGTATATTAACATATAAATTTTAAATCGTCCTGTGAATTTCAAAGGTTTGGTTTCCTTAAGCCTGTTTCATGTGGCCCACTGCAGATACTGGACTCTCCTGGAGTGCTCTGAAATGCAGACTCCTGGGCCATGACCGAATCAGTCATGATTATTATGGTCCTGCTGAATCAGCCAGGGTCGTAGAATCTCCATTTTACATAAATACTGTTAAGTGACTATGCACAATGAAGTTTAAGGACCAAGACTGCTCGTTTGGATTCGTTTCTAGCTGTTACCTGTGAGCTTACACATCCTGATTCAGGAACACCTCTTTTATAAAAAGCTGATACCATTTCTTATCAGGCAGAGCAGTTACTAATACCAAGGACAGTGAAGCAGGAAGGTGGTAGAACAATTACTTTGTAAATAAAGATACAAGACACACATGTATTCTTCTTGGAAATGTCTATCCATCCCTCCATCCCCTTCACTTTGTCTGTACAACTTCAACTTCAAGCCTTTTGGGTTCTGTTGAAATACTTTTGACGTTTATGCTTGGACCCTTGGAAAGTTTCCTGTCTTTACACTGTTAAGCATTTTATTGATTGATTTTGGCCTTTGTACTTTCTCCAGACATATTTTTTTTCTGCAGCTTTCTCACTCGTCGAGTATTTCAGGTCTAAATGTTGACCAAATAATTCTCTCCACTATAATTCATAAAATATTTCCTCTTGGGTCAGGGAAGTAAGAGGTTTTATTGCAGCTCAGTTCCAAAAGTAGTAGACAGAGCCTGGATGTTTAAACAGGGCCTGAAGCAAGATTTTGCCAACCTTTCAGAGGCTGCATAACAAATATTCTTTATTTGCTTCTTCAGGTGTTGGAGTTAGCTATAGCTTCCTGAAGGTCATGTCTTAGCCTTCACTCCCTGCTACCCACACCAACCTTTATGAATCCCCTATGAAAATAAAAATCATCCTCGGAGGGATCATACTAAGCTATAATCAGTTAATACCTTACTTTTCAATTAACACTCTAGCAGGGATTATGGGAAAGTCAGCTGAGGACAGGAACAAGGGCTCACTTGGAACACCTTGTTAGAATAAAATGAGAGAAACAAAGAAAAAAGGGAAGTAATTTTTGTAATTTTCCTTAAAATTAATAAGTGGTTATGGCACTTTGGATCATTTGGGCTACTCAATTTGCTAGCCTAGGGTTAAAGGTACATTGTTTTGAAGATTTGATTTTTAAAAGGAATCAGTGTTTCCCTAGGAGACCTTTGTCCTAAAGGCCAAGGAAAGCCACACGGATCATTTACTTTCTTACCTCTTGTTATGTGGTATTATTATGCCCCTACCAGTGTATGATCATAGTCTAGAGAAAGAGGGAAAAAAACCCATATGTTATCTTTTATTTGCCCTGGGTTTATTGCCAGTACATCTCAGAGTAAGGGGTGCTTAGGTCAACAATATTTGTTTGGGGACTGATATTATAGAGAATTGCCAGGAAGGAAAACACTGAGCAAATTATACTGCATTTTGAGCCTGACTTTAATACAAAAACATTGTAATTTTTTATTTTGCATCTCCTTTCCAAAAAAACAAAGTGAGTTTGTTTCCCTAATTTCAAAGTGATGTGTGTGGTCATATTGTATAAACCATCCTTACAACTTCCGCACTGAATACTTTTTTTCCATTTACTTATATTTTAATGTAATATTTGGTGCCAAAGTATATACGACATATATGCATGTATTATGTACCTATGTCCATATACAAGTTATAAAGTATGATAACATAATGAACAACTGTGAACCCGTTTATACAATCCAAGAGTTCAAACATGGTCACAAAACTTGCTTCTGTTTATCTTCCCCCACCTTTCCATGGTTTTCCTTTTATCTTCCACAAGAGGTAACCAGTACCTTGAATCTTATATATCATTGTCTAGCCTGTTTTTGTAGTTTAAGCATATGTTTTTAGGTATGCCTAAATATTGGATGCTTTAGTTTTCCTTGTTTTTGAACATTACATTAAATATATCACTTTGGACATCTTATGAGATTTACTCTTTTTTCCCCGTGTATCACATCACTAAAGTTCACTGTCTATAGCTATAGTTCAGTCATGTATATTTCACTGAATAACTAATTCGTAATTGATTGATTTATTCTCTTGTCAAAAGGGAAGTATTACTTCTAGTTTGTGGTGGTTATTTTGAATATATTCTGTATCTCCTGGTAGACATATGTGCAGGAGTTTCTCTTGTGTATGTACGTAGGACTGGGTTCCTTGATGGTGGTACCATTGACATTGGGACCAGATGATTGATTCTTTACCGTATGGAGCTGCTGTGTGCAGTCTAGATGTTTAGCAGCATCCCCGGCTTCCGCCCACTAGATGCCAGTAGTGTCTTTCAGTTGTGACAACTGACAATGTCTCCAGACTTTACCAAATACTCTCTAGGGATCAAAATCACTGACCTAGACATACAGCTGTTGGGTGGAGATCAGGTGTGTGAATATTCATCTTTACAAATCGCCACATTGTTGTCCAAAGTAATTGTAACAATCTAGAACTCCCAAACTTTTTTGTTGATTCACTTCCTCTCCAACACTTGGTATTGTCTGATCTTCTAATGTGCCACGACTTAATAGGTGTGAAATTGTGTCTTCTTATGTTTGTAATTTTTTTTTCTTGATTGTTATCTAGATTAAGAACCTTATTATATGTTTGTTGTCCACATGTTTTTTCTTCTAGGTGCCTGTGTTTGGGCCTTTGCCTAGCTTTCTGTTGGATTTTCTGGCTTATCGATTTGTCGAAAATTATTTATGTGTTCTGGATACAAATCCTTTGTTTATTAAGTGAGTTGTAATGATCTCTCCTAATTTGCTGTTTTCTATTCTCTTTATGATTCCTTTTGATGAACATAATTTCTTAATTTTAATTTAATTGAACTTATCTTTTTTATTTGTGGTTTGCCTTTTTTTGCCCCAAGATTGAAATGAGTTAGCTCATGTTTTCATTGAAGACTCGCACATAAAATAGGGTAGTTTTCTGCCTGACTTTCTTTCTATTGAATTATTTTCTCTGGGGGAACCAATTACTGTATCTTGAGGACACTTAGCTGGCCTAAGAGAAGGCTCACAGGGAGGGAACTCAGGCCTCCAATGACCAATACCATCATGCCAGCCGATCAGTGAGTCTGTTTGGAAGTGCCTCCTCACCCCAGTCAAGCTTTCAGATGACCATGACCTTACGAGAGCCCTGACCCAGGACCCAAGTTCCAGATCCTCAGATTCCTGATCCTCAGAAGCTGGGGAGATAGTAAATGTTTAATGTCATTTTAAGCTAAGTTTTAGGATAGTGTGTTACACAGCGGTAGATAACTAGTACAGCTGGCCTCCTTGTTTGCTAATAATCTTTGATTATGAACATATTACTTGATTTATTTGGTGAGATTCTGTGGCTTCAAAACGGATAAGGCTTTCTTTCAGAGTAGGTATGCTTTCTGCATGTGGCTTTGGTTTGCTCATAGATGGAAACTTCTATTTATCTTGAAAGCCATCAGTCAGATGCAGAATCTTAGGCTCAGCTTCTATACCATACTAAAGACTGTGTCCTGTGTAGTAAGTTCTAGTAGCAGGAAGCCTTCAGAACACCTTGTCAGCCACAGTGCTAAAGCAAATAGCCAAAAAGATTTTACAAAGGCTTTCTCACCTAGAGGATTGGAGCAGACTGCTTCTTTACACTTCAGGGATGCTCAATGTCATTTTATCAAGGGCTAGGTGGCTCCAGAGGATTAGCTTGAAAGACTTCTTTTAAGCCACCATTGACCTGTTGATAGAAATAATCAGGTTGAGTTTGAACACGCCATCAAACATGGGGGTCCATAAATTGACATTGTTCTTCAGCCTTCCCAAATGATATAGGCTAAATTATTTCACTTTCTAAATGCCAAAAATTCAGGGTGCTCAAGAAGTGTAGTTTTACCAAGGCAAGATTTCTAGAAACCTCGATGACCCTGGGAATCTGATGCAGGTGAGGGTTACCTCTGGCCATGCTCTCCTGCTTCTCTGGTCCTCAGTTTCTAAGCCTATAAAATGGAAATGGTTTGAGATGACTGTTAAGATCTTTTCTAGCTCCCATGTGTTTGAAAACATCTATGAATAATGTTATGGCAGAAGAAAATGATATATAAAATAGACCCCTCTTAACACCAAGCTGCTGAGAAAGCCGAGAAATAGTAAGATTTATTCTCTAATTCCAAGTAACCAAATTCACATTTCACATTTCATTACTCTCAACCATTAAAGACCCTTTCACTAGCAGTAAAAAGGTCTCAGACATGGTAGTACTTTTGAAATGGCTAGTAGTAAGCATGTTAGCAGGAAGGAGTTTAAACCTGTCAGAGAATAGGAATGAGACAATGGGACTCTTCAGGATGAGATAAGGAGAAGAAAGGTGGCATTGAGAGAAGTGAGTAAACAGCAAGTCACACTTTGCTAAATCACAGTCTCGTTCAGGGGCCAGCTCTGGCTTCAGAAAGGGCTCTTTGCCAACTGAAAATGGGTTCTGTATGTCTCTGTGTGTTCATGTATGTATGTATGTGCAGATGTATTTACAAGTACTAAAGATGAGCTGACAGTTTTGAGGTGGCCCTGTTGTGGGCCTTCTTCAGTAATGATTTTCTTTTATCCTTTCTAAGCAGAGCGCTTGCTGCAAGATGAAGATGATGAAGCAACTGGAATTGGAGTCTGCCAAGAGAAGCTTTGTTTTTACTCCCTTAGGTAAGTCATTCTGTGGCTTCAGCCCCTGATCATCCTCCCAGCTGAACCGGGAGCCTTGCTTTGAGTGCGTTGCTCCAGGTACTCTCATACCTGCATGTGGGCGTGGATGGCAAACTGGAGGATAACTGCCCAGAGCTCATGTGCGTGATTGCCTTTGGCACGTCAGTCACATAGTGGATGCGTTCGTGATGACTTATTCAATTAAATGTGCCTTCATGTATCTAATATAACCCGCAAATTCCCTTAATTTTGCCACTTCCCACATCAAAACCAGAAAGCTGAAGAAGGAAGAGTGTAAGGAAGGTTTCGTATTAAGGATTCTGGTGACAAGAACCTGGTGATTTTTCAGTCAATCAGAACTTTTTTTTTCCCCTTGGGAGGAAATAGAAAGTAGGTGGATAATTATTTAGTTGAGCTTAAAATGTTTCTTCTGCATGAGTTCCAGAGAAAATGAAGATGCTTTTGTTATCAGCAAGGTACTGAAAGGAGGGCCTAAGGTTTCGGGTAGGTGGGGGAATTTTAGAGGGGGTGGAGATGAGCGGGATGTTTTCAATTGAGGTATTAAGGGAAGAGGAAAATGAGGGAAAGAGAAGGTGAAGAAGTGGCTTTTTAAAACAAAACTTTCAGAACTGTGTGGAAAGAAGGCTAAAACTTACTGAAGAAAATCAAGTTTAAAGTTGCCATTAAAGGTGTGACTTTAAAATGTACCATAATGATGACAGATTTGATTTGTTCTTCATGTGAAATATCACATAGCCTAACACCATAAAAATAGTCTTTGATCAAATGAAAGATTTTCAAGAAGCAGAGGAAAAAATTCCAATATATAGTTAGACTTACATACATCGCATTAGGTATTTCCTTGATGGCCAGAAAGAGGATTCAGGTTTCTCTTTCTAGGAAAACCCTGAATTCACTGGGGAAGATGCTAGGGTACAGATATTTGAGGAGAGAGAATTTTAAGTAACGTATTTGTTGAGGTAAATTATCTATCTCTCACATGAGGAGGCATGTGTCATGTTATGATGACATATGTTTCCCCTGAGTGTCTTTTTTAATATTAATGTTAGTGCACAGAATTATGAAATGCTAACACCAGAGCAAAGCAGCCCATCTGGTCTTACAGGTTGATTGACTTGCTCAATTTCTGAGTACCTGTCTGTACTTAAACTTTTTGAGTTCTCAGTCCATTTGTAAATTGATGAAGATGAGATTGGATGAAGTCTTAGGTTTTTCCTCAACATATAACTCTGACTCTTATCTAGCGTATTTAATTTAGTGTAAGATATACATTTTTTCGCACCTTAATAGCTCTAATATTGAAGTGTATCTTAAAGATAGATATTTCCTAAACATTGTGTCATAATCAGCAGGTTTTACTTTTCTTTTTTGAAGGTATGTAAAATAATGGTGCATGTAGCAATTAATGTCATGTTAGATTTGATGAAATATGTATAATTGAGGTATAAGCCCTGAACCTTCCAAACTCAGCTAATGTCATCATCCAGCCATTCCAAAACTTACTTAGTTCATATTATTGGGCATTTTTAAGAGGCATATGGAATTTTGATCCCAGAATAGCATTTAGCTAATAGATGTTTCACAAAGAAATTCTTCCTTTCTTTTCTTCATATACCTATTCTAGAATAATCTATTTCTCTTTATATGAAACTATCCTGTTCCTTAGTTTTGTTCCAAAGTCAAGCCCATTTAATTCTTGGATATATTGGTAAAGGAATATAAAACAGGTAATGAATGAGACAGACAGTTCTTTCCTATGGCTAAATTTATTTATTTAACAGTCAATTCAAAAAGGATTTTTTAAAAATTTCTATGTATTATGCTATTTACTAGTGATAAAAAATAGTAAGCAGGAAACAGTGGAACAGGCTATTCAGTAAGTGGTGCACTGAAAATGGAAGGAATTACACAGAGAATCCTGAATCCTTAGAAAGAGCTTTAGATGGTGACATTGAAACTGAGTCAGGACAGACAGACAGACATAGCCAAGTGAATGATGAGGTTAGACAGAAGGGCATTCCAAGAAAAGGAAGCAGAATGCTCAAAGACCTGTGATTCAAAACAGAACACAGCATGATATATTTGGGCAACTAACTTTTGTTTAGAATGGCTGGATACTCATGATAATATCAATCTCTCCTAAATCAATCCTTGAACGCATAGGCATGTTCATCAAATCTGAGCTAAACTCTGTGCTAGGTATGGTAAAATTGTAGATATATAGACTTCAAAATGGAGTCATACACCACATAATTAGATAATATAATTCTAAAGTAGCCATTGAAGACTTCTTGGTTCACTCTAGCTCTTTAAACTCATGATATTCCAAAGGAAACTCATTCTCTTTAAATCCTACATCTCTTGTTCCTTCCCCTTTCCCATTTTTGGTGAATAACCTTACCATGTCAACCAAGCCCCACGTCTTGAAATCATGCCAATATATGCAATAACATTCCCCAAATCTAATGCATCATCAAGTTCTGTAGTTTGATTTCCTCACTCCATTCTTTAGGTCTACTAATACCAGACAAAATGTACTTAAGATGAAAATGTTTACTAAGAGAAAAAAACATTTTATAAGAAACTAAAAATGACTTTTTTTTTTTAAATAATAAAAGGGTCAGTATATGGATCTAACAAGAAAGGCTCAAATACATACAAAAAATTGACAGAATTGGAGGGAAAAAAATGGATAGTGATACCTTAGAAGAGGCTGTAAATGAGGGTGCTCTAATAAATACCTGTTATCTTTGTTGATTTTAATACTCTTCCTTTCTTTGAAATGCCGCCCCCCTTTTTTATGGCTCATGTGTGGCTTTCCAACCACATGGGTGGACATAGGACATATATTTCACCAATTAGGTTCCCAAAGGCTCTGAAATTAACTAATAATCCAAGATGGGCCAGTTAAAGAACTCAATGGAAATTTAGTGCTCTGCTACCCACATTTTAGGGAAGATTTATCAAGCTAGAATGACGCGATTCATTATGCCTATGACTGAGAAAGAACGTGCATACAGAAGTAAGCCAAGCCAAGAAACAAATGGATTTCAAATAGAGAAAGCTGGTGCTTTGATTACATAATTTTGAGGTCCTGGATGTTTCCCGAATCCAAGCTATCTCGAGAATTTTAAATTCCCTGAGCCATTCTGTTCTTCTTTTCCTTAAGCCTGTTTGAGTGGAGTCTGTCCTTTACAACTCTAAGAATCTGAAATAAAACAGCAATTAATAATTACAGTTCTGGTCACCAATTCCAGAGTTGGGGGCAGGAGGGTTCCTACACCAAGTAATTTTAAGACACCAGCCAGGTGTCCTGTAATTGAAGTCAGTTCCAGCAGTGTCTACATGGAGAGAGCATCAGATCCCTTCGGTAAGGGCTCAGTCTTCCAAGACTGCCTCCTCCCCATCCCCACATCAGATAGCAATCAAAAGTACAGATTGTCACCGGTGTTTCATGCTGACTCACTGTAGATCAGAATTTCCAGGGATTCCCTCATCAGGTTTGATTAATTTGCTAGAGGGGCTGGAAAAACCCCGAGAACACCTCACTTACTGGATTACTAGTTTGTTATAAAAGGATATAACTCAGGGACAGTCAAATGGAAGACGTTCATAGGCAAGGAATGGGTGAAGGGGCTCTGAGCTCTGTGCTCTCTGAGCCAGAGATTTGCCATTCCCCCCAAATCTCTGAGTGTGTTCAGCAACTTGGAAGCTCTCCGAAGCCACGCTTTTGGGTTTTTACAGAAGTTTTATTACACGGGCAAGATTGAATAAATCTTTGGCCAATTGAAGATTGATCCAACCTGGGAAGGAGGGAGAGTCAGGGGGTGGGGCAAAATTTCTAACCCTCTAATTCTGTGATTGGTTCTCCTGACAAGTCTCTATCATTTGGTTGGGTCCATAGTCTCCTCATTAATATAACAAAGGATACCTTTCCAGCTTCCAATACTTAGGAAATTCTAATGTTTTAGGAGCTATGTACCAGGAATAAAGGACAAAGACCCAATATGTATTTCTTATAATAAATCACAATGTCACAAAAATAAAAGTGCATCAGTAATCAAAATGGTTGGAAACGTATAACTGGGTATTGAGCAGAAGTACACAGAGAGAGCAATTTTATTTTTCTCTAATTCTGTTCTTTAATTTTATTTTTCTCTAATTTCTGTTCTTTAACATGTTCTTTAATATAGTCATATCTCTAATTCCTTCCTGTAATTGTTTGAGGTGATCCTTAGTTCCCTCATCATTTTGGATTATAAGACTGTTTAGGTACATATTGCTCACTTTCAGGAAGCAAAGAATTCTCAGCAAGTTTAAATCAGAATTCCAGTCTCCTGCCTCATTTGAGTTGAGTGTCTTGTCTTTTAACAGTGGAAGCCAGACACATGACTCTGGCTTGAAGTGGGGACCAAGCCATGAACTCAACTTTCAGATTTCTTCCTTCCTCTTTCAAGCCTGTATTTAGCTGCTGTTTTTGTAGTTCTGTCTTGACTAACAGTTAATGACCAGTGTGTTCTCCATAATAGCAAGCTTCTAGATACTGATTTCTTCATGTACACCTTTTCTTCTTCTTCTTCTTTTTTTTTTTTTGAGTTCTTCAACCAGTGTCTCCAAGCATTATTGTTCACTGAGATTGTTCCAGATCATAGCTTCATAACATGGGTGGGTGATATACTTTCCAACTGACCAAGAATTACATCCTTTCAGCCTTTGTCTTCAGGGATCCATCCTGTTAGGATCCCTTCTTCCCTAGAGGCATTTTCAAAAGTTTGACTCCATCAAGACCACTCAAGATCACTTGGTCTATAAAGAAAGTCATGCCTTGTTTTCAGGCCAGACTGTGGGTAGTCTGCTCCCTAAGCCACTATCTGTTCCTTGCCTTGCCATGGATGGCAGCTGCAGCCAGTCATTTATCTTCTGATTCTTCCAGTTTACATCAGTTTCCAGGATCTATTTTTATGGCCACTCTCAAACTTCAGGGGACATACATAAATTCATCCTTAATGGCACCCAATCTTGCCAAGGCCTTCCTCCTTAAGATTGGATGTACTGAGTAAAGCTAAAAATCTGCATCTTGAAAGTATCCAATTTGAGAGTATGATGTGGTTTACTTCTTTCGTAGACATTCAGAGTCTCAGGAAGCCCCACTTACGTGGTTTGTGGGGAGAACCCTCCTTCCCTTCTTCCTACACACTCCTCCGATTAACAGCAGGTGGCTGAAATGGGGAACTTTCAGTCAAGGGAAACTCCTTGTGTTGATTGATGACCTTCATAAGAAAATTCTTAGGCAAGCAGTAAAGATGAAAACAAGCCAAAGGGGTTAAGAGAGCAGAGGAGAGGGGATGAGGGGATCAAAGTGGCAGATGCAGACTGGGAATGGAAAGAAGTTGCAAATTAGTAAGAAATACATACAGAGCAGGAAAGCTTGTTCCGAAATTTGCTGTTATTGTTATTATTTGCTGCTGTTGTTAGTTACTTCAGCATGTTTGAAGGCAGAAGAGTAGGAACTGGTCATGATTGTGGAAAAAAATGTGGAGCACAGCTCCTCTGCATCTTGATGGACTTTATCAGGAGCTCACACAGACAGGCAGATTTACTTTCTGAAAGAGAAAGTTTCCCCACCATCTGAGACTGGATGATGGCATCAGAGTATTCACCAGGGCGTGGACTCCTATCTTCTGATTCAAGTAGGGGGCAAGACCATCACTGAAAGTGGCAGAGTGAAAAAGAAGAGAGAGAAGTTCTAGAACAGCCAGCAATATACAGAGGAGGATTTGTAGAACTGAATTGCTGCTTAGTCGCTAAGTCCCATCTGACTCTCTATGACTCCATGGACTGTAGCCCACTAGGCTCTTTTGTCCATGGGGTTTCCCAGGCAAGAATACTGGAGTGGGTTGCTCTTTCCTTCTCCAGGGGGATCTTCCCAACCCAGGTAGTAAACCTGAGTCTCTTGCATTGGTGGCAGATTCCTTACCATTGAGCCACCAGGGAAGTCCCAAACTGAATTATTGGGCTGTAAAAGTAGGTTCCAGCTTCAGGTGGACACTAGGTTGTCAGTGAGGCTGGTGGCTCTTGAAAAACACTTATATATTCTGAGGCTCAGGATAAGCAGTGTAGAGAGAGATGCTGTGTTTGATCCAGGGAAAGAAACTGCCATGACTGGGTGGGTAGGCCTGGCCAGAATGGGCAAAGAGAACAGAACAGAGTGTCTATGGTGCAGGCATGGGTGTGAATCCCCGATAGGAAGAAGCAAGAGGTTCTGAGTAAACCATGGGCTCTGTTTAAGCAGGAAGCAGATCATCTAACTATCAAACGAGAAGAGGGGTTGACATACTGGTTTTTCTTTTGAAAGGAAAGCAGGTTCCAGAGATGTTGAGCACCTGGAACTGGTATGGGAAGTTGGGAGGGAATAAAGTCTTCATCGGGTTGCCTTTTGATCTGAAATCACTTCAGCAGTGAAATAAAGAGGAGCGGCCCTGGAACGGACAAGAGTGAAGCCACATGGACAGATGCAAAATATGTGTGTGTTCGCTTGCTTTTGAAAGCAAACATTTTGTTTTCAGCAAACAGCTTGCATCTTGTGCTTCCTTGATTTTTTTTTAAAGCAAAGTACACACACAAAACAGCCTGTCACTGCCGGCTTCCCAGAGCACGAAGACAAGCCCTTGAGTGTTTTCCAGTAACCAGCTCCCTAAGCTGGTTCTCACACGAGAAAGAAACTCAGAGTAACAAAAGGTGCCTGTGAGAGGTTCTTTGAGACTAAAATTTGGTGGAGATTAAACGAGGGCAAAAGTTCAAATGAGAAGGAGCCATTGCCAAGTAAGCAGGAATCTTAGCCAAGGGGAAGGAAAGGAGGACACTGGTTTAAAATGCGAGTAACCATGGCGAGCCAAGAGTTCAATGCTAGAATCTGGTTAAGAAGTAATATCACACAGAGCCGGAATTGTTTATTCAAAGCAGGCCATGAGAGAACAGTTGTCTCCAATGGGTCCTCTCACAGCTTGGATTCAGAACTCTAAGTGCATTTTTAAAAGCGTCCGGCGCTTCTCCCTGACCCACTTGGTATTAAGCAGAAAGAAAAGAGAGCAGAAAGTTTATTCTCAGTGTCTCTTGTGGGTTTAAGACAGCTTTACATATGGAAAAGCATTCTGCTGTCAGCTGTGGAACTGGTTTCCTGCTATTCTCCTTTCAGTTGCCGTTGGAAACTCTGCCTGACCGTGTGGTAACACCACCCATTTCCCAAGGTTCAGATACCGATGCCGCTCGGAAGGGAAGCGGAGTGTTTCTTTACACGTACATTTTGTGTTTTGCTCCTGTTTCTGAGTGAGAAGGGTTTGCAAACAGCAAAAGACCGTGAGAATCAAGATGAGGTGTGGAAATACAAGATAAAGATAAGCCTGAGGGAATGAGACAAGAGGCTCGGCAATGACCAGAGACCTACCTTCACATTTGTGCCTTTCCATCTAGACAGCCCATTTGCTGTCATTAACACCGTGGAGGGTGGAGCAGAGGCCTCTGTCCTCTGAGATGGCTATCAATACAGCAGGGGTTTTTAGAAGGGAGAGGTCCCTGAGCCTCTGAAGTTTATGCAAAAGCTTCTGTGTCATTTTGCATGTGCATTATTCTGGGGGAATGAGTCAATCATGTTCAAGACAAATCATCTCTCTCACGTTTTTTCTTTTTAAGGTACTGAACATGAGTAAAAGTCGCTCAGTTATGTCTGACTCTTTGCAACCCCATAGACTATAGAGTCCATGGAATTCTCCAGGCCAGAACACTGGAGTGGGTAGCCGTTCCCTTCTCCAGGGCATCTTCCCAACCCAGGGATCTATTAAGGTACTAATCCTTGACTAGTAGTCAAGGGCAATATACCCTTATACTTAATTATCTCCCAAATTTTCCACCTGGAATTCCATCACTTTGGAAATCTACCTATGAATTGGGTGGATACAAACATTTAGTCCATAGCAACTATCTGACTCAGAGTAGATAATCAGTAAATGCCCTTTATTATTGTTTTCTTAGAACCAGAATAGCAAAATATTACTCCGCAGTTGGAACAATAATTGTTAATAGTTGTTCAAAGTGTTATATAATCAGGATTGATAATAAGACAGAAAGAGAATTTATTAGCTGTTGGATTGTCTATCCCACCATTTCATCAGAAATATCCAAAGATGTTAAAATTTCAGCTGTAGATACAGCTTGGGTTGTATGATTCATTCTTTTATTTACATCATCTGTCAGACATTTACTCTGCGTATTTGTGTGGTGATGTAAGTGCTGTAAGTATACCAAGATGAATAAAACTTATGTATAACTAAGCAAATAAATAAAGATGTGGTATGAGCAGTGGCTTAATAGAAATGCAAAGAAAATATTAAGGGAATAGAGAGATGGGGTCAGTTCCCTGTTAGTTCTCTCAGCGTTTTTCTGAGAACTTCCTGATCTTAACCTAACCCCCAGGATGACATTTGTGATGCATTAAAATGAGAGCATTTTCAGCTTCAATAAGGCCCATGAGGCAGATCTGGGGGCAGGAGGACCAAGTTGGCCATCATGGCTGGTTAGGACTCCATCTTCTGCACTCATTCATAGCTTGGTGGATCAGAGCCCAGACTCTGGAGGAAGACTACCTGGGTTCAAGTCCTATTTTTCCCAATATCAGCTCTGTGACCTTGGGCAAGTTACTTAATCTCTGTGGGTTCCAGTTTCCTTAATATACAAAATGAGGATAATAGTACATTCTAGCATTGCTATGAGGATTAAATAAGTAAATATTTGAGAAGCACCAGAACAATGTCTGGCACATAATATACTTTATTTCTGTACTTAATAAATAACCAGATCATCACCTCTGAATTATGATACCTCTGTCCCATACAAGACATATCCTCATGGATAAATAAGATGATTAACAATCAGTTGTTGAATGAATGAGTGAAAAGTAAGTGACCTTGGGAAAATGCCAATAGGAAACAAAATACAAGGAAATGACTTTAAAAAGAGCTAATTTGATAGTTAAGATACTTTCAATTGCTGCTTCCTTGTAAGAAAGCCTCTAATGTTCCAACTCCATTAAAGCCCAAAATCTTATGGCATGGTTTATAAATTTAAAAGGGTAGGGTTTGCAGTAGTAATATGTAAGCCCCTATAGCTCAGTGGTTTAGGAAAACAAAAGTGTATTTCTTTCAGTAGCAAAGTCTGATGAGAGTTCTCATCCATCTAATTGCTGAGAAATGCAGGCTCTGTTTATCTTGCGATGCTACATCTCATGTCACCATGATAAGGAAACAGAAGAATGGAGAAGGAACCTTAACTCTTCATTTTCTCTTTTTTTTTAATTGGAGTATAATTGCTTTCTAATGTTGTGTTAGCTTCTGCTGAACAACAAAGTGAATCAGCTATATGCATGTATATCCCCTCCCTCTTGAGCCTCCCTCCACCCGCCCCCTGACCATGCCACCCATCTAGGTCATCACAGAGCCCCAAGCTGAGCTCCTATGCTATGCTGCAGGTTCCCACTAGCTATCTGTTTCACAGATGGTAGTGTATTTACGTCAGTCCTAATCTCCCACTTCGACTCCCCCGCCTGGATGTCAACATGTCCATTCTCTACATCTGCATCTCTATCCTGCCATGCAAATGTGTTTATCAGTATCACTTTTTAAAGATTACACATATATACAATAATATACAGCATTTTTCTCTTTTTGACTTACTTCACTCTGTATGACAGACTCTAGGTCTATCCACATCTCTGCAAATACCAATAGCTCATGCAGCTCAATCTCATAAAACAACGCAATCAATAAGTGGGTGGAAGACCTAAGTAGACTTTTCTCCAAAGAAGACATATGGAAGGCCAAGAGGTGTATGAAGAGATGCTCAACATCACTAATTACTAGAGAAATGCAAGTTGAAAGTACAATGAGGTATCACTTCATACCAGTCAGAATGACCATCATCAAAAAATCTACAAACAATAAATGCTGGAGAGGATGTGGAGAAAAGGGAACTCTCTTGTACTGTTGGTAGGAATGTAAATTCATAGAGCCACTATGGAACTCTATGGAGGTTCCTTAAAGAATTAAAAATAGAACTACCACGTGACCCAGCAATCCCACTACTGGGCATATAAACTGAGAAAACAATAATTCAAAATGATCCATGTGCCCCAGTGTTCATTGCAGCACTGTTTACAATAGCCAGAACAAAGAAACAATCTAAATAAATGTCCCCTGACAGGTGAATGGATAAAGAAGATGTGGTGTGTGTGTATATATATATATATTTGTGTGTGTGTGTGATAGAAGATGGAATATTACTCAACCATAAGAAGAATGAAATTGGGTCTTCATTTACTCTTAAGTGCTGTGTCCCAGATGCATGTTCTTTCTGCTCACACACAGCCCATTCCTCAGAACTAGTCCTATGTCCCAAATGCAGCCAAGCAGGAGGCTAGTAAATGTAGGGGCCATGGGTATCCAGTGAGCAGCACCTATACCACAGATGGCGTGCAAGCCCTCAGTAATCTGATCCCAACTCTTCCCACCATGTCTTTTGAGTTAAATGAGGTCCTGAGGTCTCATCGGAGCGTCCCATAATCACGAGATGTATACAACAGCCTTTCCTCACAAGGAGTCTGGTCGTGGTCTGAAGAAACCATTCTCTAGACTCCTATTTGGTTTTTTGGGGGAAAAAAAATACAGAATGGGGGTCCTGCTCTCAAGTTGTTTGTAATGTATTTAAGGAAATATTGTAAGAGTTAAGAGGTTAAGGCAGTGTCAAATCAGTTGTAACTGAGTGCAAGAGATAAGGTAGCTTAGTTTTGTAGAAGGTCCTTGAGAGTTGGAATCAGACAGTACTAGGCTCCAAAGTTTACTAATTGTATTAAGGAAGTCAATTCTAAAGATATATATCTACATACATACTGTAAGTGTACACACACAAGCGTCCTTTGGTTCAGTTTAGTTAAGTCACTCAGTCGTGTCTGACTCTTTGCGACTCCATGAATCGCAGAATGCCAGGCTTCCCTGTCCATCACCAACTCCCGGAGTTCACTCAAACTCACCTCCATCGAGTCAGTGATGCCATCCAGCCATCTCATTCTCTGTCGTCCCCTTCTCCTCCTGTCCCCAATCCTTCGCAGCATCAGGGTCTTTTCCAATGAGTCAACTCTTCGCATCAGGTGGCCAAAGTATGGAGTTTCAGCTTCAGCATCAGTCCTTCCAATGAACACTCAGGACTGATCACCTTTAGGATGGACTGGTTGGATATCCTTGCAGTCCGAGGGACTCTCAAGAGTCTTCTCCAACACCACAGTTCAAAAACATCAATTCTGTGGCACTCAGCTTTCTTCACAGTCCAGCTCTCACATCTATACATGACCACTGGAAAAACCATAGCCTTGACTAGACGAACCTTTGTTGGCAAGGTAATATCTCTGCTTTTCAATATGCTATCTCGGTTGGTCAGAACTTTCCTTCCAAGGAGTAAGCATCTTTTAATTTCATGGCTGCAGTCACCATCTGCAGTGATTTTGGAGCCCAGAAAAATAAAGTCTGACACTGTTTCCACTGTTTCCCCATCTGTTTCCCATGAAGTGATGGGACCAGATGCCATGATCTTCGTTTTCTGAATGTTGAACTTTAAGCCAACTTTTTCACTCTCCTCTTTCACTTTCATCAAGAGGCTTTTGAGTTCCTCTTCACTTTCTGCCATAAGGGTGGTGTCATCTGCATATCTGAGGTTATTGATATTTCTCTCGGCAATCTTGATTCCAGCTTGTGCTTCTTCCAGCCCAGTGTTTCTCATGATATAATCTGCATATAAGTTAAATAGGCAGGGTGGCAACATACAGCCTTGACGTACTCCTTTTCCTATTTGGAACCAGTGTGTTGTTCCATTTCCAATTCTAGCTATTGCTTCCTGACCTGCATATAGGTTTCTCAAGAGGCAGGTCAAGTGGTCTGGTATTCCCGTCTCTTTCAGAATTTTCCTCAGTTTATTGTGATCCACACAGTCAAAGGCGTTGGCATAGACAATAAAGCAGAAGTAGATGTTTTTCTGGAACTCTCTTGCTTTTTTGATGATCCAGTGGATGTTGGTAATTTGATCTCTGGTTCTTCTGCCTTTTCTAAAACCAGCTTGAACATCTGGAAGTTCATGGTTCATGTACTGCTGAAGCCTGGCTTGGAGAATTTTGAGCATTACTTTACTAGCGTATGAGATGAGTGCAATTGTGCGGTAGTTTGAGCATTCTTTGGCATTGCCTTTCTTTGGGATTGGAATGAAAACTGACCTTTTCCAGTCCTGTGGCCACTGCTGAGTTTTCCAAATTTGCTGGCATGTTGAATGCAGCACTTTCACAGCATCATCTTTCAGGATTTGGAATAACTCAACTGGAATTCCATCACCTCCACTAGCTTTGTTCATAGTGATGCTTTCTAAGGCCCACTTGACTTCACATTCCAGGATGTCTGGCTCTAGGTGAGTGATCACACCATTGTGATTGTCTGGGTCGTGAAGCTCTTTTAACTCAATAAATAGTAACTGTTACTGTTATTTGTTTTTCTATTTTGTATAAAAATAATCTTTGAGAAATAGATTTTCCACCCAGGTATGCAATAACATAAGATATTAGCCCAGTAATTTTCTAACCCCTGTTGTTCGGCAGCCCCAAAAGAAAACAAAGGTAATCGAGTCTGAAAGAATTTCTTCCACATCTAGTCAGTTTCAGAGCCTGAGCTCCGAACACCTTTCCTGCTACATTTCTGGGGAACACCAGCCCATGAAAGCTACAGTCAACAAGATGAGAGCAGCAGCTGGTTGGGGTGCCCTGCAGTCGTGAGTAGCCTGGGAGTTTACCCCTCATCCCTGCTGGCCCACAGGAAACTCATGGAGCCTTGGAGTGGACTGAGAGTGTGGGAGGGCACGTACAACAGGAAAGTACCAGCGGCCTTTCCACTGCAGCAAATGCCTCTCTACCTGCCCAATCCTGGGTTACGGGGGACTTCTTTTTCCCAAGGCAATTGACTGAAGCTTTGGATTCATTACCATTTGAGCCACCAGGGAAGCCCTTCTAAGTCACAGATTAATGAATTATTTCAAAATTTATGAGATGGGGGACTGTTATCTGCTTGGCCCTTTGGATCACTCTGATATCCAGAATCAATTCTAAATAGCAGATATCCCCTCTCTTTTCCCAGGCCCTGTTCACCCCAGGCCCTGGGAACTCACAGAGGGTGTTGACAGGTGTCCTGCATGTATCCTGACCCATGTTGGGGGGCTCTGGTTGAATGGAGTTCCTACTCTCTGGCATCACACTATTGAATGCCACAAACATCAGTGGATCCCTTTTTATTCTGCAAATACTCACTAGTATTATGAATAAGAATATCATCTTACCATCTCTCTCAAAGCACAGAAGCAAATAGAAAGGAAAAAAAAATCCCATAATTTTAACTGCATAAAGCCGTGTGGGGCTCTGTTCATCAGAGAATTCAATTCCGCTGAATAATTCTCCGTAGGCACGAATGATAAAAGAGGGGATTATTACCCATCTGTTTGCCCTCTCGGCTTCTGTCCAGCCCTGATTGTCTTCTCAGGCTGGATCCATCTGATTGCTTTAGTGATGCAGGAAGGCATCACCAAATATGAACACAGTCCCAGGCCCTAGGCACCTCTCGCCACACTGAGGCGGAGTGACACGGAGTATTTTGTCTTTGAGCATTTCAGCCAACTGGGGCTAGAATAAGATATTTAAGGTCAAGGCCATGACATCTGTGGCTGGTAAAGGGCCAAGAGAGATCATTTTTATCTTCTGCAGCATGCATGCAATCTATTCTTCACCAGGCATCAAGATCTTGACAGGGCAGCCAGGGAAAGCACAAAGAGACGGGCTCTCAGCTCTGCTGTCAGGGTTGCTGTGTATATTATTTTGCCTTGTTTTCCCTCCAACCTAATACAGAGCTTTCTTAGGCCTGGATGAGACTTTGTAGGGCCTTTTTTTCAAGAGGACAAATTTGAACGGAAGTTGGACAAAGAAGGAAAAGGACTCTGAAGCGTTCATTATTCTTGACCTCCAGGTTGTGTAATCCAAAGGCAGTACTTTTAGGGAAATGGGCATGGTGGCCAAATTTTATAAACCTCATCAGAAAATGAAATAGTTTTTTTTATATCAAACCACTTCCACTTAAACCCCATGTGAAAAACCTATCCATCACTCTCTTCTACCCTTCAAGTCTTATCAGTTGGTGCAGAATTACAGATGATGAAATAGACACACTTTCAATTAGAATAAAAATATTTTCCTTGGTGAAGATCACCTTTTCCTTATTTTGTGAGTTTTTAATGGATTATTGTAGACAGTGGAAATTGTAGCTATACTTAAATGCTTTCAACTCACACTCTTAGACCCAATCATACAGATGATAGTAAGAGAACCACTGTGGTGTCAAAGACCTGAGTTCAAGGCTTTGAAAGTGACCACCATGTCATCTCTACATCTTAGGGCTTCATTTTCCTCACCTGTAAAGTGATACAGTTGGGCAAGATTGTTTTCAAAGTCCCTTCTGACTCTGAAAGTCTCTTTTTCTTGAGGGTATTTGCTTCAAGTGGCATTTGCACTAAGTATTAACAGTTTCTCTGTATTGATTTTGTGGCTGCTGTATTAAATAGGAACATGCTTATCTTCGTCTTCCTGAGTGTAATAGAGGCTAAAACGGAGAAGGTGACATGACCTTCACCTTTTAAAGGCACATTATCCTGACCAACTTCTGGGCTGTGTGCTCCTAATCTACTTTTGATTATGTCTCTTCTCTCACTAAAGACATGGCAATAAGAAATTCAGAAAGAAGATGCCTATCATGATTTCACACACCCCCACTTTCATTTAAAAATGCACTGCGATCACACACTTATTTTGTAATTTACCGTGAATCTCTGTGATACTACTGCGATCAGAATTTCAGAACATTTATGAAAGGTACACGGTCTCCTGGTGCTTCTGCACAGGGAATTGTGTTTTGCTGCTGGACACTTTCAAGGCTACAGAGGCACACTCCTAGGTAGTTATCATGAACCCAGGTAACAGCAATCCAGCAACACCAGCCTACACACCCAGTTCCTTACAGGGATCTTATTTTACTTTTCAGACTCAAAGAGCTAGCTCCACCCTGCACTTTTTCAGGATCCAAAAGAAAAGTATAATGAACTGTAACATCTAGCATCAGAATTCACCTCCTCTGAAGTCTTGGGTAGTCATACTACTTTTAGTACATTTCTAAGGACAAAGGAGAAGGGGTTGGTAATTGACATTTATTAACTCCTTTCTATCATATATTCCAGATACCTTGGTAGGTGTGTCATAAACCTTTTCCCATCTAATCCTTCCGAGCTTTCTGTGAGGTAGGAAGTATTATGTCTATACTACAGGTGAGACCCCGAGGCTTGGAGATATTTTGGATATTACTGAATATTGCACACTAAGGATATATAGAAATAAGACTGGAACCCAGCTCTGTTTATTGAATCTATATGGTGGGTTTATGATTTTTTCCATCCTCTAGAAAATGTTCAAACTGATTGCTCTGTGAAGTGAAAATGTTAGTTATTCAGTCGTGTCTGACTCTTTGCAACCCCAGGGACTGTAGCCCTCCAGGCTCCTCTTTCCACAGGAATTTTCCAGGCCAGAATACTGGAGTGGGTTGCTATGCCCTCCTCCAGGGGATCTTGCTGACCCAGGGATCAAACCTGGATCTCTCGCCTTGCAGGCGGATTCTTTACTGTCTCAGCTACCCTTCGTTCTGTATGCATAATGTTAATACATTTCATATATCAATTCTTTCAATATCTGATAGCTTGTTTTAATTTCCTACCACACAATCATCAGCAAATAAACAGAAAAACACATCTTTTGGAGGCTGATGTTTCCCTGTCTGGCATTTTACAAGGAAGACCAAGATTCTGCAAATGCTTTTAGATGTGACGTAGGATCTTTGCAAGCCTAGTTTAGTGGCTAGGTTATGTCCAACTCTTTTGCAACCCCATGGGCTATAACCCACCAGGCTTCTCTGTCCATGGGATTTCCCAGACAAGAATACTGGTGTGGGTTGCCATTTCCTTCTCCAGAGGATCTTTCCAACCCAGGGATCGAACCTGTGGCTCCTGCATTGGCAGACGGGCTCTTTACCACTGAGTCTCCAGGGAAGCCCAAGCCAACCTTAACGGAGTCTAAAATTCATGAGCCTTAAAGCTCTTCCCTGCTACAAAAGCGTCTACTTGCCCTGCCTTTTTATCAAGCAAGGGGATGTCGTTCTTAGGAATAAAGAACACAGGCAAGTATATACGAGAGTTACTGGTGGCAATAACCACTAGAGTCTTGTAAACATGTTTAGTCAGTTTAAGAGCTTAATTTTTTTTAAATCTTCACAAAGAAGGGGAGATTTCAGGATTTTATTCTGTCCTGGATACAGTTACCTGTATGTGTATAAAAATGGAAAATATAGATTGTGAAAAACAGCAAGTTACTTAGAAACAATGGAAATTTCTTGCAATCTCGAGAGAGAGAGACAGGAAAGTCAACAACACCAAAGGCAGTCTGCAAGCCTCAGGCAGGTTGAAAATCTGAAGGTCACACATGTGTGTCTTACCAGAAGTGCACATCGGCACAAACGACTGTACGTCCCCAGCATCCCTGCAGCAGCGTGCCCCGCGAGCATCTCAGTCTGTATCTAACGAAATATCCTCAGCTCGTGCCATCAAATGCTGAGATTTAATGTTTCTTTTCCTCTTATCCAATTGAAGGATGCTTTAGTCCTAAGAGACAGAGTCCTGAAAAACAATCCCCTTTTAAAAATTAATAGTTTTTAAATTCTTAACAAGATCTCGTATTTCTAGGAAACAAGGAATTCTTTGCAGGTTTTTCATCATGTTATGTTCTCTTGTCGCAGCACTTGTCAGGATCCTGTAGCTTCTTGGTGTTGCTAGTCACACTTCAGATATAAGTGACCCCTCTATTGTGTGCGTGGTGAATCGCTTCAGTAGTATCCGACTCTTTGTGACCCTATGGGCTGTACCCGACCAGGCTCCTCTGTTCATGGGATTCTCCAGGCAAGAATTACTGGAGTGGTTTGCCATGCCCTCTTTCAGGGGATCTTCCTGACCCAGGGATCAAACCTGAGTCTCTTATATCTCCTGCCTTGGCAGGCAGGTGCTTTACCACTAGCATAACCTGGGAAGCCCATGACCCTCTATACCCTGAAGTTATTTTAGAGATTCAGTGTCTGGCAGCTGTTCTTGTGAATTTCATATATTTAATTTTTCTTCTTAGCAGACTCTACTGTTGTGCCTGGATTGTTTAGAATGGAATTATTGGCATTCACATTCAAGTGATTAACCAAAGGAGATGCTCACTTCTTGCTCTTTTTCTTGGAAAAGATGATAACGAATTGACAAAAAGAAAAAAAAGATACAAAGGAAAAATGCCAGATCTGTTTAAATCCAAATTCCTGTTGGTACTTTGATATAGACACATGCTATTCTTTGTGTTGAAAGTAAGAAATCTCAATGTTTAAAATCTTGACGATAGTTTTATTGACAAATTATCTCACAGCAGAGGTCCTAGCTCACATATAAGAATATAAAACTTGCTTGAGGATTCAATACATAACATCTCATCCTTTGTTTCTTTGACTATGCAGTTCAGACAGCAAGATGCTCTCATTAGTTCTAAGCCCTTGCTGCACTTTAGAACCCCCGTGGGAGGGTTTGAAACCTACCATTGCCCAGGCCCTTCCTGTCCCCACAGTTCTGGTTCGGTTTTACTGGGCTTAGGCCCAGACTTTTTAGTTCTAAAAACTGCCCAGGTGAGTCTAATAATGCAGCTAGGCTTGAGCATCACCGCAGCTTCACACAACTCTTATCAGTGGAAGACACACGTGGGAGCCAGAAATATGTCTCATCATCTGGAGGAAGGGGAGAAAAAGGCAAGAAAATGTTAGCTGGGTTTGAGATCACTAACAATTCCTAGAAATTATTATTATTTCTTCTTCCTACTCCATGGCAGGGATGTGGCATATTGGGAAGATGCTGACCTTAACATTGGGCATGTGACCAGGATTCCAATGTCAGGGTCACCTCAATATTTCAGATGCAAAGTCTCAAAGGCAAGCTTAGTAGATTTTACATTAGTGATGCTAGTCCCCACATTAGGACATGGAATGGTGAGAATGAGGTCAATTTCAAGCTGGTTCGAGCTGGGATCCAGAAGTAATAATAAAATTTAACTCTCTTCTTCTTCTGATTTGCCCTCACCATCACTCCCCACTTAGCACCATGGGCCCACAGTTGCTGGGTGCCTCCACGTGAGGTCCATCTTAATTTTATTAACCTCTGTAGCCATCCTTTCCTTATCCTCCTCTAATCTTCTCATCCTGATTTAAAAAACGGCTGCCTTTCCCATCCCATCATGGATATGCAGTGCTCTTCCTGGGGATTCTTTTAACCCCAATATTAGCTGCCTTAGGCTACTCCAACTTTTCTACTCTCCTTTCCTACTTCTCATTCATTGGACTATGTCTTCCGTGTTTCCTCCTATTCAAGGCCTCTAGCCCAGTTGTTAAATTTTCTCATGTAATTCTGAGCAAATCACCTGGGAGAACTGATATTCTTACCTAGGAGTTTGGGTACCTGGAGAATTAGGGGCTCCAAAGCAAGACATGCTTGTAAGATTGAATGCTGACCCTGCCTCATGCAAACTATTACTAAAGTGGGAATGATTATATCTGTATAAAAGCTGTTCTAGAGATTACAGTGAAATAATACATTCCAAGTAGCTGGCATATATTTACACATATCAACTGCTGACATCTATCTCCTCTGTATTCTTTGAGGGCAGAGAACTGTTGATATGGAGCTCATCCAGACTTTTATTAGTATCTGGTGTCTCAGGTTTTAAACATATGGGATCTAATCCTCTAATTCCAAAGAAAGAAGGCTTGTGAAGCTTTTTAAAAAATTATTCAGGAGTTTTTTTAACAAATATTTTATATTAGTATAATATACTATATTATATTTTATATTATATAAAATATATTTTCTATATTATATATAAAATAATACTATATAACATAATAAAATATATTCTATATTTATGTAACATTTTATATTATTTTATAATTAGTATAATTATAGTATACTAGTATAATTATTATTGACAAAATACTTGGATTCATCATGAATTTGGAAACAGAAATTTTTACAGGTGGACTATTGGGCTTGCACTTATTTGAATGGGATACAGATTACGTTGAGCATGTTAATATTTGTCTCATGAAAATTCCAGGTTCCCTCCTGCTTTAAAAAAAAAATGTTTAAAGCAATTTTAGGTTCACATCCAGATAGAGCAGGGAGTACAGAGAGTTGGCGTCTGCACTCTGCCCCCACACTGCATCATCCTACGATCAATATCCCGCATCACAGCAATACATTTGTCAGAGTCGGTGAATGTACACTGACACAGTATCATCACCCAAAGTTCACACTTTACTTCAGGGGTCACTTGTCACATGCTGTGGGTTTTGACAAATGTCTAATGACATGTATCCACCATTATAGAATCATTCAGGAGACTCACTCCCCTAAACATCCTCTGTATTCCACATGTTCACTCCTCCCTTCCCAAACTCCTGGCAACCATTGAACTTGTTACTTTCTCTGTAGCTTTGCCTTTTCCAGAATGTCATATATTTGGAATTATACTGTTTGGAACTTGTTCAGATTGCCTTCTTTCATTAGTAAGTGCATTTAAGTTTCCTCCATGTCTTTTTGGGGCTTAATAGATCATTTCTTTTTAATGCTGATCACTTCATGGGAAATAGATGGAAACGAGTGTCAGACTTTATTTTTTGGGGGCTCCAAAATCACTGCAGATGGTGATTGCAGCCATGAAATTAAAAGATGCTTACTCCTTGGAAGGAAAGTTATGACCAACCTAGATAGCATATTCAAAAGCAGAGACATTGCTTTGCCAACAAAGGTCCGTCTAGTCAAGGCTATGGTTTTTCCAGTGGTCATGTATGGATGTGAGAGTTGGACTGTGAAGAAAGCTGAGCGCCGAAGAATTGATG
>NW_011494846.1:5134479-5134761 GCF_000754665.1 Bison bison bison
AAGAATTGATGTTTTTGAACTGTGGTGTTGGAGAAGACTCTTGAGAGTCCTTTGGACTGCAAGGAGATCCAACCAGTCCATCCTAAAGGAGATCAGTCCTGGGAGATCACCCTAACCTAACCTAACCTAACCCTAACCCTAACCCTAACCCTAACCCTAACCCTAACCCTAATTAGGACTGATGCTGAAACTCCAATACTTGGCCACCTGATGCGAAGAGTTGACTCATTGGAAAAGACCCTGATGCTGGGAGGGATTGGGGGCAGGAGGAGAAGGGGACAA
>NW_011494846.1:5134861-5136049 GCF_000754665.1 Bison bison bison
GGACATGAGTTTGGGTAAATTCCGGGTGTTGGTGATGGACAGGGAGGCCTGGCCTGCTGCGATTCACGGGGTCGCAAAGAGTCGGACACAACTGAGCAACTGAACTGAACTGAATATTCCATTGTCTGGATGTACCACGATTTATTTATCAATTCACCTACTGTAGAACATCTGGGTTGCTTGGAAGTTTTGGCAATTGTGTATAAAACTGATATAAACACCCATGTGCAGAGTTTTGGACATAAGTTTTCAATTCATTTGGGTAAACAGCAGTGAGCACAATTGCTGGGTCATAAAACCTCTATTTTTGTGTTTCAGCATTTACTGTCACTGTCATTTACAACATGGGAGATTAAATTCACTTTAGAGTCATAACAGAAGCTTTAGTCAGATACACTCAACCCTCAAGTGGGATGCTATACTCAACAGTTGGCTAATTCGAGCAGTACAAATGTCATAATTTCAGAGACGCTTGCTGTTTTGATGGCATACTTCATGCTATGGAGGGATCCCAGGGAAAGAATTCGTTGTTTAGTTCTCATGTGTCATGGTTTTCAAAATGTTTTGCCCCAACCCATATCCAGTGCTATGCGCACTTAATCCCCACTTTAACGATCAATGATCTGAGCATATCTGCTAAGCTAAGAGGGCACCTCCAAACAAATGTATATAGAGTGAGAGGTGAGGATAAGAGATCTTGTTTTGGGGAAAGAGGATCCTAGGTCAATGAGCTTATAATAATAAATATCTCATTATAACAGAGGAGAAATATTCTGAATACAGCTTGATTGCCATCTCCCAGATGTGCCTTGGAGCCTAGTTCTCCCAGATGCATATCTAGGGCAATGGAGAGCAGAAACTGTATATTAAAGCTGAAATGATTGTCTTATTTTTCTAAGATAATTACAGAACAATGAAGTATGAACAGTCTTATTTCAGGAACTCTAGACCATCGTGTAATGAAAGAGGGAAAACATGCTTTCCCACTGAGCCATAGATAACCCTGTAGACTTATCAAAATAAACCACTAGCGAGTGATAGAACCTGTGAGAGCCTGCAAGACACCTGAGTGCCAGTGTTACCGCCTATCAGATGGAAGGATGTAATGGTTACCAGGTAGAGCGGCAGTGGAGTGGAGCAGAGCAAAATTGTTTGAGAGCACATGGAAGCTAATTCTTGAGAATTCTC
>NW_011494846.1:5136149-5151459 GCF_000754665.1 Bison bison bison
TTGAGAATTCTCAGCAGGTGAGGCTTAGAGGGAAGACAACATTCTAGGCATGGGGAGCAACAAGAGGGAAGGAGCCTGGATCTCTTAGGAAGCCAGCCCACAACACTAGCCCCAGCTGTTTCTCTCTATGCCATTCAGGGAGAAAGAAAGCAAGTTCTCTCTCTCTCTCTGGCCAGTGTTATTTTGGGTCTCTGCTAATTGCAGAGGATCCTGTATCTTAGCAGTACCTCTCTTTCTCAAACCACCCCACAGGGTATTCTCATGCTACCTCCTAGCGTCCCCTGCATGTCTTCCTCTGCAAAACCTATAGTCCAGTTATTTCCTAAACCACCCCTCCCCCTTTCCTGTGACAACATCCATGTGATTTGACAAATTCACTCAGGTCTCTGTTTAAGACGTTCTTTAGGAAATGTTTTCAGTGGTTAGCATCATTTGCATTTTCACAAAGGTTTTAGTATATTAGAAAAAGGGTGATGAGCCGTAGAGATGTCAGATATGGTGACTGAACTATGGAGTGATGTTTTTGTGCATTAAGACCTATATGCATCCTTTAAATAACATTTGGACTCCCTCCTCCCCACGTGCCAGCACACACACCACTGCTCTCATGTATATGGCTGCCCTTGGGGAGCAAAAGCACAGCAGTCTCCCATTAAGTGCCCTATATAGTAATCTAAGTGTATTTCCTCCAGTATTACGAGCCTGAATTGTATCCACTCTGAAAACTACATATTTTCCAAGATGTAAGGCTAACAAACTAAAAATAATTAAAGAAAGTAAAAGGCATTCACAAGGTCAAGACTCATGGGTGTTCAGGTAAATGCAGTTACAAATAAGAAGCCATTTATATGAAATTGAAGACAAGGGTGTGAAACTCCACGCCTGATGGCTGCGTCTTCTCACCATTTCAGCATGTGAGCCTCTGAATGATATTTGGTTCCTTGAACAGTGTCTATCACACAGTTTATGATTAAAAATTTTATTGCATGAATGATGGATAACTGTGCTATGTGAGCATGAAGTTAGTAAGTAAATCTCTACTTGCTATAGGTCTTATGCATTTCTAGTCCCTAAGAAACCTTGGATATAAGACTGGAATGGAAAATATGCCACATAGATAGTCATAGAATGCTCCCCAGAGCTCCATCAGATTGTGCTTTAGGCTTTCTACAAGCATCTCCAGTGCTGTAGAACCACCACCAGTATCGGCTTCCATCCAGGATTGCCTCTACGATATTCTCAACATATAAATATTTTATCCATCTTTAAGGTCTAGAAGAAATGCCAATTACTATGTAAAGTAATATTCCCATGTGTCTCCAAGTAGAAAGTAACACATCTTCTCTCAGAATTCTCAAGCCTTTTATCTACAACTCTTAACAGATGTACATAATTAATGAAAAAAAATTTTTTTAAAGATAGTACATACCATATTTCTGTCAGATTTGAGGGTGGAATTTAATTTTTCTTTCTGAAGTATCAGTTCAGGTTCTTTCAATAAGTACCCCTCAAACATTTGTTGATCAGTAAACAAATTATTCATGTTATTATCTCTCATTTCTCCACCTCTTATATTTTGCCGAAAGCATCTGAACTGCTAATAAGTGTTCCTTTAGGGGTTGACTTTATGCTGCATTTTCTATGTATTTCCTCACTATCTTCCAAACTACATATCACTTTTATAGTTCAACATCACTTTTATAAAGTTGATTCTTAAATTTCTTACATTTTTCTTTTGTGGTATTAGACTTGCATTTCTAACTGCTAATTTACCATCACTGCATTAGTCATCTGGGCTTCCCCGATGGCCCAGACAGTAAAGAATCTGCAACACAGGAGACGCAAGAGACACTGGTTTGATCCCTGCATTCGGAAGATGATCTGGAGTAGGAAATGGCAACCCACTCCAGTATTCTTGCCTGGAGAATTCCATGGACATAGGAGCCTAGTGGGTTAGAGTCCATGGGATTGCAAAGAGTTGGAAATGACTGAGTGACTAACACACACACACACACACACACACACACACACATTAGGCATCACTACTTTAACACCTCCCAGTAGTCCATGCTGATATAACAGTCCTGTTGTTAAAAACAGCTCTTTAGCCCAGTTTTTCCACTTCTGAAAGTCATCTGTATCCTCCTGTAAAACACAAAATCAGAAACTTAGAATCATCTTAAAATATAACTTCTCCTACTTGTTTCTTCCTCTGAAAGTTCCCTTAAATCACAAAAATATTTTCTACAAGTACTCCAATCATCATAATTCATCCCTCCCATTTATTTTTGCAAACGTTATTACTACATACTAAAGAGTCTCCATATTTCTCATGTTTTCCTCATTACGATATCCAGACCTTTGCTATCTGAGAGCTGGAATAGGTATCAAAAGCCAAGTTCTCAACCTTTATTTTACCAAGAGATCAGTGTGGTCAAGAGGGTGTCAAATGACTCACTAAGCCTCACACATCTGGGTAGTGTGGACAAGCTGGAAGGGGAGACTGTCTCATGATACCTGCTGTGGCATTTTTTCCCACTATCTCAGGATTCAACATCTATCCTCCTGCCAGATTAATGTTCATCCCTGCTGACCGATTCGTATCATGCTCTTGCTTATTAACTACTCGTGGCTTTCTGTTGTCCATTAGATAAGTCACCCTGGCATTCAGTTGTCTACACTGCAGCTCCATACTCCACTTTTAGTCTTTTTTCCCCACTGCCCCCAAGCACCTGTGTGTATAAAATTATATGCTTATGATATAGCTTGTTCTTTTCCAACTAAATTCTATATTTTACCACCTCTGTGTCTGAAGCTTATGGTTTTGTCCTCTTCCCTGACCAGCTCTGAAATATACTATCAATGCCATGTTCTCCAGTATGCCTTCTGATAGCCCCTTAAATGGGGATCCTGGTCCACCTAAATGTTCGAATCTATGATTTTTTATTGAAAGTACTTAATGCCTCTTTGTAGAATGATCATAAGCATATTTACATCTCTTTCCATGCTGCTGTCTCTATTTACTCATATTTATGTCTCTCACACCTCTATGTCCAGTACTTTATACGAAATGAACACTCTGTTGATAAACTGTAATGTTTATGACAGCCCAAGCCATTGGATTTAAGTGCTTCACATACCTGCTTATTTATTTCAACACATTAGTATTTAATCTATGTTTTCAAGATGTGCATCTCACAAATACAGTTGAATATAACAGAGTCTGAGGGGTGGAAGCACATGAAGCTGTGGTATAGAGTCTCCTACCTTCAATAAACAAAAGCAAAAAAAAAAAACCAGACAAAAACCCTACCCCAAGTTTTCCATCAATAGAAAGAAATATGGAAAATCATAAACTTTAAAAAGTGATGACCAGTAAAAGGAGAGAAGATTCTAGTATAATGACCAAATGGACAGAATTCCCAACCCTGCTCCTGCCTCAGGACTAAGGATGCAGGATGCTATAAAAATCCTGAGAAAACTTCTGAATATTCTAACTTGAAAAGGAGTGGGCAAAAGGGATGAGTAGATGTGCCTGAGAAAATCAAGATAAACACGGAGTAAATGCTCTGTAAACCACATCTGGACCTCGACAGAAACAGGAAGGGCCCCTGATTCTCCTGCTCCAGCGTACAGTGCTAAGCTGGGGGAGTGAGCCAAAGCCCCAAAGAGTTGACTTCATGCCAAGCTGGGTGGAATAGAGTCTAATAAAGGACATCTGGTGGGATCTCAGCAATAAGAGTGAACTCGAGACCTCAGCAAAGATTGTAGTCAGCCTCAGCTGTGCTTTCCCCTTCTCTGCATCCTGCTCTCTATGCCCTTCACTTCAGAAGGGAAGACAAAACGACCCCACATAAGGTGGGAATGCTGTCGAGGTAAAAATCACAAACACTACTTCAGTGGGAAAAAAAATAAAAGATCTGAAAAAGGTAGAAGAGGAAAGGAAGTGGTTTGAGAACTATGAAACTGCATTAAAGCTAAAAGAAAGCAAAATATTTAAGTGTAGAAAGGCATTTATTTTAAAAGGTAGCATGAATTCAATATTAAAAAAAAAGAAAAACAACATATAATCCAAGGAACCAAGGCAAGATTCTCTGCTGCTGCTTTGCATTCACTGAGTACTCCAATAAGCGTATGGATTCAGCAACACAAGGAAGGCATAATAACAAAAGATCAGAATAAGAAGGGGATGCTGTAAAGAAAAAAGAGTAAGATAAAAAGTACAAAAGCAAACTAGAAACAGCAAGAAACAGAAAATTATGGAGCTAAGTCTTTATTCATAGTGAGTAACAGTAAAGAGATAATAAGTTTAAAACAATTAGAAAGGCAGTAGACATGGAAACTACAGTCCATCCAACATAAAGGTGATTGATATTTCTGACTCCAATCAATAGGACAGAAAATAATCAGAGAGATAATACAGGACAATTTACCTGAAGTAAAGTTATGATTGAATCTTCCAGTTGGTAGGATGTATCAATACCAAGAAGAACTGACACAAAGGTAGTGATATCAAAACACATTTAGTTAAGTTATTGAATAACAAAGCATCTTTTTAAGTTTCCAGAAAGAAAAGCATGTAAAATACAGTAGGAAAATCCTCCTGGTCTTAGAATAAATGTCAGTTTCCAAAACAGTGTCACAAAATGTCCATGGTATCAAATCAGGGTGCTCTTCAGACAGAAAACAACATATGTTGCCACACATGAAATAACATGTTCAGTGAAACTCAGCAGCAATGAAACTTTTTTTGAGAAACTGACTTGAAGATTAAATGCAACCAATGGTGAAGTTAATCAGAATAAAGAATATAGAAATTAAGAAAACCCTGGTGTTACGACAAGAGGTCAAACTACTTAATGATTCTTTGATTAAACAACTGGCTTATTATTACCCCAGATACATTACAAACTACCAAAAATTAAATATGATAAAAGCAAAAGACTCAAAGGAAAGAAGGCATAAACGTTACTAATTACCTTATGTTTCATAGGAGTTAACGATGGTAACTCAAAATATGTAAATTAAACAATCCACGTTGACTGTGAAGCCTCAATTTCTACAATTATTTAATTTGCCCAGTTGCTTTTTCTGTCACTGAGGAAGAATATATTCATTTGTTATATAAAACTAAACAAAATGAATGAAGTTAGAAGATATGAAATATAAACACTATAGTACTCCCTCTTCAATACCCAGTCCAATCCCCCCATTAAAAGAAATGTTCCTTGACCAAGACACCTTCACTGGTTTGCCATATCTACTGTCTTACAAACTACATAATTTAGTGTCCAGTAATATGTTTAAATGAACTAATTACATGCAAAAACACTCGCTAAACCGTACAACACAATACAAACATCAAGACATGTTGAGCAGTCTTTTGGCAAGACTAAAAGTCTTTTGGCAAGAGTGAAACTTAGGACAATAACGCCAAAAATTGGAGGTAGGGCTCAGAAGCTAAAGAAAGAAGGGTTTGGATACCAAACCTAAACCCTTAACGATAGTAGTGATGTCAGAGATCAAGCTGAGATGATATATTCTGGGTTCACATAAAGACCTCATATCTAGTAATTTCTGGGTAAATCAGTTTCAAGCAAGCAGTGTTTGATAAGCAAGTGAGCAATTGTATTAATAGTAGGTTCAAAATTCACATAGAAAAATCTTTTGCTACTCTCTGAAGGGAAAAAAAAAAAGATCAGGAGAGCAAAAACAAAACCTAAGACCAAAAACAAGACGAAAAAGACCCAAGTGGATAGGTTCAACTCATAACAGTTTTAAAAGCAAAGTTCATATATAGAATATTGTTTCTGTCTCTGCATTCAATTTGTTTTCTATATGTTAACCTCAATTCCCCAGTTATTTTCAAGACTGCAATCTGCCATGATTTAGGAAAAATGCCCACCTTGTATTGTGTAGCTTCTAATACATATCAGACTGGGCACCTGGTTAATTCTGTTGATTCAATTGATAGACTACCGGTTATAGTAGGCTTGAAAATGAAAATTAATTTTCCAAAAATACTGAGATTCTGTTTTCACTAAACCCCAAATAATATATAGAGTGGTCATGATTACCTAATAAAACATGTGTCATCTATTTCACTGGGGTCATAATAAATCTGATATGGAAAATAGAAAAAGGAGTTTGCCTGATTATCCTAAACACCCAAAGTCTGACTGGACTTTTAAAAAAATACTCCTTCCTAATTTTTAATGATTATGATTAATATTAATGCTTTACTAATAGCAGATAACATGTATTAAGGGTGTATGCCCTAAACATTTGATTAACAATTTAATGTATATTATCTCACTTTATAATCACAATAACCCCATGCAGTCATAATTACTCATAATTATGATGACATTATAATCACATTTATTGTACAAATAAGAAAGCTGAGGCTGAATGGATTTAAATAACTTGTCCATGACCACATAAGCCATTGGTGGTAATGTTGTGATGTGGTTTTATTTCAAGCTTTCCTTACTCCCAAATTCTTATTCTTTACCAATATACTCTTCTAGTTACACAAATTTGCCTACAATACAGGAGACCTAGGTCTGATCCCTGGGTAGGAAAAATGTTTAGTATTTCAATATTATTGCCTGGAAAATCCCATGGATGAAGGAGCCTGGTAGGCTGCAGTCCGTGGGGTCACTAAGAGTTGGACACGACTGAGCGACTTCACTTTCTCTTTTCACTTTCATGCATTGGAGAAGGAAATGGCAACCCACTCCAGTGTTCTTGCCTGGAGAATCCCAGGGATGGGGAAGCCTGGTGGGCTGCCGTCTATGGGGTCACACAGAGTCGGACACGACTGAAGTGACTTTAGCATAGCAAAGATCCTGGATTCTCAGGTTGTCCTGCTATGATAATCTTCTTTAGAGCTGAAAGGAAATATATGTCCAGAGGACAAAGCCAGTGGAGGCTTTAGTCTCCAACCTCAGTAAAATATCTAGTAACTCATCTTGATTTTGTGGATGACTTTTCTTGTAGAGGCTAATGGTTAAATAGCCTCCTTCTGCCTGAGTCCATCAGTTTACTGAGCCAAAGCTGAAGACCTGTGAGTCCAGAGGAAATGACTGACCAAAAGCAAGCCCATCAGGTCCCATTTTATGTCCTTATTCTCTCTCACTCTCCCCCTTTTGCTCTATTTGTTTGGTGACTGTTTTTAATCTGTCTCATTATTAATGGGAAAAATGGCTCATTTTTATGTTATCTTCTGACACATTAAAAAAGAGAAAGACGTCTTGCCTTGAAGATGGGGGTTTTCAATTGTTGATTTTGGCAGGATAACCAGGAAACTTGTTAAGCACAAAAATGCTAACAACCTATAGGAAGGTAGTATGCAAACTGTATATTTCAGGGATCATGAGAATCCATTTGATTAGATGATAAGGATAGAAAACTTCCAGGACTAAGAGAAATGGAACAGTTTTATCCAAAAGGTGAAGATTGTTAAATTATCTATCAACTCATGAACCTCAATGGTCTCAGAAGACATGAAGAGATTCTTTTAATTTGTCTGGAACTGAGGACATTATGAGCACATTGGACATGTGATTAATAGTACTTTAAAATAAGAAAATAATAGATTTCTGTTCACATATAGCTTGAGTGGGCGATCCAGAGAAGCATGACATTCAGCTGTGTGAAAAATTCATGTAGAGATAAAAACTGCCTACTTTACTTTTATGATTAATAAGAAAAAGATTTTCAAACCACTGCTTTTTCTTCCAAAAGTGACATAACAAAGAAATAAGAGAGAAGAACAGGGCAAAAGAGAACTCTCAGGCTACTCCTGAGAAATCAGTTTATTGAACTAAAAATCAGAAATGCTGCTAAATAAAAAAGAAATGGAGCCACATAAATCAGAAAGGAAATATCACTGTTAATGAGAAACATATAAACAAAACCTCTAGTGCACAAAGCAATGAATCCCTCACTATCCCATATTTTAAGCAAAACACAAGAGAATGGGGGGCAGATGACAGCAATACTTGCAGCTGAAATAACTTATAAAGGGATAAATTCTCTCTCCGTGTTTTCTCATCATATTCCTTTTGGAATTCAGCAGCCCTTTTAAAAGAACATACTTGCAAATACTGACCCTTTTGTTTGTTAAGTCACTAAACCGGGTCCTACTCTTTGCCTAGCCCTGCACTGAGATGCATCTGTCTTTCTCCACAGTTCTTCTTGGATCTTATTGAGTGCACTCAGATTTCCTTCTTCACTTTTTATCTGAAGTGCACCCACCTCTATCGTCCTGAAGCCCATTCTTTCATCCATTAGCACAGACCTGCCAAGACATTTCTCACTGAGTGGGTGGGTGACTGATTCACGGTGAGACAATGTAACGTATTTATCTCCTGTGCCACTTCTCTATTTTTAAAAATATACTGACCGGTTAGTAGTCTGATTAGCATCTGAAGAAGCAATAGCAGCAAACATCCTGTGTACTCCTGCACCTCCTTCTCGTTGTTATGACATGTTTCTACTATTCAAGTTATGATTCCATTAAGTTAGCCTCGAATAGGATGTTATGGGTATCTTTCTTCCTCCTTTTTTCTGATGGAGCTAAAGCAGGGAATCTTCATTAAAATTCACCATAAGGCCCATTTGTTTGCCATTTCCCTTCCCCCCAACTCACACATCCCTCCTACCCTGCTGTGAACTCTTTGCAGTTGCAAAGGAATGACCCATGGAAATCTCACTGCCACGTTGAGGTTGCTCAGTCCAGGGAAACATTCCAAGCCAGCTCCTGACTGTCAAATAAAGATGACAAATATTTACCATCTCTGGACACCCCTCCAGGTGGTTTTATATTCATGATTTTGTTTTATTTTGTATTTTAGGAAACAGATTTTCTTTCCTCACGAACAGGTGCAAGTACTGCTGACATACATAACGCTTTTCAAAGACAAGGACTAGGAGAGGATCTAGGCTTACACAATGTTAGTTCTTAACGGACCCGTATCAGAGGATATTTTTTGAAGTGGCTGTTGTTGTTGGTTATCACATTCTTCCTCTCTGTCCCAATGAGACATAACTATGCCAGAGTCATACTTCATATTCATCTATAGGAACATCTGGCCCATGTCTAACATTTAATTTCCACACCATTAGAGTCAAACAATACATGTACATCAGTAGATAATGTAATGCATTATCACGCAAGGCAGAGAGTAGCAATTTATTAGCCTAATTTAAAATAGCCTTCAGCAAAAAATTGTGCATCTTAATTCAGAGTTCTGAATGGAATGACATGTTTTCCAGTAAAATTCAAAAGTATATACCCAGACATGCTTTGGAAAAACTTTCCTGCATATATTATCGTCTGCATTATTCAAGGATGAAATATCAATTCTGTTCTTTATGTTCTAAACCAATTTCATCCATAATAACAAGAAAAGAGATAACAGCCTTAGGAGAAGAGGTAAAAAAGGAATTCTATGGAACATAAGTAGACCCCAGATCTTTATTTCTTCGAAATCACAAGTTGAATGTGTAGGTTACTCAGAATTTCTTTGCATATGCTTAAAATCACAGAAAATTGCTTGCTTTTAATGTAGCGTGAAGTTTGCTTCTATTTCTTCTCTTTAAGACATTTTTATTACTATTTAAGCTTTATAGACAATGGATTTGTAGAGTCTTGCTTTGTCATTGTGGAAAAATATTATAAATTTTATAAGGATTTAAATGATATAATCTTAGAAAGTAGCTTAAACTATGCAGCCTGAAGAAATCATTGTTATTATTAAAACACATATTCTAATATCTTCTCAGTTTGTATTAATGCAAACCATTGTCTAGTTTCTTAACATAAATATCTGATCTAGAAAGATGTATAGTACCTGTTAACACTGATAGAAAGCATTTCCAGTCCCCTAAATGTTATAAGTAGAAATAACAGTATATACTCGTAGCTTGTATATGGCAATGTAAATTCTGAATTTTGTGATGCAACCAAACCTTAGTCACAAGGCACATTGCAGAGGACAATTCAATTTCAAAAGAGATGGGCAATGTTTGTCATCTTGGGGTCTTTGGGTAGTAAATCTGGTACTGGATCTTCTTTCACAAGTGATGTATAATGCCCATGGCCAGTCCCTGTGACAAATACATACACCAAAGTTTCCATGAGTTCATAGATTAATGAGGGAAATAAGAAATGCACATATGTACAAAATCAGAGTACATAATATAACATGCTAAACGCCATAATAATTGGGAAAAAAGTGCTTTGAGAGATGAAGAAAAGGGATTATTTCTGGCACTGGGCAATAGAAAGCCTACAAAAAGGAGTGATTTTTGTGCTGGAATAGAGAACAGGTTGGTTTTTACTAAATTATGTTCACTCTCAAGATCCTGGCCTTTTAAGAAAGTTACTTAAAGTTACAGTAAGTCAGTCATTCTTTACCAGCAATGGCACCCCACTCCAGTACTCTTGCCTGGAAAATCCCATGGACGGAGGAGCCTGGTAGGTTGCAGTCCATGGGGTTGCTGAGGGTTGGACACGACTGAGCAATTTCACTTTCACTTTTCACTTTTATGCACTGGAGAAGGAAATGGCAACCCACTCCAGTGTTCTTGCCTGGAGAATCCCAGGGACGGGGGAGCCTGGTGGGCTGCCGTCTATGGGTCGCACAGAGTCGGACATGACTGAAGTGACTTAGCAGCAGCAGCAACCCTGTCCCCAGCTTCCCATATCTTACATTATGTTTTCTTCTGATAATCTGAACCCTTAGCTGAGATTCAGCAGTTAGGTTAAAAGTACTTGTTCCTGTTCAACTGTTGAGATCTTCTACTTGAAAACCTACACTTTGACTAGTATGTTATTCCCTTTATTCCACTTTGGCATTGTGATGTGTGTAACCAATTTGGTTTGGTATTGTTACCACCTGCAACTCACTCCAGTATTCTTGCTGGGAAATCTCATTGACAGATGAGCCTGGCGGGCTGCAGTCCATGGGGGTCACAAAGAGCTGGACACGACTGAGTGACTAAGCAACAACAATCACCATCCCTGTGATTCCTCTGTGAGAAATGCAGGAACCATCCAGGATAGCAATGTTTTGCCCTAATTCCTGATTGCCTGAACTAATTTCAGAGAACCTGGACATTTTACTGTGTGAACTTCCAAAGTCTCCTGTTACTCTTGGTAGTCTTTGAATCAGTTTGTGACTTCATTAGTTCACTTTACCATGGAAGACTTGAATTTATCACAGATCTAGAACATTTTTGACAACCTTGAAAACCTAATCACATGTGCCTTATCCTACACCCAACCCCAACAGAGGGGCAGATGTGCAAATTAGGTTCCTCAATCTTCTGGAAGGGAGTGGGAAATTTCCTGCCCCACTTCTCATCTTTGGTTCTTTGTGGCTGGCCAAATAAAATGGCATGAGACATATTAACAGAAGAAAATCAAATTTAACTTTGTATGTATAGGAATCCCATATACATGAGAGAATCAGACGCAGAAAGGTAAAATGAGATGTATGTGCCACCCTGAGCTAAGGAATGGGATAAGGGACTGGGGCTCCCAAGCACAGGTGGGTCATTCATTCACAAGATGATAGAACAAGGAACAAATACTTAATTATTAGATGTTTGTCTTGTCAAATAGACCGGGCCACTTAGATAAAATTTGTCTCTGGTCATAATTCTTTTTGGAAAAGTCTCCAATATAAATTTTTCTAGGTAGTTAAGGGAGCGGCAGTTGTTTCCTTTGAGTTCAAAGGATTTCCACCGCCTTAGCTCCAAGTAATCTACATGTCAAAGTAGCCATCTTGGGAAGGCATGTTCTGAGCCCCTATACTCCCAAAGTTGTGAATGTATAGTAACCTTAGGTTTCATCTTTCTGTTACATATTACAATGAAGGTAATAAAATAAGGGTAAAATTGTAAAAGTTAGAATCCATCTTCCCAATCTCAATTCCCAAGCCCCAGCCTTGTTTCTTTGAGATACTTACATTTAAATATTTCTAATTTTAGTTCTTATATGATTATCACTGTAAGTACCAGGCTGTCAATAGCTTATTGAGACTCCTTTCTAGAAATAACAGGAACTTACTTTACTTATTAGAATCTTTTCCTTTCTGCATCCCAATTTATATTATATGATTATTTTCAATTCTTCAAGTGATTATCTTCATGATTTTAAATGATACTGGTTCATGAATTTCAAAATTATCTCCAGCATGTAAGATTGTTTCTTTTGCTTGACAGATATTTATTGAGTGCCCACATTGACCAAATACTGTGCTGGATTCTGGCAGTAACATGTCTAAAACATAAACTGTGTCATTATGGAAATTACCACCTAATGAAAAGAGCAAAAAAAATCAATCAGTGATAACATAAACAAATAAATTACACGGACAAGTACCATAAAGGAGTTCCTAATGTTATGAGAATTTACATTAAGGAGATTAGGGATGATTTCTCAGAAAAGATTATCCTTGGTAAGAGATCTGAAGGATGAGTAGGGTTTAAACTACTCAAAATGGTAGTAAGAGCATTCCAGGTAGAGGAGCAGCCCATGAAAATGCCCTGTGGCAGAAAAGTCTTGGGAGTATGGTATGAGAGAAGCTAGTGTGACTCAGTGGAGACAGCCAGAAGCACAAAGAGAAAAGACAGAAAAGACAAGCATAGGCTGGCCATGCAGAGCTTGCAGGCTTTGTTAAGGAGTTTTGTCCTTTTGCTAAAACCAGGGGGAAAGGACTTAATGGTTTTTAAGTAGAGGAAAATCGTGATCAGAAGAGAGTTTCAAAAAGTTTACCCTGATTATAGTTTGGTGGATATAAACAAATGAGATGGATTATATTTTTCCCACCTAGCTTTCACTTCCGTCAGTCTTAACCTTGCTTTGAAGTTACTATGACTTTGGTTGTTTGCTTTACTTTATTGCTGTACATAAGCCTTCAATGTTTTTCCTGTAGGTTCAACATATCAATAGATGTTAAAAAGCAATAAAAGTGTCTAGTACCCTGTGATCCAGGAATGTCACTCCTAGGTATTTGTTCGAACACAAATGAGTGCACATAACCACCAAAAATTGTGAAAAGACATTCACAGCAGCTTTATTCATGACAGCCAAAAACCAAATGGGTGCTTTCAAGTTGTGATGCTGGAGAAGACTCTTGAGAGTCCCTTAGACAGTAAGGAGATCAAACCAGTCAATCCTAAAGGAAATCAGTCCTGAATATTCATTGGAAGGACTGATGGTGAAGCTGAAGCTCCAATACTTTAGTCGCCTGATGTGAAGAGCTGACTCATTGGAAAAGACCCTGATGCTGGGAAAGATTGAAGGCAGGAGGAAAAGAGGGTGACAGAAGTTGAGATGGTTGGAAAGCTTCACCAACTCAATGGACATGACTTTGAGCAAACTCTGGGAGATAGTGAAGGACAGCGCTGGCAGGCTGCACTCCACGAGGTTGCGAAGAGTCAGACGCAACTTAGTGACGAAACAACAGCAAACTCGACCATCCGAAAGGAAGATGGCTCACTTGTAGTCTATAAATGAAGTGATACATTAAATATTGCACAGCAATGAAAACAGAATGAACTACTGGTAAATATGATAAGAATGATTCTCCCAGCAAAAGAAGCCACACACAAAATAATACACACCATAGGACTGTGTATAGATGAAGTTCAAGAACTAGCAAAACTAATCAGTGGTGATAGAAGTGGACATGGTATTTATCATTTTGGGGGTGGGGGTTATAACTACAAAAGGGTATAAAGTTACCTTGTAGGGGGCTGGAAATGTTCTATATTTTAATCTTGGATTAAATGTACTTAGTTTAAACTAAGTACTTAGTTAATCTAGGTTAGTTGATCTAAATTAATTAATCTAAGTAGTTAGTTAATCTAAGCTTAAACTTACTTAGATGTATACACTTTTTAAAATTTACCAAATCTTATAAAAATTACTGAACTTGATGCTCATTACTCTATATCTGCTCTACCTCAATGAAATCATAAACAGAAAAACACTGGAGGAACATTGTTAGCACCAGGTTAATCTTACTGGAATTATCTTTTCATCTCATCATGATACCCTCTCTTCCACAACTAGAACAAGTTATAAGAGCCCTATTTTTCTGCAGAGCACTAGCAACTCTTATGTGTTCAATTTTGTTACTGAAGAGAAATTCGCTAACAACATAAACACATATAGCCAGCAAAATAACTAGAAAGAATTATCTCTAAGAAGCAAAGGAAGGTGGGGAAGAAATTACAATATATTTTATCTAACCCCATGCAACATTTCTGCACTAAGGCATAGATATTTTAAAAGGTGTGTGTTTCAGTAGGATCCTCTATGACCCACCTCTCAGAATATTGGAAATAAAAGCAAAAATAAACAAATGGGACCTAATTAAAATTAAAAGCTTCTGCACAACAAAGGAAACTATAAGCAAGGTGAAAAGACAGTCTTCAGAATGGGAGAAAATGATACCAAATGAAGCAACTGACAAACAACTAATCTCAAAAATATACAAGCAACTCCTGCAGCTCAATTCCAGAAAAATAAACGACCCAATAAAAAAATGGACCAAAGAACTAAACAGACATTTCTCCAAAGAAGACATACAGATGGCTAACAAACACATGAAAAGATGTTCAACATCACTCATTATCAGAAAAATGCAAATCAAAACCACAATGAGGTACCATTTCATGCCAGTCAGAATGGCTCGATCCAAAAGTCTACAAGCAATACATGCTGGAGAGGGTGTGGAGAAAAGGGAACCCTCTTACACTGTTGGTGGGAATGCAAACTAGTACAGCCACTATGGAGAACAGTGTGGAGATTCCTTAAAAAACTGGAAATAGAACTGCCTTATGATCCAGCAATCCCACTTCTGGGCATACACACTGAGGAAACCAGAATTGAAAGAGACACGTGTACCCCAATGTTCATTGCAGCACTGTTTATAATAGCCAGGACATGGAAGCAACCTAGATGTCCATCAGCAGATGAATGGATAAGAAAGCTGTGGTACATATACACAATAGAGTATTACTCAGCCATTAAAAAGAATACATTTGAATCAGTTCTAATGAGGTGGATGAAACTGGAGCCTATTATACAGAGTGAAGTAAGCCAGAAAAAAACACCAATACAGTATACTAACGCATATATATAGAATTTAGAAAGATGGAAACGATAACCCTGTATGCAAGACAGCAAAAGAGACACAGATGTATAGAACAGTCTTTTGGACTCTGTGGGAGAGGGAGAGGGTGGGATGATATGGGAGAATGGCATTGAAACATGTATAATATCATA
>NW_011494846.1:5151559-5152073 GCF_000754665.1 Bison bison bison
GGAAGGAGCAGGCTGCGGGAGTGTGGGAGACGTGACTGGTGCCTGACTGGGGCCTCAGCTCAGCTCTCGCCTTCCCTTCGATCCTAGGAGCCAGGCGTCCTTGCAGAGGGCTTAGGGGCTGGGGGTGTGCACACTGCCAAAGCCTCCCGCAGGGAGAGCTCTTTCCGAGGGAAAGGAAGCGCCCCAGGCTGCATTCCCAAGCTGGTGCTTCCCTGCCCAGACTAAGCGCCGCACGGAGGGAATCAGGGTCCCGGTGCCCCTGGCTTGGGGAGGCAGCTCCACAGCCAGAGTGGTGCTCCGTTTGTGCCCAGAAAGCGCCTGGCAGACCGGGCCTTCCCTGGAGCTGTCCTCCCTCCAAGAGGCAGGTGGATGTGCTGTGCGGGCTTCCCCTGTGCGTTTGGGCTCCCTAGCACAGCCGCAGCGCAGGGGAACTGGCCCATGATCAGTGAGCTCCGGGCAGTACTTTGGTCCCAGGTTTGGAGCCCAATGCCCGGAACGCGGGAGAGAAGAGGCT
>NW_011494846.1:5152173-5195480 GCF_000754665.1 Bison bison bison
CCCTGTATGCAAGACAGCAAAAGAGACACAGATGTATAGAACAGTCTTTTGGACTCTGTGGGAGAGGGAGAGGGTGGGATGATATGGGAGAATGGCATTGAAACATGTATAATATCATATAAGAAACGAATCGCCAGTCCAGGTTTGATGCAGGATACAGGAAGCTTGGGGCTGGTGCACTGGGATGACCCAGAGGGATGCTACAGGGAGGGAGGAGGGAGGGGGGTTCAGGATGGGGAACACGTGTACACCCATGGCGGATTCATGTTGATGTATGGCAAAACCAATACAATATTGTAAAGTAAAAAAATAAAATAAATAAAATAAAAGGTGTGTGTTTGAGTCAAAGAGGAAAATAGGACTCTTGGATCCCCCAAAGAATTTTTGTTTAAATTAAAATATGTGAACCTGTTGCTCAAGGCTTAATTTTAACCTGTGACTCTTCCATTTCTGGAATGATTTTCTTTTTTTCTTTTTGCACTGTGCCAGGTATATATAAGTTCTGGTGAAGTCAGATCAAATACTGAGGTCTTATTCAATTTGAATTTTGTAGACCTGGCCTCATAGAGAAGTGTGCATCTTTTCTTGCAATGGAAAATTTGACTTCTTTTCTTGATTTTATAACTACATTGACCTCCTGTTTAGAAATTATCTGTGATCAACAACTCAAGGATTTAAGTTCCAAGACACATCAGGCTCATAAAACAGGTATATCCAAACATCTGAATCCTGTAGATTGAAAAAATAAAGACAAAGAGAAGGTAGTTAAGTTAAAACCACCTTGAGGCACCAGAAAGTTAAGGGTTGGTGGGTTTTATAAGAGTACTCACTATGCTATTCAATTTAAAAAAGAGAGAGTGGTTGCCATAGCAACACCACATCTAATGGTGCTTATGCTACCTCTGAGATACAAAACACCTTCTTCCAGGGACACATTGACCAACACAGTCTGTTATAGGAAGTTTTATGCCTAATATTAGACTTGCAGGAGTAAAAATGTTTTTCAGTAACATGAGGAGCATACATACACATCCACAAACACATGTAATCTTAATTTTCAGTATTCATTTATTATAACACAAATTTAGATCATTTTCTTTCTTCTCCAATATTTTTAAAGATCAAGTTGCTTTTCTGAACTTCAGGGAACATAAAATCCATTTAAGAATAGCAAATATATTTCTGCACAGTAAAGAAAACCATTAAAAAATGAAAAGGGAACATACTGAATAGGAGAAAATAATTGCAAAGTGTATGTCTGATAAGGAGCTAATATCCGAAACATATAAAGGACTCTTTCAATTTAATACCCATCCAAAAAACCTTCAAACAATCTGACTAAAAATATGGACAGATCTGAATGGAGATTTCTCTGAACGAGTGATATAAATGGCCAACAGATACATGTAAAGATGCTCAGTGTCACTAATATTCAAGGAAATGCAAATCAAAACCACAATGAGACAAAGCCTCACACTATTAGAATAGCTCTTATCAAAAAGGTAAGAGATAACCAGTGTTGGCAAAGCTGTGGAGTAAAGGTTGGTGGGAATGTAAATTGGTGCAGACACTATGAAACACAATGTTGGGGTTCCTCAAAAAATTAAAAATAAAACTAACACATGATCCAGCAATTCAACTTCTGGGTAATTATCCAAAGACAGCAAACACACTAACTCAGAGATCTATGTATGGCCCCAGGTTCATTGCAGCATTATTTCTAATATTCAAGATATGGAAACAACCTAAGCACCCACTGATTGATGAATAGGTAAAATATAATCCGCACATACAGCTGAATATTACTCCGCTATCAAAAGAGATGAAATCTTGCCATTGGCAACTACATGGATAGATCTTGAGGGCGTTTTTCTATGTGAAATAAGTCAGACAGAGGAAGATAAATACCATATAATCTCCTTATATGTGGAATAAAAAAAATTGCTTGTGAATATATAAGGGGGTTGCCAAAAGCAGGGGGGAGGGGTGGGCGAAACGGGTCAAGGGAATGAAAACATACAAACTTCCTGTTATAAAATCCGTAAGTCCTGGGGATACAATGTATAGCATGGTAACCATAGTTACACTCTATTGCATATGGGAAGTTGCTAAGAGAGTAAATCTTAAAAGTTCTCATCATAAGAGAAACAAATTTTATAACTATGTACAGTGAAAACGAAAGTGTTAGTCACTCAGTCGTGTGTGACTCTCTGCAACTTAGGTAGACCACCAGCCTCCCCTGGCCATGGAGTTCTCCAGGCAAGAATACTGGAGTGGGTAGCCATTCCCTTCTCCAGGGGATGTTCCTGACGAATTGTAGGCAGATTATTTACCATCTGAGCCACCAAGGAATCCTCATGTATGGATGGTAATGGATATCAGCTAGACTTACTGTGATTGTTTCAGAACACACAAATGTCAAATTATTATATATGTTGTACACCTGAAGCTTATATAATGTTGTATGTCAATTATACCTCAATTAAAAAAGAATATCAGCAAGTATAAACTGAGTTCTGATATATGGACGTGGAGATATTTTCAATTCTTCCCTGAGAGTTGTTAAATTTATATAATTTTTATTGAAACAATGCTTTGTGAGTATTAATACTGAAATGAGGATATTATCTGTGTTTGAGTAAATTGTATTTTGATTCCTGGGCAGAAAAAAAAATGTTAAATTTCTCACTAAAAATAAATAAACATATATAAAATAATAACTTAAAGAAGTAGAAATAGCTGGACTAAATAGTACAGAATATAGTTCTCTGTTAATCTGATAAACTAGTTCAATAAGTATCAAAGAAAAATATGAATATAAAACAAAACCAACATTATCTTATTATAGAAGAGAATGCTCTTTCTACATTTTCCCTGAGATGAATTTTAAGAAACTGAACAGGATTTATCCATAATTTTGGAACAACCATCAAATATGTACCAATGAATATTTTCTTTTTTAATGCTATTTTTGCAGTGTCTATAGGTAAATAGAGAATCCACTTAAGGACTGTCTTTCTGATCAGAATTTTTCACTCAAATCCAGTGTCAAAAGCAGAATCTTCTTAACACCAGGCTGCAGTTATATTCCATGTACTGTTCTTGTTTCTTAAATGAATTATATTTACCCAGGTTCTCTACATCATCCCTACTTCTGAAAACAGGGCTTAATGTGATTGCTGCATGGATATTCAGATGTTCTTAGTGAAACTTGCTTTCTGACCCAAAGAATTAATGAGTACTCAGAACTCAATATGGACTGTCATCAATGTAAAAATTACTTTTGAAGTCAGTTTGCTGGAAAGTAAATTTTTGTTACTTGGACCACAGACCACATTTCCATACAAAAACAATGTAATAAATATAGTTTTAGGTTCCCTGGAAGGCTCATAAAGCCTATTTGATCTAGGATATAACAGAGATGCTTTTGACTTGCAATAAAATATAATTGGCTATACTATATATCAGAACATAAAGCTGAAAATAAATCATTTTTATTACAAATGCTAATACTTAAGAAATTAGATCTTATTCAGCAAAATATAGATGCATTAGAACTTTTTGGAACTTTAGAGGCCTTTCAAAAGTTTATTCTATAATTATTCAGGGACCCTCTACTCTGAACGGGTATTAGTCTAAGGACAGAATAGATGATAGATAAGGTTCTTAAAACTACATATTGCTGCTGCTGCTGCTGCTGCTGCTAAGTCGCTTCAGTCGTGTCCGACTTTGTGTGACCCCATAGACGGCAGCCCGCCAGGCTCCTCCGTCCCTGGGATTCTCTAGGCAAGAACACTGGAGTGGGTTGCCATTTCCTTCTCCAATGCGTGAAAGTGAAAAGTGAAAGTGAAGTCGCTCAGTCGTATCTGACTCTTAGCGACCCCATGGACCACAGCCTCCCAGGCTCCTCCGTCCATGGGATTTTCCAGGCAAGAGTACTGGAGTGGGGTGCCATTGCCTTCTCCACATATTGCTAAATGGTAGCAATATATAGTAATTTTAGGGTAAAAGGATTCTACTGATGTACTCAGGGCCAGATGACAAAAACTAGGGCTGAATGGTCAGCCATGGATGGAGAGAGAAAAATTGTTGAACATATTTGAAGTGAAATTCTTCTAGTGATGAATAGGAAACCTAAAAAGGGAAATGAAGTAAAGGATTGTGATAAAATGTTTAAAAGTGGTAGAAACGCTAGACTTGATACCTGGTTCAGTCAGTCCAAAAAGTGTTGCTTGGGGGATGAGGGCATTTGGAAAAGAATAGATAAATTGTAGATTGGAATGATGGCTTTCTTTTTAAGTTTATTCAACATTTATGGCTATTCCTTAATATCATTATATCAGTCCTATGCTTATTTTCATAATTAGATCATTTTTATACACTGAAAGAATGAAGAACATAAGGAAAATGATGGAAGTGGTAGACAAGATACAGATACAGAGAAGAGAAAATAAAAATAGATGAAATACAGATATTTAACTTGTGGGTTTATGCATTAAAAATTAAAGTGTCAGGGGAAAAAAAACCTAGAGAATAACAGGTAAAAATGGGATTTAATAATATATCTTTAACAAGACAGCTATTTGAAAACACTAGAGATCAACTAAGGATAACAGATTTTTTGGGCTAACATCTTAGAGAAAAGAAAATGTCACTCAGTTGAGTCCTATATTTAACAAATATTTTCCACTTGTTCATATATGTGGAAAAGCCTAGAGCCTAAGTAGAAATCCTAGTATCTATGGTAGGTTCACTAGCCCAGAGAGACAAAAATAGGCTCCAATGTTCAAGAAATCAAAGATCCTGCACGGAGAAGAAGCACAGAGAAATTGACTCTATATTCTGTATTCAATTTTCTCTCAAGAAATTTCCCAGTTCTTGACTCTCTAGATCTTGGGGCAAGAGGTCAAGAAACTGAGCAAAACCAGCTGATAAGAAGCTATGAAGCACGTTGAAGATTTGCCTGACTTAAAGTTCTGAAGGGACAAAACTTGGAATTGGAATTTTTTCATGAAGGTTTTAGCGAAACCTCAGGCTTTCTGTTGAGACCTCTGGAGGGCTGCACTATAAGAGTAAGAATAAATTAGAAATAGCAGAACACCACACAGCTGAAACATAGCCTTGAATAATCTTAATGCCTGATTGTATTCAAATGGTTTTCTCATATCTATTTGCTGCCAGAAGGTGACTAACTCCTCTCTGGAGGAAGATAACTTCAACCAGAGCACCTATAATTTTTCATATACAACGTCTGGCAGACAATCTGAAATTACCAGACTTGCCAGTAAATCAGACCAAATGACAGAAAGCCAACAGAAAATTTACACAATAAAACAGATCTGTGATGATGCAGATACTGCAATTTTTATCTGAGCCAGAGTTTCAAATAACTATGATTAATAGATTCAATAATAGCATTTTTGGAAATACAGTAACTATCACAAGAGGATTGGAGTATACAATAAAGAATCAAATGGAAAGTCCAGGACTAAAAACATACAAGAACCTAAAATTGATCATTCAAAATATGAGTTTTGAAGAGAATAGGAGAGAGAGAGAGGATTAGTGAGTTGGAAGAAAGAACTATAGGAAATATCCAGATTGCAGTATTGAGAAAAAGAAATTAAAATACAGGAAATGCATGTGATATATGGAAGCTGGTAAGACTAACATAATGTTTATTTGAAATTCCATATGGAAGTGAGAGAGAGATAAATGTGGAAAATATTATTAGAAAAGATATTTTGAAGAATGTTTCTAAACCTATGAAATACATCAAGACACAGGTCAAAGAAAATGGGGCCCAAAGAGATCCCACATGTAGAGAAAACCATGTGTAGGCCCACTGGAGTCAAACTGTTGAAAACCAATGACAAAAGGAAAATCATAAAACAGAAATGATACAGCACCTTCAAAATACTAACATAAAAGTCTTTTCAACAGAAATAAGAGAAGTCAGAAAATGAATTGTATTCATTTACTAGGGTTACAGTTACAAAGAACCACAAAACTGGCTGACTCAAAGAAACAGAAGTTTATTGTCTCACAGTTCTGAGGGCTAAAAAGTTGGAATCAAAGTAGTAGCAGGGCCATGTTCCCTCTGAAACTTGTAGATGAGCCCTTTCTTGACTGTTCCTAGGTTCCAGTGGCTGGCTGGCCACCTTTGGCATTCCAGGGATTATGTAGATGGATCACTAGAATCTTCTATCTTCATATGGCATTCTCCCTGTTTCTTCACATCGTCTTCCCTCTGTGTGTGTATGTCTCTATGTCCGAATTTCCCTTTTTTAAAAAACAGAACAAGAAGACCAGTAATGTTTCAGTAGAGCTCATCCTGAAGATCTCGTATTAATTTGATTAGTTCTATAAAAACCTTAGGCTTCCCTGTAGCTCAGTGGTAAAGAATCTGCCTGCCAACTCAGGAGACTTTGAATTCAATCCCTGGGTCAGGAAAATCCCCTGGAGAAGGAAATGGCAACCCTCTCCCATGTTCTTGCTGGGAGAATCCCATGGACTGAGGAGGCTGTCAGGCTACAGTCCATGGGATCACAAAAGAGTTGGACATGACTTAGTGACTAAACAAAACAACACATGAAAACCCTGTTTCCAAAATAAGTTTGGGATGTGTTTGATTCACCTGAGTGAGAAGTAGTACTATAGAGTAATTTCAGATCAGTTACTTTTCTAGGATGCATTCCAGAATAAATTGTTTAAAACAAACTTGGTGGAACCAAAGACTGGACCAAAACCAAGAAATACGTAAACAACAGAAAAGAAAAAAAGAACAATAACACATAAACAATAACAACAAACTTGAGTGTGAACACTCTTCAGCTATAGGGGATAATTATACATGTGATGATCATGACTCAGGAAGTATTGGGAGGTGAAATTTTCCAAACAATACTAACAAGCTATGTAAGAAAGTAGAAAGTGCATCTTATGCCAATGTTTAAAGATAGTCCCAAGTGACTTTGTAGATGTTGATTACTGCTTTTGAAGAGTTGTTTTATCTGATCTTCTTCACTCTTTGTAATTAGATACTTTAAAGAGTCTTTCTGTATATAAATCCCTTATTTCCAAAACCAGGAAATACATTATCCACAGACAGGATCATGTGTGGGGACCTTGCAAATATCCCTGAAACATTCTTTATTTTATAGAATATCTAAAGTATGCTATTCCAGATATGCTAGAAAATAAAGCACGACATTTCTTACTTTACCTATTTCAATAGCTTTCATACTCAGAAGTGCACTATTCATTTTAAGTAAAATATGAGTGACTTTCTTAATTCTATTTTGCTTTAAACAATTCAGATTCTTTTCCATGAGGGAAACTATGCATATATCTGAAGTGTCCAATTTTATCTGGGAAAATCAACAAAAATGAAAATGTCTTATGTTGCATATTTAAAAATTTGATGACAATCTAAAACCATCATTTGCATTAATGTATTCCAAAATATGAATTATTAAATGAATTACATTTATATAATCAAAGACAATCTGAAGTACATGCTTTAGCCTCAAGCATTTTGAGTCATTTTCTTCCTTCTATTTTGAACACTATTAAATATGTGAAAGATGATTCTTTCTAATCAGAACAATATATATTATACTTTTAAAAACATTTTACTCTTTCCTGTATGATCAACATTAGAAAAATATAGTGCAGAAAATCCAGGATTTTCAGTGTGTATGAAATCATTTTGCCATAGTATATCCTTATTTTTGAACCCTATGTTGAGAAAAGCACTTTTCTCAAGTCAGTGTTTAAAGCTATTTGTCCCGTTCTTAGTGGTCACAGGAAAGGGTCTGGCCCGTGAATAAACCAAGCCTCACTGGTCAGTAATGGCTTTTTTGCCAGGTATCTTCCAGGAAAAAAGTGTCTAGAATAATTTCAGAAACATCCAGGAGCCCTCCTTCCAACCCTTATCCCTAGTCATACAATTAGACAGAAAGACTGCTTCTTCCTCTCTCGTGAGACAGAGGATTAATAAGAAATGCCTCTGATAGCAAATTTCCTTAAGGTAAAAATTAAGGAGAAAACAGAATGCCATTTTGCCTACTATTCCCAAGGTGAGCACTGTGAGAAAGATCGCAGCTAGGAGAGAGAAAAAGAAGCTGGAATTGAGTGCCTTTGCTTTACATTAGTAAGTTCAGTTCAGTTCAGTCGCTCAGTTGTGTCTGGCTCTTTGCAACCCTATGAATCGCAGCACACCAGGCCTCCCTGTCCATCACCATCTCCCAATGGTTTGAGTTCACTCAAACTCACATCCATTGAGTCAGTGATGCCATCCAGCCATCTCATCCTCTGTCATCCCCTTTTCCTCCTGCCCTCAATCCCTCCCAGCATCAGAGTTTTTTCCAATGAGTCAACTCTTCCCATGAGGTGGCCAAAGTATTGGAGTTTCAGCTTTAGCATCATTCCTTCCAAAGATCACCAAGGGCTGATCTCCTTTAGAATGGACTGGTTGTATCTCCTTGCAGTCCAAGGGACTCGCAAGAGTCTTCTCCAACACCACAGTTCAAAAGCATCAATTCTTCGGCGATCAGCCTTCTTCATAGTCCAACTCTCACATCCATACATGACCACTGGAAAAACCATAGCCTTGACTAGATGGACCTTTGTTGGCAAAGTAATGTCTCTGCTTTTGAATATGCTATCTAAATTGGTCATAACTCTACTTCCCAGGAGTAAGCGTCTTTTAATTTCATGGCTGCAATCACTGTCTGCAGTGATTTTGGAGCCCCAAAAAATAAAGTCTGACACTGTTTCCACTGTTTCCCCATCTATTTGCCATGAAGTGATGGGACCAGATGTCATGATCTTCGTTTTCTGAATGTTGAGCTTTAAGCCAACTTTTTCACTCTCCTCTTTCACCTTCATCAAGAGGCCTTTTAGTTCCTCTCACTTTCTGCCATAAGGGTGATGTCATCTGCATATCTGAGGTTATTGATATTTCTCTCGGCAATCTTAATTCCAGCTTGTGCTTCTTCCAGCCCAGCGTTTCTCATGACGTACTCTGCATAGAAGTTAAATAAGCAGGGTGACTATATACAGCCTTGACGGACTCCTTTTCCTATTTGGAACCAGTCTGTTGTTCCATGTCCAGTTCTAACTGTTGCTTCCTGACCTGCATACAGATTTCTCAAGAGGCAGGTCAGGTGGTCTGGTATTCCCATCTCTTTCAGAATTTTCCACAGTTGATTGTGATCCACACAGTCAAAGGCTTTGGCGTAGTCAGTAAAGCAAAAATAGATGTTTTTCTGGAACTTTCTTGCTTTTTCCATGATCCAGCAGATGTTGGCAATTTGATCTCTGGTTCTTCTGCCTTTTCTAAAACCAACTTGAACATCAGGAAGTTCACAGTTCACGTATTGCTGAAGCCTGGCTTGGAGAATTTTGAATATTACTTTACTAGCGTGTGAGATGAGTGCAACTGTGTGGTAGTTTGAGCATTCTTTGGCATTGCCTTTCTTTGTGATTGGAATGAAAACACCTTTTCCAGTCCTGTGTCACTACTGATTTTTCCAAATCACTGGCATATTGACTGTAGCACTTTTACAGCATTATCTTTTAGAATTTGAAATAGCTTTACTGGAATTCCATCACCTACACTAGCTTTGTTCATAGTGATGCTTCCTAAGGCCCACTTGACTTCACATTCCAGGATGTCTGGCTCTAGGTCAGTGATCACACCATCGTGATTATCTGGGTCATGAAGATCTTTTTTGCACAGTTCTTCTGTGTATTCTTGCCACCTCTTCTTAATATCTTCTGCTTCTGTTAGGTCCATACCATTTCTGTCCTTCGAGCCCATCTTTGCATGTTCCCTTGGTATCTCTAATTTTCTTGAAGAGATCTCTAGTCTTTCCCATTCTGTTGTTTTCCTCTATTTCTTTGCATTGATCACTGAGGAAGGCTTTCTTATCTCTTCTCACTATTCTTTGGAACTCTGCATTCAGATGCTTATATCTTTCCTTTTCTCCTTTGCTTTTCGCTTCTCTTCTTTTCACAGCTATTTGTAAGGCCTCCCCAGACAGCCATTTTGCTTTTTTGCATTTCTTTTCCATGGGGATGGTCTTGATTCCTGTCTCCTCTACAATGTCATGAACCTCTGTCCATGGTTCATCAGGCACTCTATCTATCGTATGTAGTCCCTTAAAACTATTTCTCACTTCTACTGTATAATCATAAGGGATTTGATTTAGGTCATACCTGAATGGTCTAGTGGTTTTCCCTACTTTCTTCAATTTAAGTCTGAATTTGGCAATAAGGAGTTCATGATCTGAACCACAGTCAGCTCCTGGTCTTGTTTTTGCTGACTGTTTAGAGCCTCTCCATCTTTGGCTGCAAAGAATATAATCAATCTGATTTCGGTGTTGACCATCTGGTGATGTCCATGTGTAGAGTCTTCTCTTGTGTTGTTGGAAGAGGGTATTTGCTATGACCAGTGCCAAATTCTATTAGCCTTTGCCCTGCCTTCATTCTGTGTTCCAAGACAAATTTACCTCAGGTGTTTCTTGACTTCCTACTTTTGCATTCCAGTCCCCTATAATGAAAACGACATCTTTTTTGGGTGTTAGTTCTAAAAGGTCTTGTAGGTCTTCATAGAACTGTTCAGCTTCTTCAGTGTTAATGGTTGGGGCATAGACTTGGATTACTGTAATATTGAGTGGTTTGCCTTGGAAACGAACTGAGATCATTCTGTCGTTTTTGAGATTGCATCCAAGTACTGCATTTCAGACTCTTTTGTTGACCGTGATGGCTACTCCATTTCTTCTAAGGGATTCCTGCCCGCAGTAGTAGATATAATGGTCATCTGAGTTAAATTTACCCATCCCAGTCCATTTTAGTTCACTGATTCCTAGAATGTCGACGTTCACTCTTGCCATCTCCTGTTTGACCACTTTCAATTTGCCTTGATTCATGGACCTGACATTCCAGGTTCCTATGCAATATTGCTCTTTACAGCCTCAGACCTTGCTTCTATCACCAGTCACATCCACAACTGGGTATTGTTTTTGCTTTGGTTCCATCCCTTCACTCTTTCTGGAGTTATTTCTCCACTGATCTCCAGTAGCATATTGGGCACCTACTGACCTGGGGAGTTCCTCTTTCAGTATCTTATCATTTTGCCTTTTCATACTGTTCATGTAAGGAACTAGTCTAAAAATGAGCCTATATTGAAGGAGAAGAACAAAGTTGGAAGACCAACACCACTCAACTTCAAGACTTCCTATAAAGTTTTGGTATTGGTGAAAGAATAGACAAATAAACCAGTGGAACAAATAGAGAGCCCAAGTCATCCCAGATAAATATAATCAACCAATCTTTGACAATGGAGCAAAGGCAACACAATGGAGAAAAGATATTCTTTTCAAAAATGGTGCTCGGACAACTGGATGTAGGAATGTACAATAAGGAATCTAGACACAGATCTTACACTGTTTGCAAAATTTAACATAAAGTGAGTCATAGACCTAAATGAAAAATGCAAATCAAAAAACTCCTATAAATAACATAGGAAAAAATCTAGATGACCTTAAGTTTGATGACATTTTATTTATTTTTTTCTCATTTCATACATGATATTATACATGTTTCAATGCCATTCTCCCAAATCTCCCCACCCTCTCCCTCTCCCACAGAGTCCATAAGACTGATCTATACATAAGTTTAGATACAACTTCAAAGGCATGATCCATGAAAGATCCAATTGATAACTTGTACTTAAAAACTGAAAAAAATATGAGCTGGGAAAGGCTTTCAAGAGCGTGAGAAGATACGATACTATGATACAGACTGGGAGAAAATATTTGCAAAAGATATATGTGATAAAGGACTTTAATCCAAAATATAAACAGATCTCCTAAAACTCTCCTGTGAAACAAACAACTCAATTAAAAAATGGGCAAAAGATCTGAACAGACACTACACCAAAAAAACAAAAGTTGTACAGATGGAAAATACACTTAGGAAAAGATGTTCCATATCATATGTGATTAGTGAATTGCAAATTAAAACAAGTTATGACTACAGACCTACTACAGTGAAAATCCAGAACACTGATGGCACCAAGTGCTGCCAAAGAAACTTTTATTCACTGTTAGTGGAAAAACAAAAAATGGTACAGCCACTTCTGAAGACAATTTGGCAGGTATTTTGTTTTTTGTTTTTTTTTATAAAACTAAACATTCTCTCACCATACGATCCAGCAATTGTGCTCCTTGGTATTTACCCAAATGAGTTGAAAATATATGTCCACACAAAACCCTGCACATAGATGTTTATGGCAGCTGCGTTCATCATAGCCAAAACCTGAACGCTTCCAAGATGCCCCTCAGCAGGTAAAAGGTTAAATAACTATGGTGCCTCCAGAAGATGAAACATTTATTCAATTCTAATAAGACATGAGCTATCAAGCCTTGAAAAAACACGCATAAAATGTAAAGGTATATTTTGAAGAGAAAAGAAGCCAGGCTGAAAAGGCTACAGATGTGCGATTCCAGATATATGACATTCTGGAAAGGCGAAACTATGGACACACAAAAACATCCATGGTTGCCAAGTATTAAAGGGTAAGTGGAGATAAATAGGCAGAACCCAGAGGGGTTTTAGGGCAGTGAAACTACTCTGTATGGTATTATAATAGTGGTGGTGGTGGTGGTTTAGTCGCTAAGTCGTGTCCGACTCTTGTGACCCCATGGACTGTAGCCTGTCAGGCTCCTCTGTCCATGGGATTTTCCAGGCAAGAATACTGGAGTGGGTTGCCATTTGCTTCTCCAGGGGATCCTCCCGACCCAGGAATCGAACCCAGGTCTCCTGCATTGCAGGCAGATGATTTACCAGCTGAGCTACATGTCATTATGTGTTTGTCAAACCCACAGAATTTGCCACAGGATGACTGAACCATAATGTAAACTATGGGCTCTGAGAGATAATGCTGTGTCAATGTAGGTTCATTGATTTGAACAAATATATAACTGTGGTGCCCTGTGGTGGCAATGAGGGAGATTGTTGGGGAGCTGGGGCAGGAGGCATATGGAGACTCTGTGTACTTGGTACACAATTTTGCTGTGAACCTAAAACGGTTCTGAAAAATCAAGTCTCTTAGGAAAAAAAGGCACCTTTAGTTTTCTCACCTACGTTTAACTTCATCTAGCAATCAAAAGTGACGGGCTTCCCTGGTGGCTCAGTGGTAAAGAATCTGCCTGCCAATACAGGAATGCAAGATGTGGGTTTGATCCCTGGATCAGGAAGATCCCTTAGAGGAGGAAATGGTGATCCACTCCAGTATTCTTGCCTGGGGAAATCCCATGGACCGAGGAGCCTGGTGGGTACAGTTCATGGGATTGCAAAAAAGTCGGACGTGACTTCAACAGCAACAAGAAATCAAAAGGGTCAGGCTTCTTTCTGAAGCCCATATATCTGAAAAAGGAAGCAACAGGCAGTTGTTGCCGGTCACCAGCTTTCAGATAGTGTGTCCATCAACTTCAGCTTTGTCCTCTGCTCATCAGCCAGCAATGCTCCTATCTGTACTGGGCTCATCAAAGCCATGTCTGAAATTGCAGTGACTCTTCTCACAGCCCCGCCGTGCCAATTCTCTATTTGTGTTTGTGGGTTTCATTTTCACTTGTTCTTAAGCCTTTTCTAGATAACTTATGGCTTATTCTGGTCTGAAGCTTTTATTCCTTTTAAAGGGGGACCAAAGGCAGAAATCAATAGGAAGAAATAAACAAGCAAAGCATGGACAGATATCTTTAGAATTATATTTTTCATACATCAATTTCAAATGCATGGCATTGTACCACACTCTAGAGGATTAAGTAGTTTCTCAGCTGGTAATGGTTAACAGTTCTGATGTTATTATACATGTGTACTGGAATTGAACAATGAAGTAAATGGTTGACAGATGGTAGTAGCCAGGTTTCCTCACTGTTGGAGTAGGAGTTAATAGGTAAACGAGGGGAAGAGGCCAGAATGATCCGTGCAGTAATGGATTAGAGTTGGAGACATCCTTATGGACTCATGTAAAGCTTATTATTGATATAGATGGCTACATGTAGAAATGTTTATATTAGGTTGGCCAAAAAGTTCACTCAGATTTTTCCATAACATCTTACAAAACCCTGAACTAACTTTTTGGCAATAGATATGTTGATCTACAAGTATTAGTTTGTAAACTTAAATTTTCTGGCACAAGGGGGCCCACGCATTCAGTAGCAGCAGGCATAGTTAGCATCCAGTTAGTAACCCACAGTTAAAACTATTCGATAAAAAGAACCCAGGCTCCTTGAAGAAATGGTTATTTCTAGGACTGGGGACCCATGGTGAAATGATGAGCCTGAAGCATCTTATAGTGCCAGAAAGTAAAGCAGGGCTAAAAGCAAAACAAAGAAATAAAAAGTACCTCCCAACAATGAGACTGTGCTAAAGGGACAGAGGCACCAACAGGAAGAGCTCTCAGAGACCAAAGCTGAAACACTTTGAACCGCAAAATAAACAGCATTAGATCATAACCCAAAGTATAAGATAATATCCATGAATCCAGGCTGATACCAATAAATGATTCAAGAAGTAAGTAGATGGGGAAGAGGTACCTTCTCCATGCAGAAGAATTTCAAAGAAGTTATTTAAATACTCTACCATAAATGAGGGAGTGTGTAACTCACCAATTCTTCAGTTTAATGGGGAACGTTGGTGACTTTCTTCCAAAGAACAGAGAATACAAAGAAGAAAGAGTAACTTTACAGTAGAGAAACCTGAGGACCATGACTCAAGCAGATGATCAAGATCAGAATGAGCAACAATAAATCATGCCGATGGTACACGCACTTGGTATGATGTGTTGTAAATGGCTCTTTGCCTCCCTCCATGGTCTACCATCCAGACCCCTAACCCTAGTCTAAACATGAGAAAAGCACCAGGCAAGTCCCATGGACAGACAGCTTACCTACCTGAGCAGTATCCTCCAAAACTGTCAAGGGTAATCAAAACTAAAGTAAGCATGAGAGACTGCCACAGTCAGGAGGAATCTAAGGAGATAACTAAATGTAATGTGGTGTCCTGGATGAGATCTTAGAACAAAAAAGGAGATTAGACAAAAAAACTAAGAAAATATGAATAGTGTATGGACTCCAGTTAATAATTGTGTACCTATCTATCTTGGCCCGTTAATATAACAAAAGTACCATCCTAGTGTTAGATGTTATAGAAGAAACTGAAGATGAGATATACACGAACTCTCTGCATGATCTTCACAATTTTTATGCACACTTAAAACTGTTCTAAAATTAAAATGCTTGTTTAAAGAAAACATGCATTTTGTTGTGCTAGGAAAAAGTGGTACATGAAGGAAGTGTGTATTAATGTATCTCTTTAACATATTTGCATAAAGGTCAGCATACTTTGGGGCTTGAAAGTGGCTCTTGCAATAGAGAAGTTTTAAATAAAACCACAAAGCATTTTCACAAGAAAATAGCCAGGAATGCTTTCTTTGCAAATAAAAGTTTATATTTGAGATTGTCTATGACATAACACAATAGAAGTTCTTAGAAATGGGGACAGATTCTCAGGAAACCTGAGCATGAACAAATGTAAAAACATTCAAGGGCAAACCTTGGGCTTCCCCGTGGTGAAGACATTTTTATTGGAAAAAGAACTGTGCTTAAAATCCATTTACGTACAATGAATGAAAATCTGTTTGCCCATATATTCAGCAGCTTTTCACCAAACACTGATGAGAGTGATATTTCAGAGGATGGGGCATTCTGGAGAACAGTTGAGACTCCCAGGAAATACTGAGTGGTGAATGGCAAAATTGACCCAGACTTAGGTGATTAGGGAGATGAGGAAAAGAGTTTTGCAGCACGGAGCATACCTTAAATGTGTTAGCATAGAAGATCTGAGATGGGAATGGCTAATATCTGGGGCTCCACCTGGAGAGGGAGAGTTGGAGTTCCAGAAGTCCTTGGACATAAGAACGTAGGGTCATGACTTACAGCTCAGTTCAGTTCAGTTGCTTAGTCATGTCCGACTCTGCAACCCCATGAATCACAGCATGCCAGGCCTCCCTGTCCATCACCAACTCCCAGAGTTCACTCAAACTTATGTCCATTGAGTCAGTGATGCCATCCAGCCATCTCATCCTCTGTTGTCCCCTTCTCCTCCTGCCCCCAATCCCTCTCAGCATCAAGGTCTTTTCCAGTGAGTCAGCTCTTCGCATGAGGTGGCCAAAGTATTGGAGTTTCAGCCTCAGCATCAGTCCTTCCAATGAATACCTAGGACTGGTCTCCTATAGGATGGACTGGTTGGATCTCCTTGTAGTCCAAGGGACTCACAAGAGTCTTCTCTAGCACCACAGTTCAAAAGCATCAATTCTTTGGTGTTCAGCTTTCTTCGCAGTCCAACTCTCACATCCATATATGACTTACACACCAGGACCCATTTTCTGTTTCTATCCTTCACCAGCTATGTGACTTTAGGTGAGTTACAGCAACTGTCAAAGCCCTCATCTTGTTGCCTGACAAATGGGAATAATGAGTGCTTACCTCATAAGGTTGTTGTGATTATTAAGTAATGTATGGTTTTAAATGTTTTGAATGGTGCTTGGCTCATACTTCATAAAGGATAGCTGTAATTATTATAAATATGTTATTACTGATATCATTTTTAGGGGTGCCTGCAGGGGCCCACAGCATGTGAGCAAATTGCATAAGACAGTGTCTGGCACAAACTGGAGACAAGGCGTGTGTTCTGGGGTGCCTCTTCCTCAATGGTGATAGCTTAATATGTAAGTTTAGCATTATTCATCACAGTTAACCATGGACTTTTAAACCCACAACGTTTACAGTCTAAGTCTGCACTTATTGCCACAATCTTTTCTTTTTCCATAGACTCAGCTCTGGGAAAAGAAACATTTAAAGAGCAATATACATGTGGATATCATATTTGCTTCTAAGTGTTTTGGACAATAGTTATTTATTTATTTATTTTTAGGTAAAGAAGTCATGCACTTCCCTGGATGCTCAGATGGTAAAGAACCTACCTGCAATGTGGAAGACCTGGGTTCTATCCCTGGGTTGGGAAGATCCCCTGGAGAGGAGAATGGCTACCCACTCCAATATTCTTACCTGGAGAATTCCATGGACAGAGGAGCCTGGTGGGCTACAGTCCATGGGGTTGCACAGAGTCAAACACAACTGAGCAACTAACACTTTCACTTTTACAAATAAGTCATAGTAACCAGTAAAAATTATTTGTCTGTTTACAATTCTTCTTCTAGATGTGATATGTGTTAAAGAGATAATAAAATGCAGTACTCTAAATCTCTGAGGTTGAGGATCACGGAGATGCATTTTTTTTTTTCCAATAAATTAAGTTGGCTTTTATTTTAAGTTAGATCACAAAAATTTTAATCCTACCATGAAGTCTTTTAAAAAAATAATAAAATATATAGTATATTTATTTATTACTGTATGTTAATTTTTAATTGGAGTATAGTTATTTTACAATGTTTTACAGCAGAAACTAACACAGAAATATGTTTTAAACTTATATAGCCACAGTCCAAAGCTGGGTCTGGTCCTAACTTAATAGCTATGTGTCTTAGTCTGGGTTTTCCTGAAAGCAGAACTGAGATCATGTCTTATGTGAGGTAGCTGAGGCAGTCTATTGAGGAATATGATGGTAAAGAGCAGGTGTGCAGGGCAGAGGGGATGAAATAGGAAAGAAGAAAAAGTCAGTACAAGGAAGTGCTACTAAGTTGGCTACCAGAGAAAAGTGAAAGTCAAAGTCACTCAGTCGTGTCTAACTCTTTGTGACCCCATGGACTATACAATCCATGGAATTCTCCAGGCCAGAATACTGGAGTGGGTAGCCGTTGCCTTCTCCAGGGGATCTTCCCAACCCAGGGGCTGAACCCAGGTCTCCCACATTGCAGGCAGATCCTTTACCAGCTGAGCCACAAGGGAAGCCAGAGAGGGCGACTAGACTTTCATCCCAGTAGCATCACAGAAGCATGATGAAATGCATCTCAAACTGCCCATCCAAGTCCAGAAGAGTGAAACCTTTAACCACTGGCACCTCATACTCACACCTGTTAACTGCTCTGCCCTCCTGGCTCCCACGTGTATGAGTGTGAAGTGGGTTCCCACGAGGTGTTTCCTACCTTGGCATCAGAGAAGTCCCAGGACAGGAAGAGATACAGTCCAGTCCTGAGGTAGGGTTTTGCCTGTTATACCAGCATGAATCTGGACAAAGCTAGCATGTCAAAGTGGTCACTGAAGCAGTGGATGCCCTGAAATGACGGATATTGTTGTTGTTTTGTTTAGTTTCTCAGTCATGTCTGACTCTTTTGCAACCCTCTTTTGACTGTAGCCTGCCAGGTTCCTCTGTCCATGGGATTTCCCAGGCAAGAATAATGGTGTGGGTTGACATCCCTTCTCCAGGGAATCTTCCTGACTAGGAATCGAACCCAAGTCTCCTGCATCTGCTGCACTGGCAGGTAATTCCAAGTCCAGTCTATAAACTCACTACTACATCAGTTAGCTTTCCAGGCTTCAGTGTTCTCACCGATTAAATACAGCTTAACCTGGCAACTGCACATGAAAATCCATTGTTCAATAAGCACTGTGGTAAATGGTTGAACAAGATTTAAGTTTGCAAGCACAGTTTCAATTTTTGCAATTTTATGCAAACCTCTTTTTGTAAAAGAAAGATGAAAGCGAAGCTGTATATATTGAAAAAAGGCATGAAGCCCCAACTCAGTCTCCCTTATCAGGCCCAAACCTAATATATAAGAGATGCTGGGACTCAGAGGTACCCAATTCAGATATCCTGAACCAAGTGCCCACTCAGTTTAGTCCAAACTTTATGTGTTACATATGTCTGTGTGACCCAGAATAATTACTTCCCAAAAGGCATGGAGGGCAAGTACTTCTGGGATGGTTGCCAGTTACTATGGAGCCTGACACATCTTTCTCATCATGTAACTCAGGAAGCACTGAGAAGCAGCTGTGACTCAAGGTACAATCTGCCAAATTCAGATATGTTTCCTTAATGATATGGTCCTTGAACCAGAACATCAAAGAGGCAGAAAAAGAAGTTCACTTCCTTAAGAGTGTGCTAAGCCAGCCACAGAGTGGGAGAAAATATTTGCAATTCATGTATTTGACTAAAGGACTTAATCTCAAAATATGTAAAGAATTCCAGCAAACCAACAAGAAAAAGGTAAACAATCTCATGGGGAAAAATCCTGAATGCCGCAAAAGTATGCAAATGGCCATTTATGAAAGATGTTCAACTTCATTGTCATCAGAGGAAAGCAATTTCAAACCACAATCTGATTCTACTTCATGACACCAGAATGATGCAAATGAAAAAGATTGGTAACACCAAATCTTCACGGGGTCACAAGGAGCCAGACATGACTGAGCGGCTGAACAACAGAAGCACAGATTAATTTGTTTGCATTGAAGCTTGAACAAAGAGGTTATATGATCCAAACTGTTCTTTATGATGTTTAATCTTACTGTTACACAGGATAAATATGAGTAAATGAGAAATTGAGTTCGGGAGACCAGTTAGCACATTTTTGGTGAGAAGTAGTTAAGACTTTGAACAAGCCTTTCTAGAAATGGATATATCTGAAATGTATTGAAGTAATAGCCCTGGGGAAATTTGTCAACCAATTTTATTTTAGATGGGAAAAAGAAAAGAATGCAAAGATTGAGAAACTAAGTAATTCATAATTCACAGAGGAAATTTAAGGGAGAAAGATGCTTGGGAGAGAGGAAAACTGAAAACTTGTGTCTGTGCTTTGGAGAGAATGTTGGGGAGACCAGCTTGGATGAATCGCATTTGAGATACCAGAAGGTGACTATCTTGAGAAGAAGTTTTAGACAGATAGGATTTCAAAGTCTGGGAGAGAGAGAATGTTGGAGCTGGAAGTAAAGATCTGAAAGGCTTGAACCACGTGGAAACATTGATCACAACCATGAAGCCAGATGAGATTGTCAAATGACACAATGGGTAGAGAAAAAAAAACAGGGAAAAGCAAGCCAATAGTGAGACCCAGGGGGCAAGGACAGCCTTGAGTCGGGCAGGAGAGAAGGTAGAAAAGAGAGAAAAGCAGGTAAAGAGAGGGAGGAAGAAAGTGCCAGAAAATAGAGCAAAACTTCAGGGAAAAAACAAAAGGGCAGTGGGTCCACTGTATCATATGTGATCAGAGGTTCCAATATTGGGGCTGTGCTTAAAAGTGCAGCTGTTTTGTGTGCACCGCACCTCGGGGCAGGCAATGCATGAACAGAGAGCAGCTAGAATTGATACTGCTCTATTTGATATTTCCCCCAATGTCCGCTTCCTGTGCACTGGGATAACTAAGAGTGTAAGCCAAGTGAGCACATTTTCATTAGAGCTGAAACTTTAAACACCAAACCCACCCATTTGAAAATGGTCATTTGGGTGCAAAGATTCTGTAATTCTGTTTTAGTGTCTCTACATAAAACAACTTATTTTAATGACAACCTGAGCTGGAAAGGGGCTTCCCTGACAGCTCAGTTGATAAATAATCCGCCTAAAATGCAGGAGACCCTGATTTGATTCCTGGGTCAGGAAGATTTGCTGGAGAAGGGATAGGCTACCCTCTCCAGTATTCTTTAGCTTCCCTTGTGGCTCAGCTGGTAAAGAATCCTCCTGCAATGTGGGAGACCTGGGTTCAACCCCGGGATTGGGAAGATCCCCTGGAGAAGGGAAAGGCTACCCATTCCAGTATTCTGGCCTGGAGAATTCCACGGACTGTATAGTCCATGGGGTCACAAAAAGTCAGGCATGACTGAACGACTTTCACTTCACTTGAACTAGAAAAGGCAATAAATACTTTGAAAGCAGAATGTTCTTGATTTTTTTAAAATGCTTGTGACAGCAAAAATGAAACTAAGAGAAAGGTGTTAAAAACTTGGCTAACAGATGCTAACTTGCTAAGTAGGTATTCATCTCAGCAGATGAGAGAAAGTGGCCTACATTGGAATAGTGGCCTCTCTTGAAAATTTTCCTGCTAACTCTGGGTTGAGTTGATATTCATATATTCATATCCAACTGGATCCAGATTTGCCATTTCATCTCTCAAGCCAGTGTCCATCTCATGTCAGCTCCCTTCCTCAATACCATGGTCATATGCCTTAGCTTACCCTGTTGTCCCAGTAGAATTACCAATAGTACCTCTTTCACTTTCAAATATGCCCCAGAGCAGATGTTTAACTATATGTCCACTCTACTCCTAGGTCCCTCATACATTCATTGGAAAATAAAATGAAATTAAAGGGATCTGACATTCAGATGGACCTGAATTTGAACCCAGATGCGATTTTTTGAGCTTCGTTTTGACAAGACTTACTCTGTTTTTCGCCTCTAGACTTCAGTCACCTCAAATGATAAATGAGAATAATTATAGAACTTACTGGATAGGGTTACTTTAATGAGCTAATGTCTATAAAAGGTTGAAACACTTTGCCTGGAACATACAGAAAGATTTGTTAAATGTTACCAGTTATTATCATCAGCAGTAGTATCATCATCCCCCACCCAGAGCCCTTCCACAGACTGAGGTTTATTTGAAGCTATGGTAGAAAGTAAAGAGGAACTAAAAAGCCTCTTGATGAAAGTGAAAGAGGAGAGTGAAAAAGTTGGCTAAAACTCAATATTCGAAGATCATGGCATCCGGTGCCATCACATCATGGGAAATAGATGGGGAAACAGTGGAAACAGTGTCAGACTTTGTATTTTGGGGCTCCAAAATCACTGCAGATGGTGACTGTAGCCATGAAATTAAAAGACACTTATTCCTTGGAAGAAAAGTTATGAACAACCTAGATAGCATATTGAGAAGCAGAGACATTACTTTGCCAACAAATGTCCATCTAGTCAAGGCTATGGTTTTTCCAGTGGTCATGTATGGATGTGAGAGTTGGACTGTGTAGAAGGCTGAGCACCGAAGAATTGATGCTTTTGAACTGTGGTGTTGGAGAAGACTCTTGAGAGTCCTTTGGACTGCAAGGAGATCCAACCAGTCCATTCTGAAGGAGATCAGCCCTGGGATTTCTTTGGAAGGAATGATGCTAAAGCTGAAACTCCAGTACTTTGGCCACCTCATGCGAAGAGTTGACTCATTGGAAAATACTCTGATGCTGGGAGGGATTGGGGGCAGGAGGAGAAGGGGACGACAGAGGATGAGATGGCTGGATGGCATCACTGACTCAATGGACATGAGTTTGAGTGAATTCTGGGAGATGGTGATGGACAGGGAGGCCTGGCGTGCTGTGATTCATGGGGTCACAAAGAGTTGGACACGACTGAGCAACTGAACTGAACTGAACTGATGGGGTTCAGTCTTGTTTTGTTTTGCTTTGTTTTTTTACAGTTAATGACCTCCTCATTTTCAAAGGGGTGTGCGCCTTTCTCTGTGCCAAAAAACTCCACTTCATGGGACTTCCCTGGCAGACCAGCATTTGGGATTTTGCCTTTCAATGCAGAAGGCGTGAGTTTGATGCCTAGTTGGGGAGCTAAGATCCCACATGCCTAGCAGCCAAAAAGCCAAAACATAAGACAGAAGCAATATTGTAACAAATTCAATAAAGACTTTAAAAATAGTCCACATCAAAAAAATCGTAAAAAGAAAAACCAGTCCATTGCATCTGGCAGTCCTCCTGGTGTCAGGGGCAGTAAGGAGGGCCCCTATTCATTTTTCTCTTGTATGGGTTTTTCCCAACATCAAGCTTGCTCTGGGCTCCATGGTAATCAGCAGTAGCTCCTGGACTCACTCTGAAGTGAAGACAGAAATAGATGTAACAATTGTAAACATGCTCAACAAGCTGCATAACCTGCATTCTGAGTTCACGTCCTATAAATGTATAAGGCATTTTGCTATCTTCACATGTGTTGTTATGTGTATGATGAAATGAACCTGGGAAGAGTAACGTCTCTTCCTTACAGTGAAATTATCTTCTATGACCTGAAACTGAAGTCATCTAAATCTTTGTCTGCTGCCATTCTATGGATCAAAGGAGCTGCAGACATCTGAAAACCGAACCAAATGACACTGTGGATTCTTTTTTTTTTTTACTGTCTCAGAAGTCTGAAAACACACAAATTATTCTTTTGCCCTATGTAGATTCCACTATCAGTTTAGGACACAAGTCTGGGTCTCAAAAATGTATGACATACATAATGCAATAATACTATTAATAATGTCTCTCTTGCCTTTTTAAGCTTTTCTTCCTTCCATTCCCCCCCCCCCCCACGGAAAGTCCTTTTATTCAAAATTTATTTATTTATTTTAATTGGAGACAATCACTTCACAACACTGCGGTGGCCCTTGCCACACATCAACACAAATCAGCCATGGTGCACATGTTGTCCCCCGCATCCTGAACCCCCTTCCACCTCCCTCCTCATCCCTCTGGTTTGTCCCAGAGTACTGGCTTCGAATGCCCTGCTTCGCACTGGCCATCTATTTACATATGGTAATATACATGTTTCAGTGCTAGTCTCTCATATCATCCCACCCTCGCCTTCTCCCTCATAGTTCAAAAGTCTGTTCTTTATATTTGTGTCTCTTTTGCTGTCTTGCATATAGGATCATTGTTACCTTCTTTCTAAATTCCATATATATGTATATATGTATATATATATATATGCATTAATATACTGTATTGGTATTTCTCTTTCTGACTTACTTTACTCTGTATAATAGGTTCCAGTTTCATCCACCTCATTAGAACTCTTTTTTTTTTTATATATAGCTGAGTGATATTCCATTGTGTATATGTACCATAACTTCCTTATCCATTCATCTGCTGATGGACATCTAGGTTGCTTCCATGTCCTAGCTATTGTAAACAGTGCTGCAGTGAACATCAGGGTACATGTATCTCTTTCAATTCTGGTATCCTCAGTGTGTATACCCAGCAGTGGGATTGCTGGTTCATATGGCAGTTCTATTTCCAGTTTTTTAAGGAATCTCCACACTGTTCTCCATAGTGGCTGTACCAGTTTTCTGCAGAAATTCTTATCACCAGATCCTCTTTGGTGAATGAAATAATTAGATCATTAGAGTCATACTTACCAAAAGTATATGTTGCTTCAGCATTGCCAGTTGCCAGTGTCTTTCTAATTTTAAGAACTATAGGATTGCTGACATTGTTATATATCAGAGTACAAGGTATTTTTTTAAAAAAATTTAACTGGAGAATGATGGCTTTACATGTTGTTTTGATTTCTGCCATATAACAATGTGAATCAACTGTAAATATACATATGTCTCCTCCTTCTTGAGCTTCCCTCCCACCTCCCCATTCTGCCCCTCTAGGTCATCACAGAGCACCAGGCTGAGCTCCCTGTGTTTCATAGCAAATTCCCACTAGCTATCTGTTTGACTTTCTCTTATATTGTGTCTGCATGGATGATATTGATGTTTGCGAACATTCATGATCCCCTCTGAGAAAGGGAGTAAGTAAATCTAGGGATGTTTTCTTTTTGTCAGGATTACCCCTGTTCTTGTCTCGTTTCAGTTAGGAGCAGGTGAAGGGGGCAATGTGTGAGCCCCTGGGGTGCTGGTCATACCCATTGTAGGCTGCAAGTCTTCCAGCAAGTGCTAATTTCCACTGTGCTTTGAAGAAGTCTTTGCTGCTGCACTCTGTCCCCTCCATCCCCTTCCAGACTTAAAGGATCATCTGGACAAGGAGCAGATCACAGCAGAAAGAAAAAATCCCTCTCAAATTGCAGGCTTTCGATGTATTTGTCAAACAGTATATTATTCTCTATTCAGGAGACTATAGCAATTCACTGTTCTGAGTGATAATGTCTCATCTTCCCATTGCCTGAGACTTGCCCACTTCCAACAAAAAGTGCTTCATTTCCCTAAAATATTCATAAGCAGGGAAGTGATTTAGAATCCATTCTTTCACTAAGAGGGACCTAAGAAAGAATGTTATATTTGCGACAAATGAGTTGGATAACTTCAGATATGTACCTTAATTTCTTCATTTTAAAACTTGTGGTCATAATAGAAACCACTATAAAAAGCTGCACCAGAGATTACATGAGATAAAATGAGCACTTAATCCAGCCTCTGGCACACGTGTTCAATTACTGTGGCCATTACAGTATATTAACCTATCATGTTTGTTAGTCACTCAGTCATGTCCAACTCTTTGTGACCCCATGGACTATAGCCTGCCAGACTCCCCTGTCCATGGAATTCTCCAGGCAAGAATACTGGAGTGGGTAGCCATTCTCTTCTCCAGGGGATCTTCCCAACCCAGGGATCGAACCTGGGTCTTCTGCACTACAGGTCGATTCTTTACCATTTGAGCCACCAGGGAAGCCCCAGCCTATCACTGAAGTGGAAAGTTTTCATTCTCATAATGGTAGGTTGTAGCCTAGACTGAGATCTGCCATTGGGATGTACTGTTTTTCCCCATCACAGCAGAACTAGATTCGGCGGAGAATATAATTCGGACCCTCTCCAGTCCTCTGTCTTCGCTCTGAAGATAGCCATAGAGAAGAGCTGATGACAAGTTACTGAGCTGGAAATAAAGGGGTAAAGAGAATGCGTTTGTGAACACATGAGTTTTCAAAAACCTCTCAGCACATCTACGAGACTTTATTTGGAACCAGAGCCATCTGTTTGCCGGATGTCTCTGACAGAAATGTGTCCATGAATTTGGACCCTTCTTTTTTTTTCCCTCTCAGCTGTGCAGCGTAGCCAGATGTTCTTGTGTTTCAGAAGCAACCACATCCGTCAAGCTCTTTGTGGGATGGATCGTTCATGCTCGTGTAACTTCATTCCTCCAGCAGTGAGACCAGTGGGCTTGTTTATCCACTTCTCTCCCCCTGATTTTTTTCCTCACGTTGCTTCAAATTAAATTAAAAGCCAACCCTGTCGCTAATTAACCAAGGGAGGCACATCTGTAAACCTGCATTTGCCGGGTTGCCAGTTGAGAAAAATCCCTCTGCACTCTTTGCCAAAACTGTGTTTACCAGGCACCATCGGTGTCTTGGCAAGGCTGCTTGGGTTTTGTCAGAACATAACGTAGCTATGTAAAAGATGCCCTTCCGAGATGTCAGCTGACTTGTGTCGTTCCCAGACTTAAATATGCTGTGAACTAATTAACACCAGCGTGAGAGCAAATACTCAAATATCGTTACCTTGCAAATAACACCACACAAATTTCTGTGCATGGGTTTCTGTCTCCTAAAAAGAGAATGATGATGGTTGTTATCACAGGAAGAGAAAATATTGGGAAAGTAAAGCGTTGGCGTCTGCTATCAGGCAATCTCTCATCCCAGTTTCTAACAAGCTTGCAAACTCCAGGCTAGAGCCTTATTATCAGAAATGCATTTGAAAATACTGCAGACTTTGGCCATAGAAGAGGTGACTGTATTATGGGGGCAAATGTGCCATCAGGTTGGTTCACTTGAGGGGGTTACTTGAATTCATGCTGGAAAGAAATGTTTTCTGGCTTTTTCTCCACCGCCCGCCCCCATCTGCATCAGAGCTCTACTGGCAGATGGGTCACTTGTTTCCAGGGACTCTGACTCCTGACTTTATTGCATATGAACACTCTGAGGTTGATACCCTCTGAGCTGTGGAGTAAAGCAAAGATGCCTGCTTCCTCTAATTCTTGGTCTGAGTGACCATGAAAGTGAGAATCTGAGAGTCCAAGAACTCAAAGGAAGTGAATTTGGAGAAAACAGAGACCAGTTATATGGAAATAGCGTTGAGTTTCATACTTTCCTACAGAAATACATTTCAGGCTTTTTCCCTTAAAAACTTGCTTTTAGTATAGAGACACACAGACCCAAAAGTCACATTTGCATATACAGCTGACTCTTGAAAATATGGGTTTTCACTGTGTGAAGACACTTAAACACAGATTTTTTTCCACCATAAATATTACAGTACCACAGAATTTGCAGTTGGTTGAATCCACAAATTAGGAACCGCAAATACAGAAGAACCATGGTACAAGAAGGGCTGACTATAAATTATACTCAGATTTTCCACTGCAGTGGGGTTGACACCTCTAATCCATCTAGTTGTTTAAGGGTCAACTGCACGCTCTGTAACAGTGCTGCCCAACAGGACTTTCTGTGATAACAGAATTGCTTTCTGTGCTAGCATGGTAGCCTCTAGGTACATCGTGGGGACTTCTGTGACAGCTCAGCTGGTAAAGAATCCGCCTGCAATGTGGGAGACCTGAGTTCAATCCATGGTTTGGAAAGATCCCCTGGAGAAGGGAAAAGCTACCCACTCCAGTATTCTGGCCTGAAGAATTCCATGGACTGTACAGTCCATGGGGTCGCAAAGAGTCGGACACGACTGAGCGACTTTCACTTCACTAGGTGCATTGTGGCCATGGAGCGCTTAAAGTAAGCCTAGTGAGACTGGGAAACAGATTAATTTATCATCAATTTAACACATTTAAATATAATCAGTCACATATAACTGTGGCTTCTGTATTATAGCTCAGCAGCTCTATAGCATACGTAATGTAGCATTATTTTACATTCTTGAAAACTTTTTAATGTCTTTATAATAGAAAGTGGTGGATTCTTATAGCTGTTTCTTCATTCTATCTATTGTAACAGTTTTGTTTTTGTTTTTTGGTGGAAGTTTATAAAGAAAATCTAGCCATTCCCAGATATATATTCAGAAAGGGAGAAATATACTAAAGAATCAAGATTTGATAAAATTAGCAACTTTTCATTGCGTCATGAAAGACATTCTTAAATGAAATTAGTTTAAACATGTTTGTTGCCATTGGCTGGATCCATGCCAAGGCACCAGCAGTTTTACCCGCCACTGCTTTTGTACCAATAAAAACAAACGGCGCCCACTCCAGTCCTCTTGCCTGGAAAATCCCATGGATGGAGGGGCCTGGTGGGCTGCAGGCCATGGGGTCGCTAGGAGTCGGACACGACTGAGCGACTTCACTTTCTCTTTTCACTTTCATGCATTGGAGAAGGAAATGGCAACCCACTCCAGTGTTCTTGCCTGGAGAATCCCAGGGATGGGGGAGCCTGGTGGGCTGCCGTCTATGGGGTTGCACAGAGTCGGACACAACTGAAGCGACTTAGCAGCTTTTGTACCAATAAAAACAAACAGCATCTAAGTATTAGTTTGTAAATGATCTAGACTTTTCAGACCCCTGAAAGGTATCAGGGACACGTAGAGTTGTATTGACCACACTTTGAGAAGTACTTTTGAATCTCTGAGTCTTCCCCATCCTGCACACCTCTCCCCTCCTCCAAATCACCCACCCTACCTTTTATCTAACAGAAAACATAACTGTGTTCTTGGACACCTTGGAGCCAGACAATGAAAAGGTTACCACTTTCTCCCCCAAGCATTTACATTCTATTTTCCACAGAGTTCCCATTTTAAAAGGGATTCTGGCACCTTTTGTAAGAATTGTTACATTCCTTGTTTACCCTTTCCCATCCAGACAGATTTGTAAATTCTTATTTCATCTCCAAGCTCAGCATTTTCAACGTAACTCCTGAAAAATCCTGACCAGGATACTTACCTACAAATAATTATGTGTTTCTTTGTGTCTTTGATTATCTATTTCTGCTGTTAGGCTGTGTGTTTTTTGTAAGAACATCTCATTTACTTAAATACTGGCTGGACTAAGCGACTGGTGCATAATGTATCAGCTTGGCCAGTGCACACTGACCTGCTTCTTTTCTTGTTTCATTTTTTTCTTAATGGCCTTTCCTTCCACGGTCACTAAGAATAGTCATTGGAGCCAAGCAACATTTTTGAGCATTTCTTCTTTTGCCTAGTTTATGAGAAGATCGTGAGATACAACCCAGTCCTTAGTGAATAAATGCATGGCTACATGCCATTGGGATGGATGACGACCTGGTAATTGCAAGTAAAATATGTCAAGTTGGTATTTTAATGGCCAAAAAAAGAGTTGTAGCTTCTTTTAGCTTTCTAGTTCTCAATGTAAGACTTAGCTGAAATGAGCTCTACCCATATCACATGGCAATGTGAAAAATATTTCTGAAGAAACTGTCAAAAACTTTAAAAAGATTCTCCACAATTCAGACCTATTTAAAATTCCAGAGGGTTTCAGATATGCTCCCTGCCCTGGGTTTCATCATGCTAAAACTTCAAGAGTTTAGCAAACATCACAGACCACCCTCTTGGCAGAGGATCCATAGCCTTGCATTATGTGGGGTTCCATATACCATCTTTGAGTTACCAGTTTATTTCTGGACTCATTACTGACTGCCTGAATTCTTTAAGGCCCCACAGCAAGATGTCTCCAGAGGATTGTGACACATTCTGTATTTGAGTTGCAAAACTAGTCTGGAGACTATTCCAGACTTTCCACTGGATCCCAGAACATTTGCAGTTATTTTCTCACATAAATATATTTTCCTAACAATAACTAAAAAAAAAAAATTCATGGTATATGATCAAGATGTGTTAAGCTATTGATATGAAAATCTAGTATTCTAGGGGCAACATGTTTTAGTGGTATAAGAAATGGACTGTAAATTGAGAGACCTCTCTTTCAGTCTTGATTTTGCCCTGGCTGGTTGTATGAACTTGGGCAAGTCACTGAACTTCTTCAGGTTTCAGATTTAATCTACAACGTATGATTTACAATATAACTTTCTTATTCACCCTTGAATTCTTTAAATCCAGATAATTCTTTGCTTCTCTATTCTGACGAACCAGGTCACATACATGTAGCTTTGCCTTTTGCAAATATGGATTACTAAAAATTGAACTTAATTTCATTTTTGCTTGGAAACTATTTATTAACACACAGACTATGAGATGCAAATACTTCCATGTGTACTAAGCAAAGTAGTGTTAGAAACCTGGGCCAGAGGCTCTTCATTTTTCACTCAATGGAATAACTTATTTTGTCTAATCACTTAGTAAAATCTAGAGTCAGCAACCCTTGAGTTACAAAAACATAAAGATGAAAGTTACAGCTAAGTTTTCTGGTTTGTCAGTAGCACTGAATATTTGCAAATGTAGATTCATGAATATAAAGACATATACTTGATTAAAATTTTACCAGGTAGATAAAGGATGTAATAGGGCATTATTTTCTAAATTCTTTATTTCATTGAATGGAACAAAACAAGTACCCATTCATTTTGGTTAAAATACTCAGGCCAAGGTACTCAGGCACACATACATATCACAAAGTACCATTCCTGAGAAGCACTGCCATCTAACAACTTTCCAACATCGCCAAGTGAGTACATGGACGTGTGACTCATAGTAGAAGCATATCTCAATGGTTCATAGAGAAACTTGTAGAATATGGTTTATGCCTTGGTATAACCATTCCCTTTGCAGCGAGGGTGTGCCTCATATTAATAGCTTAACACACTTGTGCCTTTTCCCATACCACAATTATCACTGTGTCATATTAGTGATCAAGCAGTGTCACAGGGAGGGTAAAGAGAGGTGCATTTATGAATGTTAGAATATTCAATGACAGACATTAGAACAAGCCAGCATGCTAAATTTGTTTGAAAAGACTGTCAATAGAAAAAAAATTATGCTTACCAATAAGAAACTAATTCAGAGAAAGTGGACTTCTCTCCAAGAAGTACATATATTAGAAGAATAAGCTGTTATCTCTTAAAGGAGGTGGAAACTGCTTTGCCAGCAAGTAAGGCTAAGTTGGTGGTGTGAATTTTCCATCAAAGCTATTCATTGCATTAACAAATGCAATTTTAGCTACAACAATTCTTAGAAATTAGAGTTATATTCTTTATGAACAGATCTTCTTCTGTGGAATGACCGTTTTACTAAATAGATACTATTTTTGTCCTTTTTGGACAACTCTGGTTTATTACTAAGTTCAATTCAGTCGCTCAGTTGTGTCCGACTCTTTGTGACCTCATGAATCTCAGCATGCCAGGCCTCCCTGTCCAGCACCAACTCCCAGAGTTCACTCAAACTCACATCCATCGAGCCGGTGATGCCATCCAGCCATCTCATCCTCTGTCGTCTCCTTTTCCTTTGCCCCCAATCCCTCCGAGCATCAGAGTCTTTTCCAATGAGTCAACTCTTCGCATGATGTGGCCAAAGTACAGGAGTTTCAGCTTTAGCATCATTCCTTCCAAAGAACACCCAGGGCTGATCTCCTTTAGAATGGACTGGTTGGATCTCCTTGCCGTCCAAGGGGCTTCTACATTAGAGAAGTAAAATTCTAGAGTCACCTACAGTGAGTCATTTGACTGATTACAGTAAATTTAACATCAGCTCTTTAGTGTCTGACCCCATCTCTAGGAAACAGAAGTTTTCTAAAGGCACACATTATACTATAGTGAAGCAAACATCCTTAAGTTAAATGACCAGTGAATCCGTGTATTTACTCCTTGTACATATTCAAAGGATCCTGGATACAGCAAGATGTCATCATTCTCTTCCCTTCGGATAACATATGGTTTTTCACCCTCTCATCTCTCACTCCCATCAGTTTTATATTTCCTTATCTAGAAATTTCAAGTTAACACTCAAAATGCCCTCAGATAAATTTATTTCTGTTCTTTCTTTGGGGGAGTATTGCTTGAAGGTGGCCCTGTCATTATATTTTGATGACCAAGTATAAAGTGAGGGCAATAAGACAAGAGAAACCAGAAAAGAATACAGTTGCAGTGAAATTACTGTTGTAGGTGATACCTGTGAATGAATCTAACTTCGCACAGCATTTAAACTGAGCAGAGTATCATTGGGAAATTAAGAATAAGAACTTTAATCTGCCATGACCATCCATTAAAACGTTTACATAAAAATATTCATTTTGCTGGTCTGCAATATGATACCTTCGTGTTTTTTTCCTCTCCCTCATCATTCCTCCCATGAGACTGTTTTGTTTAATTTATGCGGCTGGCTTGCAAGTCTGAGGAACTGAGAAAGGGCTGTTTCTAAGGATAGTAAATCAAAATAACATCAGAGTCACTTCAAACAATGTTTTTGAAATTCAAGTTAAGAACAAGTAGCTCAGACTACAAATACTTCTAGCTTCACACCTGTTTTCCTTCTAAACTATGGATTCGGTGACATTGTGCAAAGCGACTACAAAGGCAGTTTCATTTGCACAGGTTACACTGACCTTGCAGAAATGAGGAATCAGAAAAAGAATGAAAGAAAGAATAAACCAAGCCTTCTTGTTGTGGGCCTAGAAACTAAATAAGCACCAGATAAAAATCACAGTGGAAGTTGAGTGTCATTGAAATAAAGTGACTTGTTTTTATCACAAGGCTATTTTCAGTTAAGTCCACTTTAATTCTTATCTTTATTCATCCTACAGGTTATAGATAATGTATGACCGTATTAAAATTCTCTTCTTGATCTGAATCTCCCTATCTCTGGTAGACAAGCTGGGTCCTTGACAGCCTGATTGTATGTGTGTTGATTTTTAAAAGACAACAACACAAAACCCTTAAATTTGGGATTTCCTGATTATTTCAGGAGGCATCCTATATACTGCACAAATCTAGCACAGCAGTTTTAGAGAGCAAAAGTAATTGAATTAAATGATTTAGAGTGAATAGTATAAGCAAGGGAATAGGAGATCTGTGTTGTTTTTAAGAAAACTATTACTGAAGCATAATACACAAAGAGAAAAATTACAAAAATATTGACTACTCAGTGTGATGAATTTGCACAAAGTCAATCAGATCAAGAAATAGAACTTTTAATCAGCACCCAAGAAGCCTCCCTCCATGCCCTGCCCATACATTCCAATCAGCCCCCAAATAATCATTCTCAGGACTTCTATAACCTAGTGTTGCTTAGCCAGTGTTTGAAATTGATAGAGACAAAATCATATGATGAGTATTCTTCTGTGTCTGGCTTCTTTGACTCTACAGTACGGTCATAGAGATTCACTCAGGTTGCTGCCTGAGATAGGTCACTATTCCTAGGTCAGTATCCTGTTGTATAGACCTACAATATATCAAATATCCATTAGTATCTGGACCCTTACAGTAGTGCCATGATCATCCTCGCTTTGGCATAGAAACATGGGCATTTCTGTTGAGCATATTCTTTGGAGTCATAAAGTGTGCATATTGTATCCATTAGTAGATACTGCCATACTATTTCTCAGAGCAGTTGTACCAGTTCAGGCACCCATCACAAGCTGCGTGAGGCTTCCAATTGTACTATGTCCTCACAAGTGAAAGAAATAAAGGAAGTGAAAGTTGCTCAGTCATGTCCAACTATTTGTGACCCCATGGACTATACAGTCCGTGGAATTTTCCAGGCCAGAATACTGGAATGGGTTGCCATGCCCTCCTCCAGGGGATCTTCCCAATCCAGGGATCAAACCCAGGTCTCCCGCAATGCAGGCGAATTCTTTACCAGCTGAGCCACCAGGGAAGCCCATGAATAACCGAGTGGGTAGCTGATCCCTCCTCCAGGGGATCTTCCCGACCCAGGAATCCAACCAGGGTCTCCTGCATTGCAGGCAGATTCTTTACCAACTGAGCTACCAGGGAAGCCCACTGTGTCCTCCCAATCTCTTAGTATTGCCAGTCTTTGTGATTTTAGCCAGTTAATGGGCATGTAGGGGGTTTACATTTTAGTTTTAATTAGAATTTCCTTGACAGCTAATAAAGGTAGACATGTTCGCATGTCTACAGGCCATTTGGAAATGCTTGTTAAAATCTTAAACTCATTTTTCCTGCTGCCATGTCTTTTCATTATTGATATGTAGGAGTTCTTTCTGTACTTCTTGTATGTCTTTTGTTATATATTTGCTTGCCAGTGTCTTCCCCTCTCTGTAGCCTGCCTTGTCACTTAATGATGTCTTTTAATGAACATACATTTTAATTTAAACTGTGTCCATTTCACCAAAAGTTTCCTTATGATTAGTACTTTTGGGGGTCCTGTTTAAGAAATCATTTTCTACCCAAATTTCATGAAAACATTCTATAGTACTTTCTAGGAGCTATAAGGTTTTTTATTTTTTTCATTTAGATCTATAAGCCACCTTGAAATATGAATTATATTGATTTTTCCTCTACAAATGTATGTCTCACTCAACATCGCTCACTGAATATGCAATCTGTTTCTTCACTGCATTGTCATAACACCTTTGCTATGTTTCAGGAGACTACTTACTTTTGGTTTATTTCTGGATTCTGGATTCTATTCTTTTGGTTTATTTGTCTATCATTAGGCCAATACCACATTATCTTAATTGTAAAGCTTTACAGTAAGTTTTTGTATCTGGTATTATAAGCTCTCAAACTTTGTTTTTCCTCAGGATAGCTTTTCATTTATACATATATGTTTTTGAATAAGCTTGACAGTCTCCCTGTATCCCTCATGGCAACAATACAACAAAACTTTCTGGGGGTTTGATAGGAATCGTGGTTAACTATATGGATCGGTTTGGGGAAATTTGAAACCTTGAAATTATTGAATCTTGCATCTGTGAACATGAAATAAATATGCTTGCATTTATTTACGTGTTCTTTAATTTCTCTCATAAGTGTTTCTAATTTTCACTGTAGAAGCCTTGCACATCTTTCCTAGGTATTTGACAGTTTCTAATTTTCGAGCTATTGTAAGTGGTATATATTATTTTTAAATTTTGTAATTATTTCACTTGATCCATTTTCCTGTATCTCATCACTGAAAAGTTTAATCTGCTATAAAGTATGTTAATTGAAAGTGGAATTTGACACCTACTTAGATATATTAATAGGATTAGCTTTGTCCAAGAGAAAGTTGCTCTGCAGAAGCACATCATATTGCCCTAGAATGATTCTAAAGGTAATTATGGGAGAGAAAGTCAGAGATATCTGCTCAGTTCTGAGAATCTCTCTTACTATGAGAGACTATGTGGGCATTCACAGCAAAACTCAAAGGGTTAAGTGGACTAAATCAGTGGCTATAACGAGGGTGCAATAAATGGGCACATAATCACCCACCATGAAAAACCCCTTCAGTGGAAATGAGCTGAGCTGCTAGTTACTTGTCTGCTGCTCTGTCATTTTCCTGCATCCATCCACCTCTAATAGGGACTATCAGAATCACGTACGGTTTGAAGTGCTGGATCCCTCCTAAGCAGTTCCTGTCTGTTGTGAAACTGACTGGTTAGGGGAAAAGAACAAGGGAAAAAGACAATGCCTTGACTGACAGCGATTAGAATGGGGTGATGAAATGTGGGGAGTGAGAGAAATGGAGGGAAGACAACATGGAAGTAGAAAGAATTAAACATTGTACACTCTGCGGTTGATTCCATCTGTCTTGTAGCTTGAATGGTTAAGTCACGCATTTCAATACTAGACATCTTATTATTATTTTCTTCCCGACTGATGCGCATGGAATCTTTACAACACAATCAGCAAAATAAACTCCAGCCCAGGGAACAATCTTATTGAAGCCCACAAAAAATAAATTCAATATATAAATAAATTTTCCACACATTTTATATGGACTTCCAGTAATAAAAGCAAATATATGAGTTCTGGAGAACAGGTGTAATTCTTATTCAGTGGAGGAACTGGCCCTTGAGGAAATTAATGACCAATGCCTTGATGAAAACCTGAATCCCAGGACTTGGATCTTGCTTTAAAATTATTTTATTAAAACCATACTGATATTTTAATTTTATTCCTTCTAGGAATGCCTTTTGGCATTTCAAAGCAGAACAGTAGTGATCTTAGAATACTTCTGAAGTGTATCAAATGTCTATTCTTCTTACATTGTAAGCATTTGTCTACGTTTGAATATTTCATCAAAATTTTCACTGGAACTCCCTTCAGGTAGTATCTTTCCTAGGCCTAGTGTTTTGACCTTTGCTCTCTCTCAGAGTGTAGAGCAATGAACAGCAGCCCGACTACATGGAAGACAGAACGAAGCCCTTCAAATGGCTAAATAGATTCAAAGCAACTTCCAAAATGTCAGAAAGAAGAGACCGAAATGTAATCAAAGTGCAAACAATCATAGACAAACACGCACTAGACTCCTGAAGCATTTGAAAATATAACTGAAAAGCTGAGGGCTATTTCAGGCAAACCCTAAATCAAATTAATAATATGTATTGTTCCAGCAGCCATGAGAAAGCTAAGACAAGAAGCAATATAAACAAATAGGGGCAAAACTACTGAGTTGTGGAGTCTATTGCTTTCTCAGTCTCTACTAAATGACCGTGTGACTTCCATCAAGACCAGCCACATACTCATCTCTAAAATGAGAGCATTTGGCTCAGTGTCATTTAGTGTCCTGGCCAGCTCAAAGGTCCGTATGATCCCGTGACCCAGTGGGGAGAAGAGAGAGAGAGGCATAACAATATTTGATGATGACCCTAAAACAGCTTCTATTTGCCTCATTTGGATGTATTTTCCCATTTCCAAGGACTAGCAATGAGGTTTAAAGGCCACATGCTCAAAGGATTTAGGGGAAAATATTTTGAATATTTATATAAACTCTTTTAGATATCATGTGGAATATAAAAATGTCTGTGGCACAGTCCATGTCACAGAGGAGCGTTCACTCTCCTTGGGAAAAACATTCTTTATGAAAACACAATAATGCTGTAAAAACCCAAATAAGCCCGAATGAAGTGCTAACATCACAAAAGTATAAATGTTGGGTGCTTTGGAGATTCAGAGATACATGATCTCCAGCTGGAGGAGTGCTGAAGATGGTCTTGAAGGAGAAGCTTGGACCACAGACATCTGGATGGACAGATGTCTAGAATATAGTAAACACTTTAGACGGGAATAAGATCACCAAGGGAGTGAATACATAGAAATGAAGGTGACATCTCCCAGGAATAGTAAAAAGAAAGGCCTCTTGGATCAGAGAGACTGTTATAATAGCACTAGTGGGAGGTAGGATCATACTTTATAGACGTTCACACAGAAGAAGATGGACTTTTTTTCTTTTTCTTTAATTTTTTTTTTTTTTTTTAGGGCTTATGGCACCCCTCTCCAGTACTCTTCCCTGGAAAATCCCTTGGACACAGGAGCCTGGTGGGCTGCAGTCCATGGGGTCGTGAAAAGTCGGACACGACTGAGCGACTTCACTTTCACTTTTTACTTTCCTGCATTGGAGAAGGAAATGGGAACCCACTCCAGTGTTCTTGCCTGGAGAATCCCAGGGACGGGGGAGCCTGGTGGGCTGCCGTCTATGGGGTCACACAGAGTCGGACACGACTGAAGCGACTTCGCAGCAGCAGCCAGTGGTAAAGCACTTTGGTGCAGTGGTAAAGAATCTGCCTGGCAAATGCAGATGTAAGAGACATGGGATCAATCCCTGGATCAGGAAGATCCCCTGGAGTAGGAAATGGCAACCCACTCTAGTATTCTTGCCTGGAAAATTCCATGGACAGAGGAGCCTGGTAGGCTATAGTCTATGGGGTTGCAAATATTCAGACGTGACTGAGCACACATGCACCCCACCACCAGAGTTGTTTTACAGTGTTGCGTTCGTTTCTGCCGTACAGCAATGTGAATCAGCCGTAAGTATACATATATCCCTCTCTCCCTGGCCGCATCTCCCATACCCCGCCCCAGGTTGTACAGAGCTCAGGGCTGAGCTCCCTGTTACACAACAACTTCCCACCAGCTCTCTGTTTTATAAATGGTGAGGTATGTGTTTCCCAGATGTAAGGGCTTCCTAGGTGGCGCTAGTGGGTAAAGAACCCACTTGCCAATGGAGACAAAAGAGACATGGATTCGATCCCTCAGTTGGAAGAACCCCCTGGAGAAGGAAATGGCAACCCACTCCAGTACTCTTGCCTGGAGAATCCCATGGACAGAGGAGTCTGGTGGGCTACAGTCCATGGGATCACAAAAGAGTCGGATATGACTGAAACAACTTAGCAGGCAAGGCCACAGATGTATATGTTTAAATGTTACTCTTTCAATTTGTCCCACCCTCTTCTTCCCACAATGTGTCCACAATTCCATTCTCTATGTCTTCATCTCTATTCCTGCCCTGCAAATAGGCTCATCAGTACCATTTTTCTAGATTAAGATGACTTTTCCTAATAGTTTATGTGGTACTAGCAATGGGAAAGGATTATGGGAGACAACTTCATCTTTTAGAAAGATCAAGCAAGGGCCAATTGGAAGAACTGATTGAGGCAAAAGACAGGTAGCGAGAGTCAAGATAGATGTCTATGGGACTTGTCCTGAACAGGTGAAGACCTAAAGCATTAAAAGTGGAAAAACTCTGATATTGAAGGAGCTCCATCACTAACTCTCTTTCCTTCTTTCCTCTTTCCCTTCTTGATCTGAATAAGCCTCTGGGTCATGAGGTAATATAGATAAAATTATGCTTTCACTCACCAAGCCAAAGAAATGCTCCCAGCCCCTAGTGGTGGTCTTTGGTGGGATGGGTTTGAACCATCGAACTGATTTTGTAGCTTGTCTCATGGGGGCCTCTGGGAAAATCATTCATTGGGGTGACCTTTTGTTTCCACATAATTATCTAGATATGACCCAAATCCCCACCCTGAGTTCAAAAAGAAAACACATCCTCTTCATTATTTTGTTGGCTCTCCTCACTTCTTGATCTCAGCCAACTTTCTCCAGGGTCTCCTTCTATCTGCTCTCCTCCCACGATAATAGTCTTGTACGTCTTGTTCCCTTGGAGCCCAAGACACACTCTTTCTGTGATGAAAAAGAGTAGATTCACCAAAGTCACTCTGGACTAGCTGTCCATAGCCCCGTGATAATCGTTTCACTATCTAAAAGAAAAATGTGATTTTACCACAAACACTCCCGTGATGATTCAGTCCTCACTCTTGCCAGAGGGAGGGCTACGCCATTTTTCCCCCCTTCTCCCCAGCACGCAGGCTGCTGTGAAGAAGCATCTGCTGTCTAATTCTTTTCTATATTAGGATAAAATGTTTTTTGGCTTGCTGATTTCAAGCCCTGAGGAAAAGGGCGAGGGGGGGTTGGGGAGAAGAGTTTCTCATAAAGTGTTCATTGCACAAGCAATCGGTCTGTGTCCTGGGAACCCCAGGCATGTGTTCAGGGACTGGGCCCCAAGAGCAGCAGCTCAGAGCTGATGGGGTCGGGACCTGGACAAGACGTGCTCACTCGAGGGGTGTAGATGGTGTCTGTTTAGCTAGAACTCTTCTGCTATGATTGCTTTCTCACCCAGATCATTGTAACTGGCTTCTTACCACAGTTGGGAGGGCCAGCATACTTTTCCTAAAGGCTGATCAGGTACAGCTTTCGATTTGCACAGTTTAAATAAGAGATGGGTGGGAAGGCCAGCTGAAAAGAATGGGGTCTAGGAATGAAAACACTCATTCAACGATGGATATGTCACTGAGAATACATCTGAAAAGCAACCCAAAGGAGAGAGTATTGGGGCTGTATTTCCCTATCAGTTCCTTCAGTGCCCTGCCTCCACACCCAGAGAACAAGGCCACGGTGCCCACAGTAAGATTCCTGGCCCAGATCGGGGGCAGGAGACCGAGAGAGGTGAGAATGCCTAGGAAGTACCAACCTGCTGAAGGCTCTTCTCTTGGCCTTTCTACCTCATGAGAAGACAACATAGGAAAACTTGGAATAAAATGGATTGTGCTTTGCTCTATCCATCTCATCCTTCAGCTTTCTGTGTGCCAGTGGCCTGACTCATTCAGCAAGTGCACCCCCAGACACCCGGCGGAAGTCAACTGGAGGCTGAAACAGCCCAAGCTACCTCCTGGGAAAGAATCCCATTGGCAGGGCTGTGAGCTATGTTTTTGTTCAGTTTTGATTTTGTAATGTAATAGTAATAATAATCCTCATCATTGTAGCTATGATTTTGTCAAACTGGCCTATTTGATATATTTCCTAATATGCTGTAAAGCCTTCATAGACATGGAAAATATAGCTATTGAACATGCTTTGAATTAGCAAATCTCATATCTCATTGCTTGCAATTTTTACTTAAGGACCAGAGAGAATGCAGCCTCCATTTTTGTTCGATGAGATAGATTTTTAAAAAAGAAATAAAAAATAAGATAGATTTTAAAGCCAAAATGAGGCATATCACAATCAAAAGGACTTTTTTTTTTTTTTAAGTAAAGGTGATAGATAGAGGAAGAAGATGCTTATTAGGGGGAGTGTGCTTTTTCATAATGAATCCCAGACTTTATGCTTCCAATCAGAACATATCAGTTCTCAGAGGTTTTACAATGCAGCTCTCCAAAGACTTCCCTTTTGGTTGTGGGCAATTCACAGATTTCAGCTTCTTGCTCCCTGGTTAGGGTTGATGGGCCAGGGAACCATTTTTATGAGGTTCTAACGCATCTGCGGTACTTAAATATGAGACTGAAACAGGCACTTGTTCTCTGCTGTAGGGTGATAAGTTGCATTAATTTTTATTTTAGTCTGTCTCCAAACATGGCTTTTATAGACTAATAAAAAAGCAATTTTTATAAGTTCACAAAAAACAATGAACACAGTCGAGCATAAATATCTTACAAACACGGCCAGAGGAACGTTATGAACTGAAAAATCTGCTGAAAATGGCACAAAAGCACAATACCTAGAAGCTTCATTCTCAAGGTAAATTAAACTCTCACCTAAATGGAACATTCTGTGATGTACATTTCCACCAGTGATTCCTCCCTGATCTCATTCTATTGCAGTGGGAACTCTGTCGCCCTACCCTTCACTAATGTTTGTCCATTGTGCTCTTTTAAGATCAGTCTCAAAAACTCAAGTCCTTATGTTTCTTTATAGCATAAGTATATTCAGAATATACTGGAAAGCACTAAAACTTTAAGAGGAAATCTTTCAGGAAAATTATTCCAGTCATATCTCTGGAGAGATATTTTATAAATGTGTGGGCAGAATGTCTCGGACAACAAAATATGTAAAGTGTACCTGAATGAGCTTCCTAAATGGCATTAATGGTAAAGAACCTATCTGCCAATGCAGGAGACGTAAGAGACACGGGTTTGATCCCTGGGTCAGGAAGATCCCGTGGCGTGGCAACCCACTCCAGTATTCTTGCCTGGAGAATCCCATGAACAGAGGAGCCTGACAAGCTACAGTGTATGGGGTTGCAAAGAGTTGGACACAACTGAAGTGGCTTAGCACACACACATGCACCTACTCTGAATATCCCTCTTATCAAAGCAATCCCAGATGGTTTTGATATAGAGGCAGCTACTACACTGTTACATAATTATAATGCTATGTGAAATACATGGTCTCAATTAACATTATAACAGTGTGTGTGTGTGTATGCATACTTAGACATTCAATCTTGTTTGACTTTTTGCTATCCCATAGACCAAGAGAATTTCCCCCAAAGTTAAAAATATATACATATCAATAACTCATCTAGATCTTTTGTTTACTTATTGCTAGAAATCTGAATATTTGGAAACTTCCAGATGACTGACAATGATGTTGACTTTTGATTCTGCCAATCTGAGCTCATGAGATTACCCTTTAAATTTGAAGCGTAAATCCTTGCTTTCACTACTTTTGTAAATTTTTGTTTCAGCCACACAATTAGCCTGACATGAAGATTTTCCATTGCTTCAATACTCCATGCAAAAAGGAGAAGAAACATGTCGGCAAACAAAGTATTCAAGAATTTTCTTTTTAATATACAACTGTCACCTTAGACAAAGCATGTTGACTTTCTTAGGCTTTAAATTGGTTAAAATTTCCTAACATAGTGACATCTCACTGCCGAGGTGTTTTGTTTTTTTGAAAAAATAAAGGTAGTAGATAGAATTTAGTTAGAGATCTTACTCACAAGATACCTTTGTATTTGACATTTTCTCCATTCTTCCCCCCAGTGGAAGCACATGGGAGATGGCAGTATGGGAAGCTATTCCATAATTTCTATGCAAAACGGATTTGAGTTCAAAAGTACTTGCCAGAAAGTTGGCTTTACTAGCAAGTACATCATTTTACGTAAGTTGCATGTTTATTTTGAGAAGCTGTGGAGGGCCTTCTGGAGATTATGAGGAAAATTATCCATATTACTTAAGGTGATACTTGCAGCTAAAACTAAAAAATTCCAAAATCTCAATGGCTTAACACAGTAAAATTTTACTTTTTATTCATATAACTGCCTAATGCATATTTATGATCAAGTGACTTTTCTTCAAGTACTAATTCCTGGCCCCAGACTCCTTCCAGTCTGGAGCTTAGCAGTCTTTACCAAAGGCCTCTAAGGACACCAAATTTTTAGCATTAAGCTGTGCAAGGGAAAGAGGAAGGAGAGATTTCTTTTTGAATTTCCTAGATTAGCCCTACAAGTGGGTATCCCCTTGGCTGGGACTTATTCCCATGGCCACACTTAACCACAAGGGAGGCTGGGAAATGTAGTCTGGCTATGTGTCCAAGAAAAACATCTTTAAAAAAAATTTTTTTTTTAATTGAAGGATAATTGCTTTACAGAATTTTGTGGTTTTCTGTCATACTCAACAAGAATCAGCAATAGGTACACCCATTTCCCCTCCCTCCCAGAACTCCTTCCCATCTCCTTCCCCACCCCACCTGTCGCAGAGCCCCAGTTTGAGTTCTCTGGGTCATACATCAAATTCCCATTGGCTATCTGTTTTACATATGGTATTGTAAATTTCTATGCTACTCTTTCCATACATCTCTGCAGGGAGCCGGAATATTGCATATTGAGTGCATATTGCATATTGAGTGCAGCACTTTCCACAGCATCATCTTTCAGGATCTGGAATAGCTCAACTGGAATTCTATCACTGCCGGTAGCCAGTGTGAGGAACTCCGCCCATGACAAAGGTCATGAGGAAGGAGGCTCGGCATACGCAAAGGCGGGATCGAGCTTCAGGAGTCCCCCTGGAAATTCTCGAGCATATACCCCCAAAACCAGAGTCTGCCTACTTTCTGCTTTGTGCTTTCACCTACACCTCTGACTTTACGGGGGGCTGTCCCCCAATACCTCTCTCTGAAAAGGGTTAGCTTACAGTTCCAGTTAATAATTCCTGGGTGTGACAGTGTTTAACCTACAAACTCCTTTGGAAATCCTCTAGCCTGCCTGAATAGGTTTTTCCGGCCACATGTGATTGCTCAGAGCCTCCCAACTGTGAGAGGCAGGAGATGTTCTAAACTGTCTAAACACAGATTCTTTTCAGTAGTTAAAAGATTGATTAGAAATTGTATTGGTGAAGGGATTTTCACTTTTTGGGCCAATGTTTGCTGCTAAGTTTCCATATCCCTTACCTGCTGTGTCCCTGGCAGTGTATTGATTAATATAATTGGTGTAAGTAGTAGCTTTAATGTTTGTAACCTGG
>NW_011494846.1:5195580-5199250 GCF_000754665.1 Bison bison bison
GATAAGTTTGCAGGAAGAAAGCCTGGCTTGCTGCATGACTCTACCCCTTCCCCCATTATCCTCTGTGCACAACTTAAGGTATAAAAACTACTTTGGAAAATAAAGTGTGGGCCTTGTTCACCGAAACTTGGTCTCACCATGTCGTTCTTTCTCTTACCTTCTGGCTGAATTATTCAGCCTCTTTTCTCCACTGAATTTCCTCACTGAGCTATCCTTATTTCAGCCTCTTTTCTCCACTGAATTTCCTCACTGAGCTATCCTCATTCTATTACTCTTTATATCCTTAATTAATGTTTAATTAAGCAATTGTTTCCTGATCTTCGCCTACGCCGTCTCTCCTTCAAATACCCTGGATCAGCCGGGGCTGGACCCCGGCACATCTCCCCTTCTCCCTCCTCTCCTCCCATCTTGTCCATACATCTCTTATCTATGTCTATTTCTCCATTCCTGCCCTGAAAATAAATTCATCAGTGCCATCTCTTCAGATTCCATATATATGTGTCAGTATATGATATTCATATTTCTCTTTCTGACTTACTTCAGTCTGTATAATAGCCTCTAGGTTTGTCCATCTCCTTAGAACAGATTCAAATTTGTTCCTTTTTATGGCTGAGTAGTATTCCATTGTATACATGTACCACAGCTTCTTTATCCATTTATCTGTCAATGGATATCTAGGTTGCTTCCATGTTCTAACTATTGTAAATAGTGCTGCAGTGAACACTGGGGTACATGTGTCTTTTTCAGCTTTGATTTCCTGAGGTTATATGCCTAGGAGTGGGATTGCTTGGTCATATGGAAGTTTTATTCCTAGCTTTTTAAGGAGTCTCCATACCATCTTCCAAGAAAATTTTTAAATGAGTTTGGTGATCAGCTAGCAATCTCAGCTACAAACTTCAACTTCAGCCTCCAAGTCTTCCCTTGATAATCCCACTGGAAGGAAGATGAAGCATAAACTTCAGTGTCAAGCTTCCATCTCCCAAGTACTCACCTTAGAGGTATCAGTGAAGGCCATGAGATTCCCCCCAAACCTAGCAGCTTTGAATAGGTTCCCCCCACCCCCCAGGAGTGTGTCCCTTCACCATGCTCTACTGTACTTCCTGATTCATAAGCCCATGTCACTGTAGGGATCACCAGGCACCAGGGATGACATTTAGAAGATGGGACTTATTGTACACAAGAGTTAAATTTCAAACCACCAAAACTGAGTCTTCTCATTTCCTTTTTTTCTGATTTGGCATTGATTTTTTTCATGTTTGAATGAGCTTTATAATTTTGCCAAGGTGGAAGTTCACATTTGCAACTTTTTTTTTTTCATTTCAAAAGAAAACGAAAGTTAAAAAAGTCTGATTAATTTTCAAGAGCTAGAAAAGGTTAGTTTTTTTCCCACCCCCATATAATACAAAAATGGATGTGCTAATTTAGCTGAAATGTTATGAAATATGTACTATTGGGTTGAAACCAAGTATGGAAATTCCATGAACATTTCCCACTGCGATATCTCTTCAGAGACACCTGTTCACATCCTACCAAACAGATTTATGTTCCAACAATTAAAATGTAAATACATCCAACATCAGTAAAAGAAATTCAGCTACCAATGTTGGGATGTCTCAGCTCTCTGAACAAGTTTGATTCTTTACAACAATATCATGCATGACTCAATCTGTTATACATTTATACTTGAAAATTAGCAATAACTGTCAGATTCAATTATTGTTGTCTTCAGCTAAAAATTTTAAGGGCTTTCCTGGTGGCTCAGTGGTAAAGAATCCACCTGCCAAAGCAGAAGACATGGGATCAATCCCTGGTCTGGGAAGATCGCACATATTGCAGATCAACTGAGCCCATGCACCACAACTATTGAGCCTGTGCTTTAGAGCCCAGGAGCTGCAACCACTGAGCCCTTGCACTGCACCTACTGAAGCTGGAACATTCTGGAGCCTGTGCTCCACAAGAGAAGCCACCACAATGAGAAGCCCCTGTACCAGAACTAGAGAGTAGCCCCTGCTTGCTGCAACTAGAGAAAAGCCACACAGCACAGAGATCCAGCACAGCCAAAAACTAAACAAAATTTAAAAGAAGAGATGACCTTTTAAAACAGAAAAACAAATTTCAATCTACAGTTGCAATTTCCCTGGAGTTCAAATTTTCTCCCATGAATATTTTTCAGCAGTCCACTAGCCTTATGAACACTTTGATTCTTAATGAAATGGTTAGCAGAAGGACAGTTGCATGTTCAGATGTTGTATAGCTCCTTGGAAGCCAGTTTCCCACAGCATTTCAAGTTCTTAGAATTCCATTGATGATGTTCTCACACTATGAATGCTCAAAAATTCACTGGCAACACACATCTGTGTTTACCCTTTTAATCAGGACAATGTCCACAATAATTTTCATATTCCTAAAGGATTGAGTAATACCTTTAGAATCTTAGAAGGCAAACATGACTTATGCTGGACCTGAAATCATCCTACCATCCATAATATGAAGAGTCCAAAATTGGAAGTCACTTACAAACCAGAAGCAGAAGATTGTCTGAACTGCCTATTTCTGGCAAATTACTATAATGAAAGAATCTGTAAAGTTGTGAAAGACTTTGGTCTTGTTATAAGGGTCTTTGGCTTTCTTTTTCTCTTCATCCACATTCCAAATCACTTATATTTGAATTAGGGATTTTTTTCCCCAATATATAGTGTATACTGTTGTGCATCTTGCCAGTTTTATTTATTTATTTATTTTTTTACAACAATGAATACAGATGGGAGCAATCACAGGATGAGGCAGGATCATCAGTCCTTCCATGTTTTATAGAGAGAAAAAAATGTTTGACTCCTAATTAGCCTTTCTTAAAGGGTCTTAGGAAAGAAATAGAGATCCCATGAAATAAATTTCCTACAACTCTGGGGTATAATCAGAATCAAAGAACCAGAAAGCAACTGAAACCACACATGTTCAATAACAGTCACTACCACTCTGCTTCCCACTCTCTTGGCCAACATTGTTAATTGATCACATTAGCCCAATGGACCCAGATATGAGTGAAGAATTGTTCTCAACATAAAGCTTTAGGTATCTATTTCCAACTGACAGTTGATTTAAGTTGTTGAATCCTGTTATAGCAACTTTGGTGGTGGTTTAGTCACTAAGTTGCATCCAACTCTTGTGACCCCATGGACTGTAGCCTGCCAAGCTCCTCTATCCATGGAATTTTTCAGGCAAGAATGTTGGAATAGATTTCCATTTCCTTCTCCAGGGGATCTTCCTGACCCAGGGATTGAACTTGGGTCTCCTGCATTGCAGGCATATTTTTTACCATTTGACCTACTTCAGTTCAATTCAGTTCAGTTGCTTAGTCGTGTTTGACTCTTTGTGATCCCATGAATTGCAGCACATCAGGCCTCCCTGTCCATCTCCAACTCCCGGAGTTCACTCAGACTCACGTCCATGGAGTCAGTGATGCCATCCAGCCATCTCATCCCCCGTCGTCCCCTTCTCCTCCTGCCCCCAATCCCTCCCAGCATTAGAGTCTTTTCCAATGAGTTAACTCTTCACATGAGGTGGCCAAAGTACTGGAGTTTCAGCTTTAGCATCATTCCTTCCAAAGAAATCCCAGGGCTGATCTCCTTCAGAATGGACTGGTTGGATCTCCTTGCAGTCCACGGGACTC
>NW_011494846.1:5199453-5204038 GCF_000754665.1 Bison bison bison
CAGAATCTACAGTGATTTTGGAGCCCCCCAAAATAAAGTCTGACACTGTTTCCACTGTTTCCCCATCTATTTCCCATGAAGTGATGGGACCAGATGCCATGATCTTAGTTTTCTGAATGTGGAGCTTTAAGCCAACTTTTTCACTCTCCTCTTTCACCTTCATCAAGAGGCTTCTTAGTTCCTCTTCACTTTCTTCCATAAGGGTGGTGTCATAAGGGTGGTCTGAGCCACCTAACTAGATATAAAAATCTATTTTTCATTCTTGACATAGAATATCTCTGGGTAAGAATCAGAGTGAAAGAAAAGTTGCAGCCATCATCTTGGAAACATCTCTGTAGATTCAAGTGGTCACATCTACAAAAGAAGCTGCCCTTTACACTCTGAGGTTATTTTCTTCTGGTTTGATTTTTCCTCAAGAAGCTTTGATGCCTTCCTGGCAGGCACATCTGTAACAATCATGAAAAGTAAAAAGCATGATAGAGAAATAAGTTTAACACCTATTATCTATAGCATCCCCTTTTCCCTATGTTGAAGTCTCATCAGTTACCAAGCTGTGGTATACACAACCCGTCAAGTGCAGTAATCTTACCAGAACATACTGGGCCAACCTTGACAGTGGGGCCCAGGGTAGGGTTTCCAGGGGCAAGAGTTCAGGGCTGCTTTCTCTCTTCTGGGTCTTTGAAAAGTAAAATCTCGGCTAGTCCATAGATTTTGGTTAACTGCTTGGTGGTGGAATGTGTGTGTGCTCAGGTATGTCTGACTCTTTGTGATCCCATGGACTGTAGCGTGACAGACTCCTCTGTCCATGGGATTTCCCAGGCAAGAATATTGGAGTGGGTTGCCATTTCCTCCCTCAGGGGATCTTCCCACCCATGTATCAAACCTATGTCTCTTGTGTCTCCTCCGTTGGCAGGTGGATTCTTTACCACTACACTTTCTGGGAAGCTCCTGACTGATTACTAAATTAATTCTGAATCAGACAAAACCAGCAAACGTACAAAACCACACAAGCCCTTTTAACTCTAAGTCATTTTTAATTTTTAAAACTCATTTTAACATTATTCTTAAACATCTTAAATCCTTTTTGGTACAAGGAAAGACAAAAATAATAAAAATGAATTAACATAAATAAATCAAAATTACCACCTCACCACTAGCCTTTTTACTGATGCATTTCACAGTCCACAAATTTCACAGAAGGTTACTATCTTCTGAAAATCATTTGTTTTAATAGAGTGTCTGTTAGCCAAAGGGGGTCTGTTTACCAATATATCCAACAGAAATAAGTTAAAGACAGGCTAATATACCTAAGAATAACACCACAGATATCATCAGTCTTACAGTTACATTTATAAAGGTGCAATGTTCTTCTTTGCAACTTTAAGATATTGTTGGGTCTTTTTTTCCACGTGGAGAAATTAAAGTTATTAAAGATATTCTATGATTTAACCAATGCCTCAGAAAACCCTAGAGGTGCAAGAAGCTGTAAGAAATTGACTCATGTCTCCAGGGTTTAATATTCCCTTGAGAGAAGACATTATTTCTTCTCTTTATTTATATCTGTGAAATCTTGCTTTTGACTTTGACCAGGCCAAAGAAAATAATGTCTCTCGGGTAACTGATAGACTGTGAAATTAAGTTCAAGAAAACAGATCACTCGAAGGAGTAATCCTTATCCTTGAAGCCATCCCACCATCACTGACTCAAAGAAATCGAACTTTGAACTTATCTATCAGTTTTGTTTCCTCTCTTTGTTTTTGCCGTTGGTGGGAGAAGCTGGTGGTTTTGAGATTGGCAGGGAAGAGTTCAAGTGAAAACAAAGCTTTCTTGTACGCACTTCTGCTGGTAATAGGGTCCCTTTCTCCTTTGAGTTCTCAATGCATTTCTCAGTTTTTCAGATATTTTCCTTTTGAAGTGCTCTCACCAAAGCTGTCAGTAGGATTTATGACAAGTGCAACTTATGCAGACAAGAGCACTTTCTTTATTCTATACCTGCCAAATATATTGCTTTTTAACCTGGCTATTTGTTACCATTGGTGGTTCCAACTTTAATGCTGAAATAAATTGGGTTTCATGTTAAGGGAAGCTGCCTATTGTCTTGTTGACAGAGGTGGCTTCTTATCATCTTACAGAATAACTTGCTCTTTATTGTGCACACTATGTGTGTGTCACGGCCTAGGTTACTATGAGTCAGGTTTTCTCTGAGTCAAACAAAAATAATATGTAGTTATTATCATCATCATTACTAAAGAGCTTCAAAACAATGTCAAAGGAATTAAAAAGTAATTAAATAGGTGACTGAAAACCATATAAAAATTAGAATTTAAACCCAAGAAAAATCTGAATTCAAAATCAGTGTTCTATACTATTCGCCTCTTACTGTGAAGCTGCTCTGAATATGTTTCACTCAGGCTTCAACTTTTCAGTATACAAAGTGTATACTAATCAAATTTTCAGTTTTATTAATCAGAGGCACCTTATACTCTTTACATTCTTCTCCTTTCAAGAAGATTGAAAATGTCACAATGCATGGAACTTTACACAGTGTTATACCTATCAGTTTTGCAGTGAGCTGCATTTGGGATCTTTAGTCATTTGAAGTGCTGTAATTCAGGAATCAGAGAAAATAAATCCGCAAGTCTTATATCAGGACTTGCATGCATTATTTTTCAAAACACAAATGAAAAATCACTGCCTAACGTGGTTGGCATAATTAATGAGATTAGGCACTTTGTTTGGACTTAGATTTCAGTAGTTCTAAGTATTTTCTTTTAATATTTTGTGGAGTTTTAAGAGATATTTGAAGGAGTTTGGCCTTCCGTGCTTGATTTTAATTTAAATATTTTTGTCATATCTACCTCCATTTTCCTTCACATTCTGTTTTCCTGTTCCTTTTTTTTTTTTTTTTGCATCTGTGAACTATAGTTTGATCCAATAAGAATGATAAGGAACTTACATAACAGTGTGTCTGTCAGCTGGAATCAACACTTTCCCAACTTAATTTTCTTTTTATGTTTCATTGAACCTCCTGTACATTGTGTACTCACACAGGAAAATAAGGACTTTTATTTCTGCTCATTTTTCTTACCTTTTTCCAGGCATATACAGGAAACAAGTCAAATTTTCTGAATTCTGAGAAAGCATTTAATTAAGAGCTATTTTTCAGTGCCTTGTGTGTTTGTGCCAAGTATAATGTAGTAGGCACCAGGACTATGGCACTGAAATAGATAAAGTCGTTTGGGTCCTCTAGAAATCACAGAGCAGGTAGAAGACAGAGAGAAACTGAAATCACCAGTATGGTGAGGGATACAAAAGAGGAGAGACATCATTTGTTGAACCAATAACAGAGGACTAAATTTAGCCTGGAGAATTGGAGGATCAGCAACATCTTCCCTAAGGAAGTGACATATATCCTGGAGAAATAAAGGAATTGGCCAGATAGGAAAGGGAGGGGTAGGGGTAGTCAGGCTTTCTGGGCACCATGAGCCACTTAAGTGAGGGGCTGTAAGGTGATACAGAAGACCTAGAGTTCATTGCCAGCATTCTAGATGTATTTTAAAAGTCCTTTTTGCCAATGTCTAAATTCAAGCTTTTCATTCCAATCCCAAAGAAAGGCAATGCCAAAGAATGCTCAAACTACCGCACAATTGCACTCATCTCACACGCTAGTAGAGTAATGCTCAAAATTCTCCAAGCCAGGCTTCAGCAATATGTGAGCCGTGAACTTCCAGATGTTCAAGCTGGTTTTAGAAAAGGCAGAGGAACCAGAGATCAAATTGCCAACATCCGCTGGATCATACAAAAAGCAGGAGAGTTCCAGAAAAACATCTATTTCTGCTTTACTGAGTATGCCAAAGCCTTTGACTGTGTGGATCACTATAAACTGTAGAAAATTCTGAAAGAGATGGGAATACCAGACCACCTGACCTGCCTCTTGAGAAATCTGTATGCAGGTCAGGAAGCAACAGTTAGAACTGGACATGGAACAACAGACGCGTTCCAAATAGGGAAAGGAGTACGTCAAGGCTGTATATTGTCACCCTGCTTATTTAACTTTTATGCAGAGTACATCATGAGAAATGCTGGGCTGGATGAAGCACAAGCTGGAATCAAGACTGCCGGGAGAAATATCAATAATTTCAGATATACAGAAGACACAATCCTTATGGCAGAAAGTGAAGAACTAAAGAGCCTCTTGATGAAAGTGAAAGAGGAGAGTGAAAAAGTTGGTTTAAAGCTCAACATTCAGAAAACTAAAATCATGGCCTCTGGTCCCATAACTTCATGGCAAATAGGTAGGGAAACAGTGGAAATAGTGGCAGACTTTATTTTTCTGGGTTCCAAAATCACTACAGATGGTGATTGCAGCCATGAAATTAAAAGATGCTTACTCCTGGGAAGGAAAGTTATGACCAACCGAGATAACATATTCAAAAGCAGAGACATTACTTTGCCAACAAAGGTCTGTCTAGTCAAGGCTATGGTTTTTCCAGTAGTCATGTATGGATGTGAGTGTTGGACTGTGAAGAAAGCTGAGCGCCGAAGAATTGGTGCTTTTGAACTGTGGTGCTGGAGAAGACTCTTG
>NW_011494846.1:5204138-5209497 GCF_000754665.1 Bison bison bison
TCTTTGGAAGGACTGATGTTGAAGCTGAAACTCCAATACTTTGGCCACCTCATGCAAAGAGTTGACTCATTGGAAAAGACCCTGATGCTGGAAAGGAATGGGGGCAGGAAGAGAAGGGGACGACAGAGGATGAGATGGCTGGATGGCATCACTGACTCGATGGACATGAGTTTGGGTAGGTTCTGGGAGTTGGTGATGGACAGGGAGGCCTGGCGTGCTGCGATTCATGGGGTCGCAGAGTCGGACACGACTGAGTGACTGAACTGAAATTAAAGCTTTAAGGAAAAAGCTTTTGCTGCTGTATTTCCCATTTCCCATATATTGGTTCTTTTTTAACTCTTGATACAGTTCATGGAATTCTCTAGGCCAGAATACTGGAGTGAGTACCTTTCCCTTCTCCAGGGATCTTCTCAACCCAGGGATCAAACCCAGATTTCCCACATTGCAGGCAGATTCTTTACCAGCTGAGCCACCAGGGAAGCCCAAGAATACTGGAGTGGGTAGCCTGTCCCTTCTCCAAGGGATCTTCCCAACCCAGGAATTGTTCCAGGGTTTCCTACTTTGCAGGTGGATTCTTTGCTAATATGCTATCAGGAAAGCCCCAAGATAAGAATAACAGGATAAAAAACCAGAAGAGGTTTCTGCAGTATTAGCAAGAAGGTATTTCAAGGGAATTTTAAAGGGAGAGGAATCATTTATTATTCTTTACTATAGGCATTGTGATAAGGTCTCCTTTTAAAATTTTTATTTAATAAAGTGAAGGATAATTGCTTTATAATGTTGTGTTGGTTTCTGCCATACAGTGTGAAGCAGCCGTAAGTATCCACATACACCCTCCCTCTTGAGCCTCTCTCATCCCCCACCTCATCCCATCCTTCTGGGTTGACACAGAGCACCAGGTTGAGCTCCCTGTTAGACAGCAACTTCCCACTAGCTAGCTCTTTTATATGGTAATGTTTATGTTTCAGTGCTACTCTATTGATTCGTCCCACCCTCTCCTTCCCCTGCCGGGTCCTCAAGTCTGTTCTCTACCTCTGTGTCTCTGTTCCTGCCCTGCAAATAGGTTCATCAATGCCGTTTATTTCTAGATTCCATATATATATATATATATATATATATATGGAACTGCTTTAGTGATTTTACCACCAGCTTGGAGGAGAACACCACTGAGGTGAAGTTATAGCTTTTTGAGAAAAACAAAATCACAAGATGATGAAGACCTTCATTTGTTGGATTATCTGGTGCCTTCTGATACTGGCTCCACCACATACTCTCAGGTGACCACGAACAAGTCATTTAACTTGTCTAAGCTGCTGCAGTCTGGTCAGTTAAATGGGGATATTAACAATACCCCCTCTTAGGGTTTGGGGGGAGGAATAAACAGATATATGTCTCCTAGCATCTGACACAAATTAAATGGTAGTTTAATTATTATAACTAGGCCACAGTGAAACATTTCTTTTTCTCATTAAGGAGGAAAAATTAGTGGCTGTATTTGAGTTTAAGGATTTTAACAAACGTTATCAAATATTTTTCTTATTTGCTAACAACCAGAGTCATTACATTTACCATTTCTCTGGATTTTGAGCATGGAGGAGAATCAGCTGTGAAACTGATCATGGTATGTAAAATAACTAACCTGCATCAACCGGAAATTGATATACAGCTCAAGTTTTATACTTCACAGCACTTCTGAACCAAAAGGGAAAGAGGGCTTTCCATGAAATCAGATTAAATAGAAACTTAGGCCTTAGCCCCTTTCTGATTCTAAAGGTCGGCTATCAGTTCCACAAGTCACCCAGGTCTGAAGCTTCAGAGTAACTAAGGCTAATACATGGAACAGTGCGCTTCTCTTGACTGTCAATGGGATCTAAGGTACTCAATTCCACGTGCAAATGTTGACAGGAAGAACACATTTCACGGAGTTCTACCATCAAGGGAAGTTTGTGTATTTATTCTCTGATTTAGCAATTAGGTTGCTTCTGTCACAGAAAGACAGTTTCTAGAGGAGAAGAGGCAATCTGCAAATGTGTGTTTCACTTTTGAATTTGGGATGAATTTGCTGATGGTTCATCATCTTGGCCCTGAAGAATGGTTTTATAACACTGAGTCTATATGTTTTCAAGTTTTTAATGGGGATAATATGAGATAATATTTGAAAATTAGTTTTTCATTTTCTTAGCATAACTTTTCATTTACTTTTTATATCTCTAGTCATGGCAGGAATAACAATAAAGGAAGCAATAATGGCAATTATTAATTTTTATTACTGTTAATAACAGTTATTATACAATCAGGGGTTAAACCTGTTGTTCATTTAGGCTAGGATGCATTTGAGAAGTCAGAGCATATTGTAGCCACAGCTTAACTCAGCTCATGGGTAGATGGCAGATGTGGGGAGTACTAAATGTACAAGAGAAAAGTTGGAAACAGAGAAACTAAGAAGAGAAAGATCAATGTCAAGTGGTAAGTGAGAAGTGTAATTAACTATTTTCAGGGATGAGTCAAGGATAGAAGTCTATGAACCCTTCATCTCTGCCCTAAAGGAGGGCTGCCCATTCCGTGGTATTCTGGGCTACCTGTACTGATAAATTCAGTATGCTTTTCAGAGAATCATTTTTTTATCTTGCCAAATGCAGTTCTCAATATATAATTATATTTCCCCACACCTTCTCCCAGTCAGGGCCTAGCATTTAAGGGATTTCCTGAACTCACTGCTGTTAGTATCAAGCCATAGGAACCTTTAGGTGACCACAAGCCTTTTCTTGTTTTCTTAGCAATGACATAGGGCAGAACCAAGAAGCTTAGAAAAACTTGGACCGAGTAGTTTTTAAAAAGGAGCTGTGGTCTGTGTGAGATGACCACTAACCCCCTCAATTCCTCCTGTCTAACTCCTCACATTGTCTTAGAGCAATAATCTTCAAGGTGGGATCTTGCACCATGTAAAGCAGATTCAGCTGGTTTGTTTATTAAAAAGCATTCCTGGGTTCTAATATGCCTGGTATGGCACTTACTTGCCTGTAATTTTGACAAAAACTTCAAATAATATGTGAAATAAAGCTTTCTCTAGGTCCTACTTCTTCCACCCAACTACCCTTCCCAAATTTGCTCTTAGGTGGCTGCCAATCAATCTTTGCAGAGGTGTGAAAATTAATCACAATGTTCACAGACACTGTCCATACTTAAGAGTATTTCTCCCACAAAGGTATTTGCATTTTTGAAGTGGTCTTCAAGAAGGTAAAATATATTTCTTGATGAGATGGAAACTGTAGTATTAAAAGAAGTTAGTTTGTCAATGTGTTATGCAAATGTTCAAATAATGAGACTATAATAATAATTATAACCAAGAATTATGGAACATTGATTTACTATGTGTCAAATCCATTATAAGCATTATTGCTAATTCTTATAAATCATAGGAGAAGAAATATCCCATTTTCACTGAAGAAAAACCTGAGGGTCAAAGTGGTAAAATACTTTGCTCCAAGACCATACATTTGGCAGATGTCTGATCAGACTTTAAATTTTATGTTGTTTTGGCCATATAGTTCAACCACTTACCATTTAGACTATACTACTTTCTGAAAAAAAAAAAAAAATAGCCTTTCAATGACAAAGTACACATTAGACATCATCCTTAGAGAATTACTGTGACATCCATTTGGCTAAAGTAGCTGAGAACCGTAATTATTTTTATGAACGATTAAAGCATTTTACATGTTTCTAGACATTTCTTTAATAATGTTTAGCACTGCTGGGTTGAAAATGTGTCATTTTCATTACTTCTCTGAGACTGTTTCTGCATCCAACTCTTTATTTCTGCTACCTTGGTTTCATTTCTATCATCTTTCAAAGAGCTGCCTGTCTGAAAATATGGTTAGGTTATTTGAATTACTATGAATTAACTCCAAAGAATGGGAAAGACTAGAGATCTCTTCAAGAAAATTAGAGATACCAGGGAACATTTTATGCAAAGATGGGCTCAATAAAGGACAGAAATGGTATGGACCTAACAGAAACAGAAGATATTAAGGAGAGGTGGCAAGAAAACACAGAAGAACTATGCAAAAAAGATCTTCACGACCCAGATAATCATGATGGTGTGATCACTCACCTAAGAGCCAGATATCCTGGAATGTGAAGTCAAGCGGGCCTTAGGAAGCATCGCTACGAACAAAGCTAGTGTACTGAGGTCCTTTAATGGACCGGAACCTGGTGGTCTGGAGTCAACTGATAAGAAAGTAAAGGAGAGAGAAAGAGGCTGATATTCCTTGGTGTACCCAGAAAGCCAATAAAGCCCCTGCATGGGACTTGCTCTGTTCACAAAGGCCTCAGGCACCCTCTCGATGGGGTGAAGGCACAGAGTGCCTTCTCAAGAGGGTCTTAGAAGCCTGGGCAGGAAAGTGAACTCAGAGAGCCTCTGCGCTCCAGGGGATCAGCTTGAAAAAGAGAGAGAGAGAGAGAAAGCAAGACACAGGGACCAAAGCTCTGATGGAGCAGAGGTGTTTTACTCAACACTGTGTAGGTATTTATACTGTCCTACAAGATAGCTATTTTCAGCAGAGATAAAATCAAAACTTACAAGGAAACATGAGATCATCCATATGAAAGAGAGAGGGTTGTAAATAATCACTTTTACCATATGGTTCATAAAAAGGAAAAGGGTACTTATCACTGTATAGAAAAACTAACGAAGGAAATGTCTGGATTCCTCAGCCCCTGGGAGAGGCTTGCCTCTCCTCTTAATTCCTGAATATTTAGGAATTTGTAAGGAACAGAGAAATTTTGACAGATCCAAAACAGCACACAGGAAGCCTCCTGTTAAATGTTTCCTGACAATAGTGGAGGTGATGGGATTCCAGTTGAGCTATTTCAAATCCTGAAAGATGATGCTGTGAAAGTGCTGCACTCAAAATGCCAGCAAATTTGGAAAACTCAGCAGTGGACACAGGACTGGAAAAGGTCAGTTTTCATTCCAATCCCAAAGAAAGGCAACACCAAAGAATGCTCAAACTACCACACAATTGCACTCATCTCACATGCTAGTAAAGTAATGCTCAAAATTCTGCAAGCCAGGCTTCAGCAATGTGAACTGTGAACTTCCAGATGTTCAAGCTGGATTTAGAAAAGGCAGAAGAACCAGAGATCAAATTGCCAACATCTGCTGGATCATGGAAAAAGCAAGAGAGTTCCAGAAAAACATCTATTTCTGCTTTATTGACTATGCCAAAGCCTTTGACTGTGTGGATCACTATAAACTGTAGAAAATTCTGAAAGAGATGGGAATACCAGACCACCTGATCTGCCTCTTGAGAAATCTGTATGCAGGTCAGGAAGCAACAGAACTGGACATGGAACA
>NW_011494846.1:5209717-5210175 GCF_000754665.1 Bison bison bison
TGGGCTGGATGAAGCACAAGCTGGAATCAAGATTGCCGGGAGAAATCTCAATAACCTCAGATATGCAGATGACACCACCCTTATGGCAGAAAGTGAAGAGGAACTCAAAAGCCTCTTGATGAAAGTGAAAGAGGAGAGTGAAAAAGTTGGTTTAAAGCTGAACATTCAGAAAACGAAGATCATGGCTTCTGGCCCCATCACTTCATGGCAAATAGATGGGGAACAGCGGCAGACTTTATTTCTTTGGGTTCCAAAATCACTGCAGATGGTGACTGCAGCCATGGAATTAAAAGATGCTTACTCCTTGGAAGGAAAGTTATGACCAACCTAGATAGCATATTAAAAAGCAGAGACATTACTTTGCCAACAAAAGTCCGTCTAGTCAAGGCTATGGTTTTTCCAGTGGTCATGTATGGATGTGAGAGTTGGACTATAAAGAAAGCTGAGCACTGAAGAAT
>NW_011494846.1:5210275-5212839 GCF_000754665.1 Bison bison bison
TTGAGAGTCCCTTGGACTGCAAGGCGATCCAACCAGTCCATCCTAAAGGAGATCAGTCCTGGGTGTTCATTGGAAGGACTGATGTTGAAGCTGAAACTCCAATTCTTTGGCCATCTGATGCAAAGAACTGACTCATTGGAAAAGACCCTGATGTTGAGAAAGATTGAAGGTGGGAGGAGAAGGGGACAACACAGGATGGGATGGTTGGATGGCATCACTAACTCAATGGAAATGAGTTTGAGTGAACTCCTGGAGTTGGTGATGGACAGGGAGTCCTGGCGTGCTACAGTCCCTGGGTTTGCAAAGAGTCGGACACAACTGAATGACTGAACTGAACTCCAAAGAAAGCTTATAGAATTTCAGAGATCTGTAAAAAATGTGAGGATCTATTTGTTTAATTTTAACTTAAAATTTATTAGAGAATGATTTCCCAGGGTTTATCAACTTACTCTGTTGGTTTGACATGTAGTTGAAAGTAGTTACCCCTATGATTCCCAAAGAACACCATCTCTTTCCTATGTTCATCTCTAAGATATTTTTGGAGAAGACCATCTATGTGCTAAATCTAAATGCATCTACACACCTACTTTAGTTTTAGTTTGTTTTGTTTTTCTCCAGCAAGGGCAGAAGTCTAAAACTCAAACTGATTAGAAGTGACTTGAAACCCGAGGTAGCAATTTGATTAAACTGAACATTACTTGTACTCAAACATGACTCCAAGGATTTAAAATCCTTTTGGACTGGCAAGTGTTCTTTAAGCAGCTATGTGGAGAGAGGCCATCACTTTGCACTGAGTAAGCAAATCAATGGAGAATATAGAGAAAGCATAATGATGCTGCCTTCCTTGGTGCGTTGATGGCATTTGCTGCTTGTCCTAGGATGCATTTCTCATCACTCCTGTCCTCTGTAGCGTCAGGGAAGAGCAGGTGTTAAGCATTTTCCTGTCACCCTGGCAGTCACCCAGGCTGTGCTTGGTCAATAGTAAGCACAGAAAGGACCCTGTGGGAGGCGAAGAGAGAAAAGAACCTAGTTATTTGTATTCCTTCTTCTTTGCTTTGGGCAGGTTCTTGGGGGTGACTTCATTTTATGGAGTACCAAATCATTAGCTCCTACCAGACATATCTGCTATGATTCTACTTTTCATAAAGCGATGCTGACCTGTGGGTTCAGAGAACACCATCTCCTCTCTTTGTCTCTCCAGCCTAGGAATGGAAGTGGTTCCTGCCATCAGAATCTCTTGGGTTACCTGACTGTCTCTTGTTTGATATACTTGTAGAACCACCACATGTATAACCACGTCCCTGAGTGTAGATATCTGAACTTAGTTTTGTTTTTCTGGTTAAACCTTAACCTCTACACCTCTATATACATAACGTTCATCATTAGCACTAGTAACATGTTTAGGGTTATTTTAGTGCCTTGTAATGACAACCTAGAGGAGTACTGGGAAAACTGCAACAAATCTAACTATTGTCATGATATTGAACTATAATTAATTATTGAGGATTTGCTATCATGTATTTTTGAGTGAATAGAAGAAAATGTATCTTGCCGAAAGGATTTTTAAAATTTCCATTATAACCACATGGTAACCTACCTGACTTCAGGCTCTACTACAAAGCCACAGTTATCAAGACAGTATGGTACTGGCACAAAGACAGAAATATTGATCAATGGAATAAAATAGAAAGCCCAGAGATAAATCCACGCACATATGGACACCTTATCTTTGACAAAGGAGGCAAGAATATACAATGGATTAAAGACAATCTCTTTAACAAGTGGTGCTGGGAAATCTGGTCAACCACTTGTAAAAGAATGAAACTAGACCACTTTCTAACACCATACACAAAAATAAACTCAAAATGGATTAAAGATCTAAACGTAAGACCAGAAACTATAAAACTCCTAGAGGAGAACATAGGCAAAACACTCTCCGACATACATCACAGCAGGATCCTCTATGACCCACCTCCCAAAATATTGGAAATAAAAGCAAAAATAAACAAATGGGACCTAATTAACCTTAAAAGCTTCTGCACATCAAAGGAAACTATTAGCAAGGTGAAAAGACAGTCTTCAGAATGGGAGAAAATAATAGCAAATGAAGCAACCGACAAACAACTAATCTCAAAAATATACAAGCAACTCCTACAGCTCAACTCCAGAAAAATAAATGACCCAATCAAAAAATGGGCCAAAGAACTAAATAGACATTTCTCCAAAGAAGACATACAGATGGCTAACAAACACATGAAAAGATGCTCAACATCACTCATTATCAGAGAAATGCAAATCAAAACCACTATGAGGTACCATTTCACACCAGTCAGAATGGCTGCGATCCAAAAGTCTACAAATAATAAATGCTGGAGAGGGTGTGGAGAAAAGGGAAACCTCTTACACTGCTGGTGGGAATGCAAACTAGTACAGCCACTATGGAGAACAGTGTGGAGATTCCTTAAAAAACTGGAAATAGAACTGCCTTATGATCCAGCAATCCCACTGCTGGGCATACACACTGAGGAAACCAGAAGGGAAAGAGACACGTGTACCCCAATGTT
>NW_011494846.1:5212939-5267439 GCF_000754665.1 Bison bison bison
CAGCCATTAAAAAGAATACATTTGAATCAGTTCTAATGAGGTGGATGAAACTGGAGCCTATTATACAGAGTGAAGTAAGCCAGAAGGAAAAACATAAATACAGTATACTAACACATATATATGGAATTTAGAAAGATGGTAACAATAACCCGGTGTACAAGACAGCAAAAGAGAAACTGATGTATAGAACAGTCTTGTGGACTCTGTGGGAGAGGGAGAGGGTGGGAAGATTTGGGAGAATGGCATTGAAACATGTAAAATATCATGTAAGAAACGAGTTGCCAGTCCAGGTTCGATGCACTATACTGGATGCTTGGGGCTAGTGCACTGGGACGACCCAGAGGGATGGTATGGGGAGGGAGGAGGGAGGAGGGTTCAGGATGGGGAACACATGTATACCTGTGGCAGATTCATTTTGATATTTGGCAAAACTAATACAATTATGTAAAGTTTAAAAATAAAAGAAAAGAAAAAAAATAAATTAAAATTTAAAAAAAAAAGAAGAAAATAACGTACCAGTTTTAGAGGGGTTTTTTTTTATATGTTTTTCATAATGCTCAAGGTTATTAAATCATTTAGTAAAAAATTCCATCCCTGGGACATTCCACATTGTAGTTTCCCATGAAAATCTAAATTTCGAAGGCAGCACAAATATAGACACCCATCAAATGTTTTCATAGCATGAAATTTCTAAACAGATTTGAACCAGTACACGAAAGCCTCATCTACATTGAAAAAAATTAATGTGTGGTATATTTTGTGTATTTGTACCAAGGGCCAAAGATGGTCAAAATTACTTTTACCTCATGACAGTTTAAATATAAGAAAACTAGTCAGAGGCTTCGTAGTTTGGCTGGACACTCCCCTCGCATTCAGCCAGGGGTACTGCTTGAGGGGAACCACTTCTAGCTCTGTCCCTAACTGTTACACAAACAAAACTAGTGTTCCTTAGACCCTGTTCCTTTTATTCCTGTTTGCACAAGTGAGTGATACTTATAGCTTTCAATTTATATAGAAAAGGTCATATGTCTGAGTTCTGGCCAATGGAATGTGGGAAAAAGTGATGCATATACATTTCAAGTACTGATTCCTAGAAACTTGCTAATATATTCTTCACTTGTGCTTGGTTTTCTTTCACTTTGCCCAAAGCAATTGATATAATTAAAGAATATGAGATTCTTAAAGATGGTAAGCTATAAGCTGAATGTGTGGGGCAGAAAGGCCCATGTTCCCCAAAGGCTGACATGTATTGGACTGTGATGTGAAATCACTGCAGATGGTGACTGCAGCCATGAAATTAAAAGATGCTTGTTCCTTGGGAGAAAAGCTATGACCAACCTAGACAGCATATGAAAAATCAGAGAAGGCACTTTGCCAACAAAGTTCTGCCTAGTCAAAGCCATCGTTTTCCCAGTAGTCATATAAGGATGTGAGAGTTAGTCTATAAAGAAAGCTGAGCACCAAAGAATTCATGCTTTAAAACTGTGGTGTTGGAGAAGACTCTTGAAAGTCCCTTGGACTGCAAGGAGATCCAACCAGTCCATCCTAAAGGAAATCAGTCCTGAATATTTATTGGAAGGACTGATGCTAAAGCTGAAGCTCCAGTACTTTGGCCACCTGATGGGAACTGACTCATTTGAAAAGACCCCGATGATGGGAAAGATTGAAGGCAAGAGGAGAAGGGGACGACAGAGGATGAGATGGTTGGATGGCATCACCAGCTCAATGGATGTGAGTTTGAGCAAGCTCCAGGAGTTGGTGATGGACAGGGAAGCCTGGTGTGCTGCAGTCCATGAGGTTGCAAAGAGTCAAATACAACTGAGTGACTGAACTGTGATGTGTGGGAAGATTTGCTTTTCTGTGTAAAGTCACTAAAATTTAGGGTTAGAGTAACAAGTGTTTACCTTGATTAGTACACAGATAAATTAAGCACTGACAGAACAAAATTTCAGAAATATAATATTAATCTGGTACCTAAATCCTTCGATTTGGGCTCTTTTTGCTACCTCATTCATCGTTTCTTCTCCTTTTCCTTCTTCTAATGTCCATATGTTCATTTTAAAATGGAAAAACGGGCTCTGTTGAAATATAAATTAACTAAGGCATGCTGCCAAAGTCTTGTCTTGTGGTGTGCCTTGAGGATTTAACTTGCATTTTATTTTTCATAGCTATAGCAAGAAATCTTTTTGTTAGTCTTTTGAGGGGTGAAGCACTGGGAGCAAATAACAGGGACTTGATCCATCTCCTTGCCAAGCTGGACATAAGACTTTCTTTGTGTTTATAGCAATTAGGCCTTTTTAAATGTACCATCAATCTCTTCTTGAAGGGATAATCTGCTCTTTTGCAAGAGTAAAGGCATGAAGGAGCTCGTTTCGTGAGGATCTTAAAATAATCAAGGACTGGCAGGACATTGAGGACAGAATATGAAAAAGAAATAGGTTCAGGGTATTAAATGATATTCTAAGATCAGGGCAAATGGACTAAATGAAGTATGCAGGAAGGTCGCCTTATAAATGCTTGGGACCAGTAGCTGGACTAGAGGACCTGAAGTGAAGTGAAATCACTCAGTCGTGTCTGACTCTTTGCGACCCCATGGACAGTAGCCTGCACCAGGCTCCTCCGTCCATAGGATTTGCTAGGCAAGAGTACTGGGGTGGGTTGCCATTTCCTTCTCCAGGTAATCTTCCTGACCCAGGAATCGAACCCAGGTCTCCCACATTGATAGACGCTTTACCGTCTGAGCCATCAGGGGACCATCTCAAACTTATTCCTATGCTTCCCTAATAGTTAACAAATGACCATGTAAGGATTTACATCTCATATCCTAAGTCTACTACATACCAAATGGAGCAGTGGAAGAGCAAAAGACCCAGCATTTAGAGAGTTGGAGTGATCTATGCCAGTTATTCATGAAACTAGGTGAGAAGACAGTGGATTCCTTATTGCTTGACAATTTTGTGAAACTGTCCTAGGCATGGATGTGTGATACCTTTACTGAGGTCCACTCTTCAGTATTTTCAGCTTATATGTCTTTGTAAAGCTTATTTCAAATAAATTGGAGAGCTCAGGTCTCTAATAATGCAGTTCAAGTTTTTATTTAATGTTCTGTTCAGTTCAGTTCATTTCAGTCACTCAGTCGTGTCCAACTCCTTGTGACCCCACAAACCACAGCACGCCAGGCCTCCCTGTCTATCACCAACTCCCGGAGTCCACCCAAACCCATGTCCACTGAGTCAGTGATGCCATTCAACCATCTCATCCTCTGTCATCCCCTTCTCCTCCTGCCCTCAATCTTTCCCAGCATCAGGGTCTTTTCAAATGAGTCAGCTCTTCACATGAGGTGGCCAAAGTATTGGAATTTCAGCTTCAACATCAGTCTTTCCAATGAACACCCAGGACTGATCTCCTTTAGGATGGACTGGTTGGATCGCCTTGCAGTCCAAGGGACTCTCAAGAGTCTTCTCCAACACCACAGTTCAAAAGCATCAATTCTTCGGTGCTCAGTTTTCTTTACAGTCCAACTCTCACATCCATTCATGACTACTGGAAAAACCATAGCCTTGACTAGATGGACCTTTGTTGACAAAGTAATGTCTCTGTTTTTTAATATGCTATCTCGGTTGGTCATAACTTTCCTTCCAAGGAGTAAGTGTCTTTTAATTTCCTGGCTGCAGTCACCATCTTCAGTGATTTTGGAGCCCCCAAAAATAAAGTCAGCCACTGTTTCCCATCTATTTGCCATGAAGTGATGGGATCAGATGTCATGGTCTTAGTTTTCTGAATGTTGAGTTTTAAGCCAACTGTTTCACTCTCCACTTTCACTTTCATCAAGAGGCCCTTTAGTTCTTCTTCATTTTCTGCCATAAGGGTAGTGTCATCTGCATATCTGAGGTTATTAATATTTCTCTCGGCAGTGTTGATTCCAGGTAGTGCTTCCTCCAGCCCAGTGTTTCTCATGATGTACTATGCATATAAGTTAAATAAGCAGGGTGACAATACCCAGCCTTGACGTATTCTTTTTCCAATTTGGAACCAGTCTGTTGTTCCATGTCCAGTTCTAACTGTTGCTTCCTGACCTGCATACAGGTTTCTCAAGAGGCAGGTCAGGTGGTCTGGTATTCCTATCTCTTGAACAATTTTCCACAGTTTATTGTGATCCATACAGTCAAAGATTTTAGCATAGTCAGTAAAGCAGAAATAGATGTTTTTCTGGAACTTTCTTGCTTTTTCAATGATCCAGTGGATGTTGGCAATTTGATACTCTACAATGAGCATAAGTTTGCCTTCTCTTGCTTGTGGTTCCTTCTCCTAGCTCATGCTGACTTCAGAATGCTGTCCCAACATAGCAGAAAGTACACCATTGTTGACGTAAAAAAGAAAAAAACACAACAAAAAGCCTTCTGTTTGGCTACTGGAAAATCTATTTGTCCTCTTTTGATTTATTTCCTCTGGGCTACCTATATTATGGACGTGTGACCAGGATGAAATGAAATAACATATATGAATGCACCTAGCATGTTGTCTGGCACATGGCAGGCACTCAGTAAATACTATAGATACTATGCAGGGGTATCTTCTAAAAATAAATGGACCTTGGTGTTTCTATATCCAGGAAGACCTGCGGAGAACGTCTGTTGTTCCTGATACAGGTGTAGCCCTGCTATTTTTCTCATGTCTTTTCAAGCATTTAACGTTCTTGTCTTCACAGCTCCTATAGGCCTGAAAGCTCCAATGGTCAGGGCAGAATGTAGACTATAGGAAAAAAGCCTTTCATGTTCTCTGGTATTGCCTGTGCTCTACCACTTCAAATCTTATCTGGAAACCAGCCTCTAAATGGCAATGATTTGATTTTCTCAACTCTGATCCAGGAACTGTCACTGTCTCCTAGAATCTTTACAATAACCTCAAGAAAAAGGTGCATGATCTTGTTTTCTGTTGGTCTCAGCCTATCAGTGATGATGTTCTGCCTAGGAATGCCTGGGAACACTCACCTGGGCCCAAATCACTTGTGGTAGTCCCCACAGAGGTTTCCTGCCTGGGAAGAGTCAGTGTTATGGCTGAACAGGGCCTTGTGGTTCTTATTATGATTGCAAGATGCACCTCAGAGAAAAGCTATCTGGGAACTTTGAAAAAATAACATTTATTATTCACAGTTCTTGGATGGTATACGGCATGCTCAGAGCCACCCAAGGAGGTTCTGGGTAGAGACACAGTGTAGACCTGAGTTCTCCCTTTCCTGGAATTGAGGGTGGGATGCCTAAGGTTTTATAGGTTTATTCTTTATTTGGTGAATTTAAAACCTAAAGGTAGGAATTTGGGCCTGGAAAGGGAAAAGCAGGGTCACTCAAAAGGTCAGGAATCTAGGTTGCCTGGGGCTGTCTAAAAGGGCGACTTCCTGGGTGGAGGGACCTGGCTATTTATTTAGATGTGTAGCTAGTGGTATGTTTATTCAAGATGGGTGTCTTTGAAATAGACGCATTGGCAATCAGAAACTAAATGTTAGGCACTTACGTTACATTCAAAAAAAGCTTACTGCCAAGCACTTACACTCTGGATCTTCGCCTGATGCATGAAGAATCTGAGTAACTTGATGAATACCTTGCAGCAAGTTAGGACTTCATCTTGAACTTAAAACCGAGATTTCTTGTATCATATGACATATATCTGATGAAATATACGATACGTCCTTTTCCAAATTACGTACCTCAGTTCCAGAAAAGGCAAGCAGAAAGACGTAAACTTCCTTTCTTCCTTTCTATTTCCTTTCTCTTTCTTTCCCCGCTCCCTCCCTCCCTCCTTTTTTTTCCTTTTCGGTCTTTATGTCATTGGAAAAAAATGAACAAACAAACAAAAAACCCAGAACATTATCTTTGTGTCTCTGGACTGTTTGCAACTCTCTGATACACCCTGAAGATGGTGCTCATTTTCCTTGTTGTTGTTCAGTTGCTAAGTCGTGTCCAACTCTTTGCAACCCCATGGACTGCAGCACACCTGGCTTCTCTGTGCTTCACTATCTCCTGGAGTCTGCTCAAGTTCATTTCCTTATCCTGGTCTAAAAACTCACTCTCAGAACCATTCACTAGGACCAGGCTTCACAGTTCCCCTGAGTCCGCAGAGAATGACCTTTTGTCATAGTTACCCTTATTCAAAAACACTGCAAGTAATTTTCCCTTAGTACAGTGAATTATGACCAAGGAATAAATAATAATGTTTCAATCATCTAACTAACAGTTAGGCTGAAGATAAGCAGGCTATCAATTTTTCAAAACTTTGGTCTTATGACTCACAGGCCAATGCAGTTTTTGAACACAAGGCTGTTGCATGTAAGCTATTGGGTGAAAAGATACAAAGGTACATAAATTGAAATTTTTGTTCATGAGGACGGCATGCATATAATAATACAAAGTTCTGTGTAAGGAGTTGTCAGAGGAGAGGAGTGAATAGTAAGAGAGAGATCTAGGTGTGAGGAGTTGATGGAGAAGTCTTCCTGGAAGAAGGGAATTTTGCCAGGCAACTAGGATTTGAAAGCATAAAAAAGATTAAGGAGGATTGATCTAGATCTAGGATAAGAGCATATACAAAAGCACAGAGGAAAAATACATGCAAGATATGCTATAGAGTGGTAAAGAATCCACCTGCTAATCCAGCAACTGCAAGAGACACTGGTTCAATCCCTGGTTTGGGAAAATCCCCTGGAGAAGAAAATGGCAACCCATTCCAGTATTCTTGCCTGGGAAATCCCATGGACAGAGGAGCCTGGAGGGCTACAGTTCATGGGGTCGCAAAGAATCAGACAAGACTGAGAACAGAGCACAACATAAAGTGAGAATCAGTTTGGGCAGAAAGGAGAAATACATTCTTAAGTTTGGTCAGAAATGTGTACAATGCAGAATGTTAAAAAATACGATAGGACCATTGGACTTCACCCAGGTGTTACTGAGAAAACACTAGGGATTTGAAGTAAGGGACTGTAATGAAAGCGTTGTTTAAGAAAGACTACAAGGTCAAAGGAAATGGATACTAGAGGCAGAAAAATTTGTTAGGGATTCGGTTTTCTAGGAGGAGATGCTGATTATCTGACAAAGCAAAAGGAATGGAAGAGGTTAAGAGACAAACGACGGAACCTTCCAGCACAGTAGGACCGAACACAGGAGGAGGGAACATCACTTGGAATTAGTGGTTGAAGAATTATGGCTGTGGATCTCAAACCTGAGTGTGCATCACAATCTTCTGCAGGGCTTGTTAAAACACAGATTTCTGGGTCCCAGTACAGAGAATCATGGGGGCCAAGAAGTCTTGACGATTCCAGAGAAGGGAAAGTTATGTGTCCAACACTTAATGTCAAGCACCACATCGTGCAGATCGCATTTCCTGTAATTAGAGGAGATGTGTAGTCAAGTCAGGGGATACTGTATTCATACTCAGTAAATCTCACATGTCATTTGAACATGTAATACCATAAGCATATTTCTTGTCCCAAGCACCAATTGCCGCACACACATTCACTTTCTGAGGTCAGAACAGCGATTTAACAATCTCATTGCCCAGTGGTGATATACTATGTACTTTCCAAAATTAACCAAAATGAGAACCCCTGGGGTACATAACTCAGCTCTCTCCTTCCAACACGTGCATGGTTTCCTTCATCTCCTATTATGCTCTTTGCACCCGTAGTCATGCAAATGGCCCAAGTGAACAGCTGCCTTCTGCGAACCAGATGGTCACATGTGGGAACAGAGATGGGATGGAGACAATAGAAGTAATAGCCTATAAAGTAGGTTAGCACTACTGAAATTCTACTTTCTTCTATTAATACCAAGTGAAAGGTTAATTATTTCCATCCATGTTCACTTAATGGAGAGAATTAATCTCAAAGGCACAGCAAGAAATTTTTAGCAAAATTTTGTGACTGCTTATTCCAAAATAGGGCAGAAGCATGATTGAGTGTGTGCTGGAAAGCATGATGGAAAGAGTGAAGAGGCTTATGGAACACTCTGCTTGAGATGTAAGGCTACACTTGTAGGTGTTTGGGAGGAGAGTAAAGAAAGACTACGCTCTCATCTTCTTTCTCAGTATTGAATCCCAGTGGAACAAAAGAGAGTCATTTGGTGACTGGATGCTGTTCTTTTCTGAAATCAAAACTACTTGAAATTAAGATATAAACTTCTTTCCTCTGTGCATGACATGAATCATGTTTAACATCGGTTATTTAAAGATGCTGTGTACACTCATTTTGTAGACATAGTAATATTTACAATCTTCCTAAATTTTGCATACTCATATTTTTACTTTCCTAAGTCCTTCCTCATAGCACATTATACGTATATAACGTCTTCATTTATAAGATCACATTTAATCACATTTCAATATCTATGAAGAGTGAGATATCTTTTGCTTGTGCTGGGCGCTTCTGTTTTGCAACTTAAAGATTTACTTGCTGCTGCTAAGTCTTATCAGTCGTGTCCAACTCTGTGCAACCCCATGGACTGTAGCCTACCAGGCTCTTCCATCCATGGGATTCTCCAGGCAAGAGTACTGGAGTGGGTTGCCATGACTTACTTGCTAAAGGACTACAAAGTTCATAATGTATGTGTTAGTCACTCAGTCATGTCTGACTCTTTCTGGCTCTTCTGTCCGTGGATTTCTCCAGGCAAGAATACTGGAGTGGGTTGCCATTCCCTTCTCTATGAAATCTTCCCAACCCAGGGACTGAACCCAAGTCTCCTGAATTGCAGGCAGATTCTTTACCATCTGAGCCACCAGGGAAGCCCATAAGTAGTAGTTAAATTTCAGATTGATGTTATTTCATCCACTCCTTCATTAATATAAAAATCAAGGTTGATCTGTTGCCTGGCCCAATATTTTTTACAGAAATATCTAGGGTCCAATTACTTTGGAAATAGCTACATAAAATAAAAAGAATAGCATATTCTGTTGTATATTAATTAGTGTTTAAAAAACAATGAGATGCAGGGAATAAAGAAGCCTATGGCAAAATAAATATTTGGGTCCATTTTTAGCAATCAAAAGAAAGCATTTTGGTGAAATTTACTGAATAATAAAAGAAAACTATGAACAAATTTAAAATGACCAAGAAAATGGTAAGAAGAAAATGACTAGCCCTGATTCTACTACATAAAATATTTTAATTATGTGTTTTTCTTAATATAAAAGTAAAACATGCTTATTTGTAGACAGTTTGGAAAAGAGCCAAGAACACAAAGAATAAAATAAAAATTACCCATTATACTAAAGATAATCAATGTTAACATATTGCAGCATTTTCTCCTAGTCATTTCTTTATACACTTAAACCCTATATTTAAAATAGTCCATGTTCCTTTAATAAATTATAACATTATGCATTATTCTTTTCCTCATAATATTCAAAGTTCTTTTTAAGTACTATTATTAGTCATGGGATGCTGTATGTTTAATTATTTCTCTTCGAAACTCATGTATATTAAAGCCAAATTTTGGTGCCACTAATAATGGTGTGATAAAACTTTTTCCTATTTTTGGATTCTTACTAAGTTCTTGTACTCTGATGAGAAGGACAGAAATTTAGCTGGCAACTAATTGGAGTCAGCTTTTTAATTGATTTTATAGAGGGTAGAGGAGTCAAAAATTCATTCCTTCAAATATTTTTTAATAACTACTCTTTTTTTAGCCATGGTTCTAATGGGGATACATCAATAGACAAAATGTATAAACATCCCTGTGTGTGTGTGTGTGTGTGTGTGTGTGTGTGTTTAGTTGTTTAGTCGTGTCTGACTCTTTGAGACCCCACAGACTGCAGCCCACCGGGCTTCTCTGTCCATGGGGTTCTCCAGGCAAGAATACTGGAGTGGGTTGCCATTTATTTCTCCAGGGGATCTTCCTGACCCAGGAATCAAACAAGGGTCTCCAGCATTGCAGGCAGATTCTTTACCATCTCAATATAGGGAAGTCCCTATAAATTTCATGTAACTTGGGTTCCAGTATGCTCATTTATTAAGACAGAGAAAACAATAGAAAAAATGCTTTGTAAAATTTTTTTTTTTTTTTTTTTTTTTTTGAGGGGGATGAAGTTGCATAAAATTCTGCCGTGTACATGTTGGTCTGAGGTGCCAGTGAGGTATCCATGTAGGGATTTACTGGAGGAGCTCAAGAAAAAGTCTGGGCTGGAGATATTGATTTGGGCCTCGTCAGCATACAGGTGAGAGCTAACACCATCGAGGGGATTTAATCAGGGGAAAATGCTGAGAATTACTGATAGTGGAAGACTTACCTAAGGAACACCAGCATTTTAAAAAGAGGATATGGAAAGAGTACAAAAGCAGGAAAGAAAGCTCTTAAGACTATAGAGCCATGGAGCCAAGGGGAGTATATTGCTTGAAAAAAGAAATAGATAATGATAATCCTTCTCAGAAATCAAAGCAGAGACTTGAAAATGCACCTTGCATTTTGAAAACATGAAGTTCATTACTAACAGGTTCATTACAACCCCATTCTGAGGCTCTACACGTCTTTGATCTCTTCTCTCCCTTGTCCCCTTCATCTTAGCCATTTCCTTCTGTGGCCACACCTTATGATTTGTCATGACTTGTTACTGTGTCACTCCTGAAATGACAAACTCAAACAATATACGCTGTGACCACACGCCATCTCATGCACTCCAACGCTTTCAGTGCACTAAACTATTTGCTATTGAGCCCTTCTGTAAATTGATTCCTTTCCTTTCTATCTATTATTCTTTTCCATTCCATAGTTCAACACTCTCCCAAGAAACTTGAACAACTTAGATCCAGGAAAAGAAGAACATTTTGAAGGCGTTGGTCATGTGACAATGTCCCTCCATGTGTGAATCAATGGAAATGCTAGACTCAAAATAAAAGCATGGCACCACCTCTTCTTCTAAGATTTTTTTTTAGCAGGTGAGAGATGAGTTCTAGCAATCTCCTTAACTGCAAAACACATCAGGAGGCAAATCTACGGTTCCACCATAGAAGATGTAACTACATTTCCAAATTAATTGAACTAAAATTTTAATTAATTAAAAGCCCTCAAGCCTCTTGTAATACCCATTTTAAAAATTTCCACCCATCTGCCTAAAATTGCCACTTATAAGTCCATTTAGAAATCTCCTAGACAGAAGATCTGAAAGCATGGAAGCCAGAGTGGTTGGGATAGTTTGAATTCCACTCAAATATTGAGAAAAGGATTTAAGTGCAAGTGGTTTTTTGGGCTGTGATACCAGGAGATAACAACTGAGGGAAAAGGGGGTGAGACAGAAAAAGGAAAGCAGCCAGTAAAGGATGTGTTATTATATCAGTGAGCCCATTGGGTAATTGGGACTTGATTCTACTAAGAAACTCAGGGGTTCGGTGTAAACCCTGTGACTCAGAGTGGTGCCCCTGTCCCCTTGCCCCCAGGAAGGAGGTAGACTTTGCATGTGATCATAAAAATCCTCAGATAGCATTGCCCCGGGGTGGTAGCGTGCAGGGAAGGGAAGGAAGAGGAGAGACAGACAAAGCCCCAAGAAGGATGTTAGACATCACGCATTACAATGAGAAGTCAGCCTCTGCTCCAGCCCATCCAGAGATGCTCTAATATGTCCAGCATTTTTATCTCCAAGGTATAGGATTCTGTACAATTGTCTGGGCTTCTATCTGGGGAAAGTACTTTGTTTTAAAACTATTTGAATTTGAAGAGTTCTAGACTAATGATGTTGTTCTCATTTATGTTAATCAATAGATCCCCTTTCTGCTGAATTCCATTCAAATAAACTAGTACAGACAGAGACTGCTAGTTTTATCTAACTGTATGACCCCATAGAAAGAGACGGCTGCACACAAGCAGATGGTCAAATAAGATCTAACGTGAGAGTTTGATCTTGTTCTCATAATTCTGTTGTCCTTGCCTGCTACCTTAATCAACATAAGCTAGCTTTATTCCAGCATAGAAATTAATTCCCAAATCCCAATGACTTCACACACCAAAGGGTTATTTTTCAATCACAACCTGTTCATTATGGCATCACAAGTTTCTCTGCTCAACATATTCAAGGCTCCAGGATGAAAAGAGGGTCTATAATTGTATGTAGCGGCACCTTGTGCAAGAGGCAGCCTCTTTTGTCATAGTAGCAAGGAAAGAGACTATGAAGAATCACACGTGAGTTTCCTTTGTCTCAGCTCAGAGGTAATGAATCATCTCTGCTCAAGTTAGCCAGACCATTGACATCACAATGCTTAACTGCAAAGCACTGAGGAATGCAAGGAAGCAGAGAGAACATGTGATGATCACAATAGTTTTCACCACACCTACCTACCAAATAGAAGATGCCTTTAAGATCATCCAGGCCGGGGGTTTTCCAGCTGCACATTTTAGGAACTCTACTACTCCCAGCATCCATTAGGAACTCCTGAAGGTGAAACAGTTATTTCCCCCATCCCCCTATAGAGCCAGAAAAGCTTTTTTTCAATACTTTCTCCATCTTGATGTTTCTCGTATGATTTTCTTTGAGGAAAGGATTCTGTAGCTTTAAAAAATAGTTGGAACATGACAAAGGCAATCCACCTTGTTTTATTTTAAAGATAAGAAAAGTCAAGCCCCAACAATACTGAGTTTCCAAAAAGATGCAACTGGTGAGTAGAAAATCTTGAACCGGAACCTTTCTCAGACACTGTACACTTTGACATTTGACATCGTGTCCTGATGGACTCCTCATTGTTGGGAAAACCTTTTCTCTATGATGTTTGTCAGGAGTATCTGGAAAGTAAGTCTCTAAGCTAGAATTCATTTGAGAAAAGAACAATCAAAGGATAAACGAAAGAAGAAAAAAAAAATCACAAGAGACCGGAGGGAAAAAAAAAGTTGGCAAAGTGAAAAAGTAAAGTGAGAGCACTAGAGAGAGGTCTGGAGGTGTGAAGAGGCCGTGGGCCCAAGTGAGAGCCACTCAGTCTAGACTCCAGATGTGAGGCCATGGCTCCAGTGAGTTCAGGACTGGTTGCTGCAAACACTGTTGCCAGCTGACATGGCTGAGCTACACACCCTTGGATGGCTGACAGAATTGGCTGTGTTTCTGTTCAGCATTTTGCTTCCTAGTGTGTGACTGTTCAGTCTGCTGGCTGTTCCAAGGTTGTAACACCAGATAATGGGAGACCTTCTTTTAATACTGAAGTCAGCCTTTGGCAAACCCCAAAGAAGGAAAGTCCTTTTAAGTGTCCAAAGGCAGGTTGGTACCCCTTGGACTATTAGAAGTGCCACCTTCCCACATGGAGGTTAATCTGACTCCAAAAATAGGAAAATGGTGGAGAGACACAGAGTAAATAAAACAAAAGGAGGCTACTGCTTGTTAGCAGCAGGAGAATGGGTAAATGTCCTTGTGCTTCTGGGATTGCATTTCCTCTGCGGGATTTCATTAAATAGTCTTCTAAGTTCCCTCTGAACACTGACACCCCATAAGCCTATGAAATGGCACCAAGAAGGAAGGAAGGATAAACAAGAAAACCATGTCCTCTGCAAGCTTATATGATAAAACAGCAATACCTAAGTATTTATTTTGTTAAATAAACAAGTTGAATACTTGTATTTGCTCTCTGCGATTGAGCAAACTGCAGAATCTGGCAATGAGTTTAACACATGAGAACTAAGATGGAAGAGCTCTGAAGACAAGGAATCATTCTAGAGAAAGGAAAATTTGAAAGGGCCAGTCCAAGACTATAATTCAGAAGTGAACAGAATTTGTGTTTCTTATTCTCCCAACATTCTTCCATTCTTTAAGCAATTATTTAATGCCTGCTACATGGTATGGCTAGGGATTTTATGGCAAGGAAAATAATCTCACCTTTATATATAATATAATGGTGGATGCAGGCAATTAGACAAAGATTAATACAATAAGGATAAACATAGGGGAAGAGATACAGGTGATGGAGACGGGAGAGAAATTCAGACCAAGCTTGAAAGACCAGAGATACTGGAGGAAGTTTATTTTAAGTTGAGTCCTGACAGAAGTGTAAGAAAGGGAAAGTCAGACAAAGAGGTGGAGAAGGAAAGAACCACTTGAGATGTGTTTATGAAACTGAAAGTAATGCATTATGACTGTCACTTGTTGCGTATGTGAGCATGAGCGTCCTACCTCTCTGAGCTTCAGTGTCCTCATCTGAAAAATGGAACAGTTACAGGTTGCAAAGACACGTGTAACAATAGTATTAACCATACTATTGTTACAATAATAACTATTGTTACACGTGTAACTATCACCTTCAATATTAAGAACAATTGTGTATATGTGTGTGTCTGTGTGTGTGACACCTACTCTAGCGCTTACCGTATAGGAGGTAATAAGGAGGTACTTGATGAATGATAGAAAACTATAATATTACAGTGCAGGACTCGGGAAGGACAACACAGGAGTCAGATTGTTGCCCAAGTTTCTGGCTTTGGAAATTCAATTCTGGACATGTTGGAGGCATGTCTACAATAGCAGATGTAGTATCCAGTTGGCTTAATATACATGTATCTGGAGTAAAGGTGATCTGGGCTGAAGATGTATTTTCAAATGAACACAAATATGATACAAAAAATAATGTCCCTTTCTTCTCCTTTTATTGTTCCATGTTGATCTGCTGAAAAATTCCTCTTCAGTCCATATTTCTATCATCCATAGCTGTCGACTCCTAAATTATTAGCTAAGGAATTGTATTGTAACAGAAAGGGATTGGAAATGTTATGAAAACTGAAATTTTTTGAGACTCTATAAGAAACAAGGCACAGCGGGACAAGACTGTGAAATCTGACAGTCACCTGAGGTTGAACCATTGAGCCAGGTTGGACAGGCTACACGGATAGCCTTCTCTCATGTGTATAGTATTTTCTGAAAAGAAAATCAGTTCTGTTCAGTACTCAGTCATGTTTGACTCTTTGTGACTCCACGGACTGCAACATGCCAGACTTCCATGTCCATCACCAACTTCCGGAGTTTACTCAAACTCATGTCCATCGAGTTGGTGATGCCATCCAGCCATCTCCTTCTCTCTTGTCCCCTCCTCCTCCCGCCTTCAACCTTTCCCAGCATCAGGGTCTTTTCCAATGAGTCAGTTCTTCACATCAGATGGCCAAAGTATTGGCGTTTCAGCTTCAGTATCAGTTCTTCCAATGAATATTCAGGACTGATTTCCTTTAGGATGCACTGGTTGGATCTCCTTGCAGTCCAAGGGACTCTCAAGAGTCTTCTCCAACACCATAGTGCAAAAGCATCAGTTCTGCAGTGTTCAACTTTCTTTATACTCCAACTCTCACATCCATACATAACTACTGAAAAAACCACAGCTTTGACTAGACGGATGTTTATTGGCAGAGTAATGTCTCTGCTTTATAATATGCTGTCTAGGTTTGTCATAGCTTTTCTTCCAATGAAGAAGCGTCTTTTAATTTCCTGGCTGCAGTCACTATCTACAGTGATTTTGGAGCCCTGTAAAATAAAATCTCTCACCATTTCCATTGTTTTGCCATCTATCTGCCATGAAGAGATGGGACCAGATGCCATGATCTTAGTTTTCTGAACGTTGAGTTTTAAGCCAACTTTTTCACTCTCCTCTTTCACTTTCATCAAGAGGCTCTTTAGTTCTTCTTTGCTTTCTGACATAAGGGTGGTGTCATCTGCATATCTGAGGTTATTGATATTTCTTCTGGCAATCCTGATTCCAGCTTGTGCTTCATCCAGCCTGGCATTTTGCATGATGTACTCTGCATATAAGTTAAATAAGTAGGGTGACAATATACAGCCTTGACACCCTCCTTTCCCAATTTGGAACCAGTCTGTTGTTCCATGTCCGATTCTAACTGTTGCTTCTTGACCTGCATACATATTTCTCAGGAGACAGGTAAGGTGGCCTGGTACTCCCATCTCTTTCAGAATTTTCCACAGTTTGTTGTGATCCACATAGTCAAAGGCTTCAATAAAGCAGAATTAGATGTTTTTCTGAAATTCTCTTGCTTTTTGTACGATCCAATGGACATTGGCAATTTGATCTCTGGTTCCTCTGGCTTTTATACATCTATCTTGAACATGTGGAAGTTCATGGTTCATGTACTGTTGAAACCTTGCTTGGAGAATTTTGAGCATTACTTTGCTAGTGTACCACTTGAGTGCAATTGTGTGGTAGTTTGAATATTCTTTGGCATTGCCCTTCTTTGGGATTGGAATGAAAACTGACTTTTTCCAGTCCTGTGTCCACCGCTGAGTTTTCCAAATGTGCTAGCATATTGAGTGCAGCAGTTTCACAGCATTGTATTTTAGGATTTGAAATAGCTCAACTGGAATTCCATCACCTCCACTAGCTTTGTTCGTAGTAATCCTACCTAAGGCCCACTTGACTTTGCATTCTAGGATGTCTGGCTCTAGGTGAGTGATCACACCATCATGGTTATTTGGGTCATGAAGATGTTTTTTGTATAGTTCTGCATTCTTGCCACCTCTTCTTAATATCTTCTGCTTCTGTTAGGTCCATACTGTTTCTGTCCTTTATTGTGCCCATCTCTGCATGAAATGTTCCCTTGGTATCTCTAATTTTCTTGAAGAGGTCTCTAGTCTTTCCCATTCAATTGTTTTCCTCTATTTCTTTGCACTGATCATTGAGGAAGGCTTTCTTATTTCTCCTAGCTATTCTATGAAACTCTGCATTCAAATGGGTATATCTTTTCTTTTCTCCTTTGCCTTTAGCTTCTCTTCTTTTCTCAGCTATTTGTAAGGCGTCCTCAGACAACCATTTTGCCTTTTTGCACTTCTTTTTCTTGGGGATGGTCTTGATCACTACCTCCTGTACAATGTCATGAACCTCCATCCAGAGTTCTTCAGGAATTCTATCAGATCAAATCCCTTGAATCTATTTTTCACTTCAATTGTATAATCCTAAGGGATTTGATTTAGGTCATACCTGAATGGTCTAGTGGTTTTCCCTACTTTCTTCAATTTAAGTCTGAATTTGACAGTAAGGAGTTCATGATCTGAGCCACAGTCAGCTCCCAGTCTTGTTTTTGCTGACTTTATAGAGCTTCTCCATCTTTGGCTGCAAAGAATATAATCAATCTGATTTTTGTATTGACCATCTGTTGATGTTCATGTGTAGAGTCTTCTCTTTTATTGTTGGAAAAGGGTGTTTGCTATGACCAGTGCGTTCTCTTGGCAAAACTCTGTTAGCCTTTGCCCTACTCATTCTGTACTCCAAGGCCAAACTTGCCTGTTACTCCAGGTATCTCTTGACTTCCTATTTTTGCATTCCAGTCCCCTATGATGAAAAGGACATCTTTTTTGAGTGTTAGTTCTAGAAGGTCTTGTTGGTCTTCACAGAACCATTCAGCTTCTTCAGCTTTACTGGCTGGGACATAGACTTGGATTACTGTGATATTGAATGGTTTGTCTTGGAAACAAATAGAGATCACTCTGTCGTTTTTGAGATTGCACCCATGTACTGCATTTTGGACTCTTTTGTTGACTATGATGGCTACTCCATTTCTTCTAAGGGATTCCTGCCCACAGTAGTAGATATAATGGTCATCTGAGTTAAATTTACCCATTCCAGTCCATTTTGTCTCACTGATTCCTAAAATGTCAATGTTCACTCTTGCCATCTCCTGTTTGACCACTTCCAATTACTTTGATTCATGCACCTAACTGAAATCGCTCAGTCGTGTCTGACTCTTTGCGACCCCATGGACAGTAGCCTGCACCAGGCTCCTCAGTCCATAGGATTTTCTAGGCAAGAGTACTGGAGTGGGTTGCCATTTCCTTCTCAGGGAATCTTCCTGACCCAGGAATTGGACCCAGGTCTCCCATATTGATAGACGCTTTACCATCTGAGCCACCAGGGGACCTGGTGGACTTCCCTGGTGGCTCAGATGGTAAAGCATCTGTCTGCAATATGGGAGACCCAGGTTCGATCCCTGGATTGGGAAGATCTCCTGGAGAAGGAAATGGCAACCCACTCCAGTATTCCTGCCTGGAGAATCCCAGGGATGGAGGAGCCTGATAGGCTATAGTCCATGGGGTCGCAAAGAGTCGGACACGACTGAGCGACTTCACGTCATGCACCTAACATTCCAGGTTCCTATGAATATTGTTCTTACAGCATCAGACTTTACTTCTATAACCAGTCACATCCACAACTGGGTGTTGTTTTTGCTTTGGTTCCGTCTCTTCATTCTTTCTGGAATTATTTCTCCTCTCTTTTTCATTAGCCTATTGGGCACGTACGACCTAGGGAGTTCATCTTTCAGTGTCCTATCTTTTTGCCTTTCCATACTGTTCATGGGGTTCTCAAGGCAAGAATGCTGAAGTGGTCTGCCATTCCCTTCTCCAGTGGACCACGTTTTGTCAGAACTCTCCACCGTGAACCATCCATCTTGGGTGGCCCTACATGGCATGGCTCATAGTTTTGTTAAGTTAGACAGGGCCTTGGTCCATATGATCAGTTTGATTGGTTTTCTGTGATTCTGTTTTTCATTCTGTCTGCCCTCTGAGGGATAAGGTTAATAAGAGGGAAGCTTCCTGATGGGAGAGGCTGACTGTGGGGGAAACTGGGTCTTGTTCTAATGGGTGGGGCCATGCTTAGTAAATCTTTAACCCAGTTTTCTGTTGATGGGCGGGGCTGTGTTCCCTTCCTGTTGTTTGATCTGAGACTAAACCATGGTGGAGGTCACAAAGATAATGGCGACCTCCTTCAAAAGGTCCCCTGCATGTACGGACACACTCAGTGTCCCGACCCTGAAGCAGGCCAAAACCAACCCATGCCTCTGCTGGTGACTCCTGGACACTCCTAGGCAAGTCTGGGTAAGCCCCTTGTGGGGTCACTGCTCCTTTCTCCTGGGTCCTGGCACACACAAGGTTCTGTTTGTACCCTCCAAGATTCTGTTTCCCCAGTCCTGTGTAAGTTCTGGTGGCTCTGTGGTGGGGTTAATGGCAACCTCCTCCAAAAGGGCTTATGTCATACCCAGGTCGCTGCACCAAGAGCCCCTGCCCCTGAAGCAAGCCACTGCTGACCTGTGCCTCCACAGGAGACACTCAAACACTCAAAGGAAGGTCTGGCTCAGTCTCTGTGGGGTCTCCGCCTCCTGGTGCACACAAGGTTTTGATAGAGCCCTCCGACCGTCTCTGGCAGGTATGGGATTTGATTATAAACGTGATTTCAGCCCTCCTACCATCTTGCTGGGGCTTCTCCTTTGCCCTTGGATATGGGGTATCTTTTTTTGGTGGGATCCAACACTCTCCTGTCGAAGGTTGTTCAGTTGCGAGTCGTAATTTTGGAGTTCTCGCAGAAGATGAGTGCACATCTTTCTACTCCATGTGAAAAGAAAATGGTGGTGGGTTAATACGAGGCAGCAGACATATTTGCTGAAGTGGATACTTAAGATTTTCTTGACATTCCCTTCTACCCCGTAAATCAAATTAGCTATAAATCATCATTGATGTAGCAAATCTGTCTGCCCCCTTCTTTCTGTTTTTCATTTCAAATTAATATCAGATGAAACAATTAATGCCTTTCAGAGCATTTTCCAGATCAAAAACAGACACACAATCACATGAAAAATTTGGCATTTAAGAGGAAAAAAACAACTTTATTTAACATAAAACTTATTGAAAAATTCAAAGCCTGCCAACTGGGAAAGAAATTAAGGTTAGGTTTCTGAGAAGTCTCTCTAATCATCAATAGGAGGGACTAGCAGGGGGCTTGGCTGTGGCTCACTAGCTGTTGTCAAAGTGAAATCCTTGTTTAGTGAGGATATGAACAGTCCCAGCTATTATCTCCTTCCCTCCTACTGAATGTAAAACTCTATCAAGCCTCTACTCTAGGATTAAATGCTCATCCTAGTATAGCTTCTTTTCTATTGCTTTCTATGACATCTGAACTTTCAGAGCACCAATTTCTGGTCTGCAATCCACCTTCCACTAGCCCCTGAATTCTCTGTCCTTGATGCTGGGTCAGCAGTGGCAAGTAAAAGCTCAGCCTTAGAGGGAAAAAAAAAATTTTTTTTTTCCTTAAATAGGGCAGAAGTGAGAGATGCAAGACCCTTGAAGACTATTTAATCAATAAATGTCTTTTCTTCATAAATCTGATATGTAGCCAACACTCTAAATGAACTTCTCCACTGCTCACAAAGTAACACTTATATTGAAGCTACAGCTGCTATTTCTGCTTTAAAAAGCATGAGATTTTGTGTCAGAAAAGTGAAATATATATCCTGGTTCTATATTTAATACCTGCTTGAAATTGGGCAAGTCTTTATCAACACTCTGAAATTCAGTTCTCCTCTCTAAAAGAATGAAGAGCCAGATTTTCTTTCTGTATCATTTTATTCATGCCTTTATTTCCGAAATTCTCACCTTTAACTGTCATCATTACTTGCATAGAACTTAGACGATGGACTGCATCTTAGTCACTTCTGTATTCCCAGGATTTAAAACACTGTATGTTGTAGATTTTCTGTGAGACTTTCTAAAAGGAATTCAAAATATCCCTGCCTCACAAAGTTGACATACATTGAAAGCAAGCTCACTTGCTGGAATGTGCTCCTGCTTTCTCCTTCAAACACTTAGAAATATAGGATATAAAACAATGATGCTTTTAGTATAACAAAATAGAGGAAAAGCTCAAAATAGAGGAAAGGAAAATCCTTAAGCTGTTAAATAAGGAAGTCAAAGCCAGAGTTTCAAACTTGGCTAATGCTAAGGACACCTAGGGGCTTCTCTGATAGCTCAGTTGGTAAAGAAGCCACCTGCAATGCAGGAGACCCTGGTTCGATTCCTGGGTCAGGAAGATCCCCTGGAGAAGGGATAGGCTACCCACTCCAGTATTCTGGCCTGGAGAATTCCATGGACTGTATAGTCCATGGGGTTGCAAACAGTCGGACACGACTGAGGGACTAACCACAACAAACGGGCTTTCACTCACTCAAGGACACCTAAGAAGCATTAGATAAAAATATATACACCAAAGAGCTAACTAAAAAGCATTATAATGCCCGGGTTGGAGAAAGTAAATGTGGCCTTGAACTCATGAAAGGTGAAGACTTATAATTGAAATCTCTACAGAAGGATGAGCTTCTTGAAGGGTTGGTCCCTCTATATGGAAACGAGACTAGAAAAACATCTTTGAGATTGTAGTGGGAAAGGGGGTCTGAATTTCTACTACAAATTCAAGAGTCACAAATGATAAATTAATGCATAAAAACTGGCCTTAAATTGAAGATATCCCAGACCCTGTACGAGAAAAAACTCTTCTATGAGGACACAACCCAGGGTGAATGAGGCTACCACAGAAAAACAAGCTCCTTGGAAGATAAGTATTAAAAAATCAGTCACTCAATGAAATGGTCAGCCATGAAAAAGAGTCAGCAAAACAAAAAGGAAAATTAGAACTTCTTAGAATATTTAAAATAGATAACACAATATGTATACTGAACATGATAAAGAGACCAAAGACAACATAAAAAGCATAATAAAAATATGATACCATGGGGAAAGCAGATTTGTAAAATATCCAAGTAGAAGTATTAATCATTGAAATAAAGAAATAAAAGAAAATAAAGAATAAAGAAACTAATTAAAAATAAAGAAATAAAGAAAAAAGGAAGGGAAGGGGAGAGGAAGAAAGAGTGAAGATTTAAGTTTGGTCAATCAACTTAAGGCAAGAAAAGACACAAGTAAAGCAAAGGAAAACACAGTAGCAGGAAAAAAGATTCCAAATATATATGTAATCTCAATAAAAGTAAAGAGATTTAAATCACTTCTTATTTTTCTCTCAGTGGTCAAACTATAGAATAAAATTTAGCTATATGTTATTTATGAGATACCTTTAAAATGTAGGTACACAAAAGGCTGGAAAATTAAAGGATGAAAAATATATCTGAGAAAATATTGTTAAAAAATAAAGTTTGTTTTTAGCTGTGGTAATAGCAGATAAAATAGAATTACAGGGAAAAGTTATTAAAGACAAAAAGACCCACTAAGGACAAAGAGGATTATTGTAATAATAGAAGGAAACTGTAAGATTTACACAGCCACACTAAATTATTTTGGCACATAATTATGTATTATATAAACATGTAGATTGACAAAATTGCAATAAGAAACCAAAAAAAAAAAGTTAAAAATGTTGACCAAACTCACAGAAACCAAATCACCAAGCAAATGAAGCCTCTAAATTCTTAGAAAAAGCATATAAAAGAAAAAAGTCAGAATATATAAAATTTCAACAACAAAATTAACAAACTATATCTAATAGACTTATATTGAACTCTGTAATCAAAAGTTAGGGACTATATGATCTTACCCACCACACACAGAACATTTTTAAATTGACCATCTATTGAGTCACAAAAGACTCAAGAAATAGCAATGAAAAATTATACAAGAAAGGCAATGTTTTCCAATTTAAAGCAAGAAAACTAGTATTCAATTATGAAATATAGTCATAAAGTTACAAATTTGAAAATATAGAAATTCACTTTTAAATAATCCTTGGGTCAAACAAGTGGTAATCAAACATACAAAGTATTTAGAACTAAACAGTGAAATATCATATAGCCAAACTTTGGAATAGAGCTTCCCAGATGGTGCAGCGGTAAAGAATCTCCCTGCCAATGTGAGAGATTTGAGCCCTAGGTCAGAAAGATCCTCTGGAGTAGGCAATGGCAACCCACTGACTGAACACACGCATACACACACACGCACACACTTTGTAATGCTGCTAAAATACTGTTGGTATATAAATTATGGCTGACCCATATAGATTTATGTAAATGGGTTCCAATGCCCTCTAGCTTCATGACGGAGCCACAGCAGGGGACCAGACTGAGTTAGGAAACTGATGTTAGGAGATTATTCTCCTGGCATTCAGCTGGAGAGGTAGCCTGGCTCTGCCCCACAACAGTTACTGCTCCTCTCAAAGAGGGAGACTCTGCTTGACTCTCTCTCCTTCTGGGTCCCAGGAAGTGCTCACTCCCCTCATCTCTGTGGGATGGAGGTTAAATACCCAGCTGCGATTAGTCCTGGGTTACTGTACTATCTCTTGTGGTTTCCCCTCTACGTATATCCTTGTAAACAGTCCTGTTGTAAGTAAACCCTCCTCAAATTGTACTGTTTGGAGAGTGCCATCTGTTTCCTGTTGGGACCATGACTGAAACAGTGTTATAGATTTAATTTAGAAGGCCTGTTACACTCTTGGACACAGGGAGAAAATAGAGGAAGGACAGAAATGGTGTTGCTATCTGGATGTAACTATAATCTGGACATTGGTACCAACCGAACCTGGCAGATACACCATGACTGTCCTTCCTTTCCCAGGGCACATTTATGGATTCTTCAAAAACTCCTCAACCCCAGAGATCTCTCACTTACAGTTACCTTGGCATGACCATGGCATCTCTTCTGCTGGCCACCATTTGGCCAGCTCTGACTCCCCCAATCAATGGTGTGCTTCGGAGAGGTGGACAGCACCTCTGTTCTTCCGGTGAATAGTGAGAAAGGGGAGAAAGCTTAGTTGGATGGGTGAAGCAGTTGTAGTTCAGCTGAATGGGTAAGATTTTATTTCTATCATTTTAAAAATCTTTGTCAACCAAATTTAACATTAATACTTACCTGTGTTAATAATCAGTTCAGTTCAGTCGCTCTGTTGTGTCTGACTCTTTGCGACCCCATGGATGGCAACGTGCGAGGCTTCCCTGTCCGTCACCAACGCCCAGAGCTTGCCCTAATTCATGTCCATCGAGTCGGTGATGCCATCCAACCATCTCATTCTCTGTTGTCCCCTTCTCCTCCCGCCTTCAATCTTTCCCAGCATCAGGGGCTTTTCCCAGCATCAGGTCAGTTCTTCTCATCAGGTGGCCAAAGTATTGGAGCTTCAGCATCAGTCCTTCCAATGAATATTCAGGACTGATTTCCTTTAGGATGGACTGTTTGGATCTCCTTGCAGTCCAAGGGACTCTCAAGAGTCTTCTCCAACACCACAGTCCAAAAGCATCAATTCTTCAGTGCTCAGTTTTCTTTATAGTCCAACTCTCACATCCATACATGACTTCTGGAAAAACCATAGCTTTGACTAGATGGACCTTTGTTGGCAAAGTAATGTCTCTGCTTTTAAATATGCTGTCTAGGTTGGTTGTAGCTTTTCTTCCAAGGAGCAACGTCTTTTAATTTCAATAATAATTGAATGATAATAGTGTTAATAATAGTGATGTAATATGATTATCTGTATGTTTGAAAATATTTAATACTTAGGAAACTGATTTTTAAGGAGTAAAGAGGCAAGGTATATAAGAATCTCTCACACAGGGTCTGACGCACAGGCATTTAGCACATCTCTGTGACATACTATTCCCATCCCAGCCCACAGCTTTATTGCTATGGCCATGCTGATTTCAGACCACAGTACATTCTGCTTACTGCATCCCTGAAGTCTCATGCCAACTTGCCAAATGAGATTTTTTCAAGTATTTTGAGATAGAATCGGGTTAGGAGGGAGGAGAGGAAGGTGAGAAAGGGTTATAGAATTTCTTAGAGTTTGAATCATAGATTTAAATACTCTCCAGTACCATAAGCAGGCTTCCACATGACTCCTTCTCGCCTCTGATTTCTTTTTCCTTAATCAGACCATCTTCAGCAGAGCAGCCATTGCTTTTCCCAGGGGAGCTCAGCTTCTCTTTATTTCCTTATCTCTACAAAACCACACCCCACTTCTCTGTAATTTAGGAGATCTAGGAACATTGGGAGGTAAAAGGGTTGCCTTGAGGACCCAGTAACAAAACATAGAAGGTTTATTGGGGATCTTTGAAGGCTGAATACAAGGTCCCTATCAGTATTTAAACAAGAGAACTTGGTAACCTTAAAAAAAATGTAATTAGCTCTAAATTTCTTCTGCACTAGAGATGGTCATGAACTTGAATCACACCTTTAAACATGGCACCCATACCTAGCCTATGTTACCAGCAGACTCCACAATTTTTCCTTTACTCTCAACCACAATCTGTTTGGTTGTGTGTATTTATATACAGTTGTGTGGTATATAGAATAACAGAATGTTCTGGCTAAGTGTTTTAATTTAGAGATAAAGAAATTGAAGTCTCACCATTTGTTAGTTGAAGACCAGAAACAGATTCCTCTCTGACTACAGGTGCAGTAGTTGGATCAGTGGATAACTGTAAAAGCATATAAACATTTTATTAATTCATAAGTATAATACCCTTTTAAATTAAGTCTGGGAAATGAGAAACTACTGACCCAAGGTACCCAAATATTTTGATTTATTTATTGTTATCAAAAATTGTTGAGAACCTATAATATACCAGATACAAGTGTCTTTATGTGTTATACAGCTCTTTAAAGGAGCTATGGTACATTTGTCCAAGATACATGAGGTTAAATAGAAGTGGTTATTTTAGGTACTGCCTAAAAATTTAGTTTAATACCTTTACTCTTTGTGAGCACATCATAATGTCCTCCCATCCTCTTGGAGAGCAATGCTAGTTAAACATCTTGGTACTCTGATGCTATCCAGGATACATTTCTTTTGATATTCTGATAGTCGATTTTGAAGAGTTGGCCTTGGAGTCTGAAGTCCTGCTTCTAAAGTGATCAAATACCTTGGCATTCTTTGAAAATAAGCTCTGTATGTCACACTTTCTAGTCACCCCTTAGTTACCAAGACCATCAAAATCAAGATGGTGCCTCAAGTTTTCAGTCGGTCACCATTCCTTCCTACTGATGTACTGAAATAGGGATGAAAAAACAAACAAAAACCCACTGTATTTCCCTAGAAGAGGCTCCTGGACAAATCTGAGGCTAATCATGAACAAATTTCTGTGTGAAGACAAAAGCAGAAAAGAGAATCAGGAACTACAGGAGGAAGACACTGAATAAAGAACACAAGCCTTTCTTTTACCTCTGGGAGAAACACTCATTTACCACTTGCCCTCAAAGTGCTCCCATATCAAGCAGCTTCTATTTGCACACTTTTGCTTTTCAAGGCACTTGCCAGCATTTTGTTATCATTTGGTCCTCTAGAAATCACATAGCGTTGGCCAAGAACTTGAGGCTTGCCAAAGACATGTAAGTCTCAGTGGTAAAGCCCGGAAGCTTTTAGAATGAGGCAGGCAGAAGATGAGAAAGTTTAGAAGGAAAGTAAAAGGAAAGACTAGAGTCATTCTATTCTTGGTACAGTGCTCTTTGTATGGAGCCATTTTTCAGTTTTGGTCCAGGCTACGGCCTTAGATAATCCAATCAGGACACTGAGGTTTTACTTCAGTTACAATAAATTTCTCCCTGCCTTGATACATTTTTATATTTCCCCTAAATAAAATTTCACTAAGGATTTTGAGATAACAATATAACTTGCACATTTTCCAATCTTCTCAAGGCTTTCAAATTTTTTAAAATGTAATGAACATTGACTTACACCCTATCCCATATAAAATGGCATCTCATCCACTATTACTAAGGATTCTTTGGGGAACAGTATTTCTGCTAATTCAGTTCAGTCGCTCAGTTGTGTCTGACTCTTTGAGAACCCATGAATCACAGCACAGCAGGCCTCCCTGTCCATCACCAACTCCCGGAGTTCACCCAAACTCATGTCCATCAAGTTGGTGATGCCATCCAACCATCTCGTCCTCCGTCGTCCCCTTCTCCTCCTGCCTCCAATCCTTCCCAGCATCAGGGTCTTTTCCAATGAGTCAACTCTTCACGTGAGGTGGCCAAAGTACTGGAGTTTTACCTTCAACACAGTCCTTCCAATGCACACCCAGGACTGATCTCCTTTAGGATGGGCTGGTTGGATCTACTTGCAGTCCAAGGGACTCTCAAGAGTCTTCTCCAACACCACAGTTCAAAAGCATCAATTCTTCGGCGCTCAGCTTAGGTAATTCTCCTAATTACCTAGCTTTATATCCTCTTCTGTTCTCAGTCTCTACTGAGATATATTCATATCCTGAATGTACTCTTTATTTCAACATTCTGTCTCATCACTGGAAAAAGCCATGCTGGCTTCAATTCCCAGAAAACCACTGACCTAAAGATAAGTGTACACAGCTCACATTACCATAGACCTAGGGCTGTAAATTGCTGTTATATTGAGAACCATCATGAAAGATACTTGTCTTTTACTGCACAAGTCCTATACTCTTGCCCTTAAAACAGGTACCCTCATCTTCTTAGATTTCCATGTCTACCTTGTGTACACCAGGACCCAGGAGAAAGGAGCAGTGACCCCACAAGAGACCGACACATACTTGCCCATGAGTATCCAGGAGTTGCCAGCAGAGGCATGGATTGGTGGTGGCCTGCTGCAGGGTTGGGGGCACTGAGTGTGGCACTGCATGCAGGGGACCTTTTGAAGGAGGTTGCCATTATCTTCATGAATTCCACCATAGTTTGGCCACAGGTCAAACAACAGGGAGGGAACACAGCCCTGCCCATCAACCGAAAACTGGATTAAAGATTTACTGAACATAGCCCCATCCATCAGAACAAGACCCAGTTTCCCCCTCAGTCAGTCTCTCCCATCAAGAAGCTTCCATAAGCCTCTTATCCTTAGCCATCAGAGAGCAGGCAGAATGAAACTACAATCACAGAAAACTAACCAAGTGGATCACATGGACCACAGCCTCATCTAACTCAATGAAACTATGAGCCATGCCACGTAGGGCCACCCAAGATGGATGGGTCATGGCGGAGAGTTCTGACAAAACATGGTCCACTGGAGAAGGGAATAGCAAACCACTTCAGTATTCTTGCCTTGAGAACCCCGTGAACAGTATGAAAAGGCAAAAATATACAGCACTGAAAGATGAACTCCCCAGGTCGGTAGGGGCCCAGTATGCTACTGGAGATTAGTGGAGAAATAAATCCAGAAACAATGAGGAGATGGAGCCAAAGCGAAACAACACCCAGGTGTGGATGTGACTGGTGATGGAAGTAAAGTCTGATGCTGTAAAGAGCAATATTGCATAGGCACCTGTAATGTTAGGTGCATGAATCAAGGCAAATTAGAAGTGGTCAACAGGAGATGGCAAGAGTGAATGAACGTTGACATTTTAGGAATCAGTGAACTAAAATGGACTGGAATGGGCATGATGGCATGATCATTCACCAAGAGCCAGACATCCTGGAATGTGAAGTCAAGTGGGCCTTAGGAAGCATCACCATGCACAAAGCTAGTGGACGTGATAGAATTCCAGTTGAACTATTTTAAATCCTAAAAGATGATTCTGTGAAAGTGCTGCACTCAATATGTCAGCAAATTTGGAAAACTCAGCAGTGGCCACAGGACTGAAAAAGGTCAGTTTTCATTCCAATCCCAAAGAAAGGCAATTGCAAAGAATGCTCAAACTGCTGCACAATTGCACTCATCTCACACACTAGTAAAGTAATGCTCAAAACTCTCCAAGCCATTCTTTAACAGTACGTGAACCATGAACTTCCAGGTGTTCAAGCTAGATTTAGAAAAGGTAGTTGAACCAGAGATTGCCAACATCTGTTGGATCATACAAAAAACAAGAGAGTTCCAGAAAAACATCTAATTCTGCTTTATTGACTATGCCAAAGCCTTTGACTGTGGATCATAGCAAAATGGAAAATTCTGAAAGAGATGGGAATACAGACCACCTGACCTGCCTCCTGAGAAATCCGTATGCAGGTCAAGAAGCAACAGTTAGAACCTGACATGGAACAACAGACTGGTTCCAAATCAGGAAAGGAGTACATCAAGGCTGTATATTGTCACCCTGCTTATATAACTTCTATGCACAGTACATCATATGAAATGCTGGATGAAGCACAAGGTGAAATTAAGATTGCCGGGAGAAGTATCAATAACCTCAGATATGCAGATGACACAACCCTTATGGCAGAAAACAAAGAAATAAAGAGCCTCTTGATGAAAGTGAAAGAGGAGAGTGAAAAAGCTGGCTTAAAACTCAATATTCAGAAAACTAAGATCATGGCATCCAGTCCCATCACTTCATGGCAAATAGATGGGGAAACAATGGAAACAGTGAGAGACTATTTTGGGGGTCTCCAAAATCGCTGCAGATGGTGACTGCAGCCATGAAATTAAAGACACTTTCTCCTTGGAAGAAAAGCTCTGACCAACCTAGACAGCATATTTAAAAGCAGAGACATTACTTTGCCAACAAAGGTCCATCTAGTCAGGCTATAGTTTTTCCAGTAGTCATGTATGGATGTGAGAGTTGTACTGTAAAGGAAGCTGAGTGCTGAAGAATCGATGCTTTTGAACTGTGGTGTTGGAGAAGACTCTTGAGAGTCCCTTGGACTGCAAGGAGATCCAACCAGTCCATCCTAAAGGAAATCAGTCCTGAATATTCATTGGAAGGACTGTTTTGAAGCTGAAACTCCAATACTTTGGCCACCTGATGTGAAGAACTGACTCATTTGAAAAGCCCCTGATGCTGGGAAAGATTGAAGGCAGGAAGAGAAGGGGACAACAGAGGAAGAGATGGTTGGATGGCATCACCGACTCGATGGACATGAGTTTGAGCAAGCTCTGGGAGTTGGTGATGGACAGGGAGGCCTGGCATGCTGCAGGCCATGGGGTCACAAATTTTGGACATGACTGAGTGACTGAACTGAACCATGGTATTTGGCTTCTCCACCCCCGCACCCAATGAGTGTCTGCTTCCTCCTCTCTGTTTTTATAATGGTGATTTCCCATGACCAAAATGTGCCTATTTACATTAACATAGACAGCCCTTGTGCTCTGTCCTTAAGGAATCCAAAAATATATTTCAAGTATCGTGATACTGTTTGTCAGATGACATAACCAACACCTGACCATTTAAGTAGATATCATATTAGTGTAAAATAAACTCTGTTCCTATAAACAGTTAAGAGATTACATATGAATAAACCAATATTGGATGAAGAGAATTCCCCAATTTAATATATGTGGATTAACTTCTTTTTAAAATATTAGAGTATGACTGAAACACAGGTTCCACTAAACTTGCACTGAATAGAATCTGCTTATTCTTGGCAAACCTAGGGAATATTTTGCCATCATGTACTACTTTTCCCTTATATATGTTGGGCTTTGTACCCAAGAGTACAAACATGTATTAACTAATATCTATCTTTAGATGTTAAAGCTCTGATAACAGAAACTACAGGCTCTCCAGGTGGCTCAGTGGTATAGAATCAGCCTGACAAGCAGGACACATAGGTTCGATCCCTGGGTCAGGAGGATCCCCTGGAGAAGGAAATGGCAACCCACTCTAGTATTCTTGCCTGGGAAGTCCCATGGACAGAGGAGGTTGGTGGGCTACAGTCCATGGGTTCGCAAAAGAGTTAGACATAATGACTAAACAATAACAGAAAGTATACAAAGCAACTGATAAATTTGTGGATATGCCAATGTCCACCAATGACAGTCAGCCTATAAATGAATATCTGCAGCTCTAGATAGCTGGATAGACAGCAAAAATCCACACAATATTGCCTTCACATTCATAGCTAAGTCCATGGAGCATTTCCTGTAGGCTTTAGTACAGGGACTGACCTGAGAATTGCCAGGATACGTGTGCATTGGCTAGGGAGGAGCCATTGACTCTGCATAATGAATTCTCAGGCCAAGAAATATGTGGCAAAGACTATCCCCACACTGTACAATGTAATCCTTCATGGGCTTTGGAAGACTTTTGTGAAACTTCTTTTCAAAATAAAGGCCTGATACCACATTTAACATTGAACAGGGCCAAGCTTTGCATGGATGTTGTTTTCCCTTCCCAAATGAAGGCCCTACCCAGTTGTTGTTATTTCTTCTTCCACATTTATTTTTATTACATTGTATTGTTTCAAATCATTTCAAAATGTTTTTAATGCAATATATCTTATTAAAAATAGTTCTGAAATTCATAAGCAATCCCTATGGCATGTCCTTGGCATCGGCTGTAAAATTCCAAAGTACCTAATTTATTTGATTGATTGATTTTTCAATGTTTTAAAGGGTACCAAGCCCAACAGCATATAATTTTTCTCTTACCAAATGGAATATGAATGAATAAAAGATAATTGCATTTTTTGTATTCAGTCTGCTGTCTTTGTGATTTTTTTTTTTCTTTCCTACATCTCTGAAGTGCATGAGAAAGCATGTTTTTCTTTTTGTAGCAGTAACAGTTCACCCTGTTTTTCCTCCAGAAGGTTCATATGCGGGTCCAGCTCTGAACTTTGCTGATATGTTACCTCAACCAGGGTGCTGCAAATCACCTATGATACAGTGAATGTAGCAGAGACTAGGGAGGGACTTGGGCTTAAAAGGAACTTTCCTCCTTGGTCTGGGAGAAGAGCCTTCCTCTAAATCCTTCTTGTAAATCCTTTTCTGGTTTGGAGATGCATCTCCATTCTCTTAAATTTGCAGAACTAAGTACAATGCAAGCAGTTTAAATTTCATTTTCCCAAGCAAGCATGTGGATACAGCCTGTAACTTAGATAACAACTTGTATGGCATGGCCTTGAAGAAGCAACTCTTCTTATCTCCTCTTCTCTCACTTCCATCATTCTCCAATGTGGCTAATAGTATGCGGCTGGCCAAAAGAATTGCACTCCCTTATCTTGGTGACCACAGCAGTCACTCTTTGTAATCCCAGCAGAAAAGTGTCAGGTGGTTATGAAAGGGCTAGAAGGCTGAAGGACAGAAGAGAGTTGTTAAAAGCCCCCTTCACCAACCCGAATATCCCCCACCCAAGTGCTTACCATGCCCAAAGCTGGCCTTTCCACAGCCCTGGAAATCTATTACCTAAGAAGAAAGTTGGACAAAGTTAAATTTTAAGAGCACTTTCTAGAGATGATACTAAACTCTTCATCTATCTTTAAAACCTAGAAAGAACTTCAATTATTTGCAATTTTTTTATTGCATTAGTCTCTTTTGGAGAAGAAGGTGATGGTAAGAACAAAATAACTCTGTAAATCTATTTCAGGTTTCAAGTCTGACTCTAAACACCCACGTACATGTGGCTTGTCACCTATGCAAAATTAAACCAAAATGGGAAATTTTCATTCCAAAAATAATAAATCAGTTTGTTTTCATGTCCCTAGTCCTAATAGCAAAGCACACTAGGGTGAATGAAGGGAAATGATCCTGTTGTTTTTGCCGTAGTCCTTTGTAATGTTCCAGAAGGAAAATCAATCAGTTATGAAGTATAGACTGAGTGCCTACCACATGCACTGTTAGGCCAGCCGTCTCCAATGTAACCCTCAGGGCTCTCAAATTTTCTGCAGGATTAACCTTTAACGCCGAGCATCTCCCACAGGATCTTCATGCAGATCAACCAGTGACCTCTAGCTTTGTGACAGACCTCCTTTATGTGGTCTTCTCAAAGTTTATTGCATTACAACTATGGGAAAATACAGCTGCAAGAATGGGTTTGGCTGTGTTAGATTTGACCCAATGCTGGAAGCCAGAAACACTTTGTCAGTGGTCATGTCAAAACAGAAGTAGAATATATCTGAGTAAGCATGTGACTCGTGTGTTTATGTACTGAACTGGGCATAAGGTGAGGACAGCTTCCTAGAGTAAAGAACTACTCAGAGTGTGCTCCTTATCCCAAGATGTTTCTAAGTATCAGCACAACAAAGCATATTCCTCAGAGTGCCATTCTAAATTTCACCAGGACTCATTTTTTACCGATCCCCTCCTCACAACACAAACACTTCAAATACTAGGGTAAATGAATAGATTTGTTAGGGAGAATTTCTAGTGTTGAGTTCAAAGACTTGTTGAGGAAAGACACTTTATGGCTAGAGTTCATGGTTTCCACCTGCAATAACTGCACGGCTCATTCAATTTTGTCTTTGTATTTCAAAGAGCCAGGCACCCCCAGTTGGAAGAGCAGGATTCAAGGCAATGATGGTGCCCTGCATGTAGTAAGGCGGAAATCCTGTATATTGACCCATTACAAAAGGATGGTCCAATGTCATAAATGTCAAGGAATAAAAACCAAAGAAAGAAATCCAGAAAATTGACAAAGGCACAATGCAAATGGAGCATGGCTCCAATAATTACTACTTTCACTCATAAATGTTTCTCTGATGAGTCAGCTTAAACGTCAGCATTCTCTCCAGCACTCCCAAGTGTGAGAGATCCAACTTGAGAAGATATCTTTATCTGTGACTTCCTTTCTCGACCTAGGAAGTAGTGGCAATGGCTGCGAGGGAGAAATGAATGAATTGAAAAGGGTCCAAAGAAACTGACTCAGAGGGAGGTCAACACCTTATGTCAGTTGGGGGAGGTATCTGTGGTATAATGTCTGGTGTTAATTTTGGAAAACCTTTGGCTATTATTAATTCAGATATTAATATTTCCTTTATTATATTCTCTCTTCTACTTCCTCTGTTATGCCAATTACATATATGCTATACAGTCTGTAATCATCTCATAGTCTTAGATATTCTAGTCCCCCCCCCCTTTTTTTTTCATCTTTTTACTTTTGCATTTCAGTTTAGGAAGTTTCTACTGATACATCTTCAAGCTTATTGATTCTTTCATTGGCCATATCTAGTCTCTTGATGAGCCCAGAATTATACATATTTTAAGCTGTATTTGGGCTTAATCCTCCTGCAATGTGGGAGACCCCGGTTCCATTCCTGGGTCAGGAAGATTCTCTGGAGAAGGGATAGGCTACCCACTCCAGTATTCTTGGGCTTCCCTGGTGGCTTAGTTGGTAAAAAATCCACCTGCCGTGTGGGAGATCTGGGTGCGACCTCTGGGTTGGGAAGATTTCCCTTGGAGAAGGGAAAGGCTACCCACTCCAGTATTCTGTCTTAGAGAATTCCATCAACTATATAGTCCATGGGGTCACAAAGAGTCGGATACAACTGAACGGCTTTCACTTCACTTCACTTCACTTAAGCTGTATTTGGAACAGTATTTAAACTTGTAAATTTAATACATAAGAATTGATATATTTTTAACAGTCTTACAACAATATGACTCATTATTAATTAAAGTTTATCTTTTTCATAAATTTTATAATTTTTATATTTGTGTGGTTCTTATGGGGTATTGTGTTGAACTTATTAGACACCTAGGTTGAAAAAGTTTGAGTGTTAAGTTATCCCATTAAAGTTTTTAAATCTTCCAGTTTGGATTTCAAATGTTATTTTATTTTAAACTACTTTGTAAGTTTTTAATAAAACCAACTAGCTCTTTTTAAAGTTAATCCATGATTCACCTTAACATTTTTTATGACTATCTGTTCCTTTTTCATAGATACTTTTCCCCCTATTATATGGAAACATGAACAGATGAGAGAACATGTTACCTAATAATTATACATAATAATTCATTTTAAGAATTACAGTGTTTTTTTTGCAAATTTCCAGAATAATACTTCCTTTCTCTAATAATGAATTTTCTTTTTTAAATTATTCATATATTCATTATTGAACAAATGTATGATGAGATTTTAAATTATGTTTCAGGCTCTGAAATATGTGCTCTAGTCATGAAGCAGAGAATATGATAATGAAGACAGAGAACTAAATGAGTAAGTGCAATATGATAAATACTCTGATTGAGGTACACCACAAGTTTTCTGTTAAAATCTTGATTCTAAACGTCCACATCCTTGTGTGTGAAAATGGGAATAAGAACAGCACCTGTTTCTTAGGATTATTGTTAAAAGCAAATGAGGTCAAACATTTGAGATGTCTACCAGGTTGCCTGGCAGTTTTGAAACATTGTTACCTATTGTTTTTGTCGTGAACAGCTCATCATAAGCTTCTTATCTAAAATTCTACCATCAGTCATTTTCTGCCACAATGCCTGTATTATTTCTTCAAAGCACTTATTATATGACACTCTCTATTTATTTGTTTACTGATTTATTGATATTTTTTCTCATAAGGATGAAAGTTCAAGCAGGTAGAGACTCCTTTTTATCAAAAATGCTTACTTATGCCCAGGATCTGGAAAAGCAGTGTTTTAAAATGATGAATAAATAATAAAAATGTTTATTTCCATAATAACATTATTTTCTCAATTCATGTTAGTTAAGAAAAATATGGAAACTATAAAACTGTATGTTTAATATCTCATCTTTGAGTATTTGAGATAAAATGCTTTGAGCATTTTGGTAAATTTTCTTTCTGGGTTTTCCTATGCATACACCAATTAGGTCATATTATACTTAACAAAGCTGTATCTTGTTTCCTTCTCACTTTACAACTTATGCCTTTTCCTTATATTTCAAAACATTTTTCATGGATTCAAAATGTTAGCATATGCTCACCTACTGAAATCCTAATTATTGTGTGTGAAGTATTATACAATTTTCCAGCAACCTACAAGTATAAAAAATAGTATCATTATACTAATTTATTCAAAAATAATAATTAAATCTCTACTATATGCTGGGAATATGTAGAACAAGAAAACCTTGTCTTTGCCCACATGGAGCTAATATTCTATGGAGAAGACAGTCTATAACTAGTCTCTCAATTTCTTCTACCATAATAAGGATAAATTTTATGAGGGAGGTACATAAGGTTTTAAGAGTCTATAAAGTCTGTGTGTGGGGGGAGGGATTACAAATTGTGATACCAGAAAAGAAAATGTGAGGGAATAACATTTGAAGTGAGAGCTGGGACTTCCCTGGCAGTCCAGTGGTTAAAACTTCACCTTCCAATGCAGAGGGTGAGAGTTTGATCCCTGGTGAGGAGCTGGGACCCCACATGTCTAGCAGTAAAAAGTTAAAACATGAAACAGAAGCAGTATTATAACAAGTTTGGTAAAGTCTTTGAAAATTAGGGCTGAAGTGCTAAATCAGTCAGTTGTATCTGACTCTTTGTGACCCCCATGGTCTATAACCCACCAGGCTCCTCTGTCCATGGAATTCTCCAGGCAAGAATACTGGAGTGGGCTGTCATTCCCTTCTCAGGGAATCTTCCCGACCCAGGGATAGAACCCGCATATCTTGCATCTCCTGCATTGTCAGGGAGATTCTTTACCACTGCGTCACCTGGGAAGCCCTCTTTAAAAATGGTCCACATTAAAAAAAGACAAACAAGTGAGAACCGATTGTTGATTAGAAATTGGTCCAGTGAAGAGAGGAAGAGGACTAGAGAGTGAAAGGAAGAGAATATCTGAACCTGAAGGAAAAACAGGAGTGAAGGCCTTGATGTGGAAATGAGTCCTGGATGAGGAAAAACAGAATATGAAGAGCAAAGGAGAGTGAGGGTGTTACCTGTCTTACCTGAGTCAAATGATATATTCCCCGTACCTACATAATGCTCAGAATAACACCACAGAGAGGGACCAAGAAACAAGTAATAAAGTATAGACCGTAGATCCACCAAACATGGAACTCACGTTCTGAGTTGTTTTTCTAGTAGTGATGATGTGAATGGACTCATCACTCAGTCCTTGGGTGACCAGATCATGTATATACAAGCCTGTCCCCATGATCAATAGAGCGGCTCATGGTTATAGAAACAACCCCTTGTGTATTAATCCATGGGCTTAGCCTTAGGGATCCCAAGCTCTCATCAACTAAACAAACTTATCTCAATGAGATAAATGATAGATAAATAGATGATAGATAGATAGATAGATAGAATTGCTCTTTCTTGAGAGCAATTCTTACTCAAAATGGCATCATCTCTTTGGCTTATTTCTTGTTTGTAAATTTCAAGGAAAAGTGATGAATAGCCTCAAAGTTTTCCTGAAAGCTCTGAGAAAGATAGAGTTTGAATTTTATTCTCCATAAAACTCCAGTTGTGCTAGTAAATAAAAATTGGATTTTATGATGCAACTCTAATGAATGTTATCACTTGGAAGTTAAGATCAATAAGAAAAGTACTGGGAAGGAGTCATGTAACATTTGTATTTGATACTTGCTGCTGCTGCTGCTAAGTCACTTCAGTTGTGTCTGACTCTGTGCGACCCCATAGACGGCAGCCCACCAGGGATTCTCCCGTCCCTGGGATTCTCCAGGCAAGAACACTGGAGTGGGTTGCCATTTCCTTCTCCAATATTTGATACTTAAGCATTGACAAATTCCTCCTTAAAAAAATTGACCTAGGAAGACACATTAATTAAATTCATCTTTCCATCTATTCTTTGTGGGAATTAGGCACAGCAAAGTCACATGGAAGAATAGCAGTTTCCAATATTTTATGAATCACATGCTTTATTAATACAAATCTGTATGTATGGTTCAATACAAAGGAGTATATTGGTTCAATTATACGAGTTAACAAGAAGGACTTTCTAAAGAAACCATTAATATATCCATCAAGCATTTATTAGAAATCTTTACATAGGTGCTGAAAGAAATACAAAGATAAATGTCACAGTCTTTGCTTTCAAAGAATGTATAACATCTGCTATAAAATTGGTGGTTGTAGAAAAAATGATGGCTTTTTGTTTAAGAGAATCCAAATGGAACGTAATGCAAAATAAAATTAATCCACTTTGAATGTTTATGTGTGATACTTCAACCAGTTCTACTCAATGTTATCATCTCATATGATTTAAATATGGTTCAAACCTATACGCCCAAGAACATATGTTTTTTTGTGTCTCCACGATAACCTTTCTGTCTGACGTGAAATCTAGCCCCGAACAGAGTTCCTGAAAAAAGAAACAATAGGGGCAGTTATAACTTACTTTTATAAAAAGCACTCAGTTGAAAGATGACATTTAAGCTACGTTTCACTCCAAGATTCCTGATGTCACTACAGTTAACAATGCTTAATTTATCCAATTAGTTAGTTCTCCAAGCCGATCTAAATCATTTTTGCCGCAAGACAAGAAGTAGAATTTTAAAGGTGCTGTGATGAATGCCTGCAAAAGAGTATACCCAGGCTCTGGAAACTTTAAAATTTTTTAATATTCTGATGGAGACACATGAAAGGAAATTTTATAACTGACTTTCTTACTCAATTTTTATACCTATACTTACAAAGACAGTATGTAATACCTCCACTAGGAGATGTTAGTATCCTTCTTACAGAACTGATGAAATCGAGACCCAGATATATATGTATTTTTGGTGCTGGGTGTGCATATATACATTTCTAATGATGCATGTCTCTGTACTATGCATCTGTATCCTTGGGATATAAATCTTTTACCATGTTATGAAATTTCATGTAAGTCCCCAGCATATATTTTTGATCAAACCAGTTTATATCATGACAGATGGTCTATCCATTGCAATACACTTAATAATCTGAGGCTTGCATTGGTGCCATAATGATAACATTTCATCACTGTGTTCTCCCCATGGACTTGGAACAGATTGAAACTGAAAATTAAGTAGCACCTCATGCCCCAGAAGTCCATATATTAGGTAGCCAGGACTCCAGAGATGTGGTTAGGGCAGCAGATCCTCCTTAATGGCCTCAGAGAAGTTGTCTGTACACTTATTTTGATGTACTGAACTTAAACAGCAGGGAGGCAGCTTAAGAATATCTGCCTTATGGCAAATTGTATAAAAGCCTTTCTACCAGAAGATTTGAAGACAGCAAGAGCAGCAGCAAGCAAGATGGTTATACTTCTGAACTTCATTTTAATTATTATTATTACTATAGTAAAATAAAGTTTACCAAATGAACATTTAATGGTATTGGGCAAGGGAAAGAAGCAAACATTTCTTCAGGAAAATCTGAGATAGCTGCAGCCCCTCACAAGATTCTCTCCTGTGAACTGTAGGGCTTTCATAATGTGTGACCTTGTACTATTTAGGAAAAAAAAAAAAAGAGAGAGAGAGAGAATATTCCTCTAAGAGCCAACACCTAAAATATAAAACACAACTGATGTTCCATAGAGTCTGGATAGGGTGTGGTAAACCTCTGAAGTTAGAAACAATTCTGACGTCTACGCCCTGGAAAGGAATCGGGTGATGGATGAGATGGAAGTTTTCCAAAAAAAAAAAACAAAAATTAACTTCAGCCTTCCCTTCAATGAAAACATTATGCATTCATCCTGGGAATTTTTCTTTGGGTTGCAATTTTTTTCTCTCCTTATTTGCTATGTGCTAGATGTCTCTGAGGTGAGTCATGATGACGTATTAGCAAAAGAACACAATAGCCCTTTGATTGGCACCTGCTATGCATTTGCCTGGCATCATGCATGCAGCGTCTCATTATTGTCACAATGCCCCTATGAGCTTGACATTACACTGATTGGGGAGAGGAACCTGAGACTCAGAAGATACAAGGAATTTGTGAAGCTGGGACATGATCTCTACTTAGCTGACTCTAAGAGCTCATATGTAGTCACGGCACTGTACACATTCAGAGGCAATCTGTCACCTTCAGACTGACATTTAGTTGTCCTTTGAAAAATAAGAAAAATACCAGAAAACTTTAGTCTGGTGTCTGCTCCCCAAGTTAACTTAAAAAGCAACAGATCATACACAGTCCTTCCTTAGGGCACAATAAAGGGGAAATACACAGTGGGACTTATGGGATAAGACATTATTGATCATTTCAAGAGTTGCACACAAAAAAGAACAATAACTAAAACTTATGAGCCTTTTCCAAGTGATGCACACTCTCCTAGACATGTTACATGTGTTGTACTCTTTCTAAGTGTTCAGGAGGTAGGTGTTGCTATGATCTCTCTTTTTCTGCTGAGGAGATCTTAACTGTATAGCCAAATAAGAAAGTTTCTAAAGGTGGAATCTAAACTCATGCCCAACAGACTCTCCCAGAGTCTGGGATTTCTACACTCGATTGCCTTGAATAGCGATTTGCCTCAACTTTTGTTTTAATTTTTATTTTATATTGGAGCAATAGTTGATTAACAATGTTGTGTTAGTTTCAGGTGTGCAGCAAAGTGATTCAGTTATATCTTAATATTTATATATTATTATAAATATATATATAAATATATATTTATATAAATATATATATTTATACACACATACACACATGTATCTGTTCTTTCTCAGATTCTTTTCCCATGTAGATTATTGCAGAATACTGAGGAGTTTGCCCTATGCTCTACACTCGGTCCTTGTTGGTTATCACTTTTAAATATATAGTGTGTACATTCCACTTTCTATCCAAAGGGATTGGGTCTAGCTCTCCTTAAAAGTAAAGAATACTACCAAAATGTAGCTGCTTTGAACCTGATGGAGGGGAAAGCAAATAGCTCCTAAAGGAGCCCACTCTTTCATGTCCTTAAACCATTAGAGCAGAGTGAACCATTACTGGCAGTGTGTCGGGGGGGAAATTGTTCAGGAAGATATTTACCACTTCCTGTCCATGATGTGCCCTGAGGGGTTCAATATATATTCCTCTGCCTCTGAAATCTGACATAACAGCTTTCCTCACTTACTCTACCAGATTGCCTAATTCCTACTTTTGGAGATAGATAAGGCAGCATTGTTTTCATGTTTAATAGCTTTGATATAGCAATACATTTATATTATTCAAAAATAAAAAAACAATTACAAAATATAGAAATATGTACAGTGAAATGTTTTTCTCCTGCCTTTGATCCTCCCCATCTCTCTCCCCTTCATATTCCGTGACCTCACAAAAGCACTGTCTACTATGTATCCTTCCAGAGTTTTTAAAATACATATGAAGCAAATATGAATATATATTATTTCTCTGTGTTTTTGGACAAAAGTTAGCATTCTGTGTACATTGTTCTGCACACTTCTTTTTTTCTGATTATTTATTCAGAGAAATTTTCTATAACAGTATGTGATTTTTTTCTCTCTCTCTCTCCTTTTGTTAGTATCACTCCCAGTATCCCATTGGTTGGGTGACTATAATTTACCTAAATCCCAGTAACGGAGAAGGCAATGGCAACCCACTCCAGTACTCTTGCCTGGAATGTCCCATGGACAGAGGAGCCTGGTAGGCTGCAGTCCATGAGCCTTAGCGACCCATGAGGTCGCTAAGAGTCGGATACGACTGAGCAACATCACTTTCACTTTTCACTTTCACTTTTTACTTTCATGCATTGGAGAAGGAAATGGCAACCCACTCCAGTGTTCTTGCCTGGAGAATCCCAGGGACGGGGGAGCCTGGTGGGCTGCCGTCTATGGGGTGGCACAGAATCGGACACGACTGAAGCGACTTAGCAGCAGCAGCAGCAGCAAACCCCAGTAAACTCTGGATAGACATTTGGATTACTTCCAGTATTCTTGCCTGGAGAATCCCAGGGAGAGGGGGGCCTCGTGGGCTGCTGTCTATGGAGTTGCACAGAGTCAGACACGACTGAAGTGACTTAGCAGCAGCAGCAGTATTACAAATACTGATATACTGAATAACCTAGTATATATTTCATTGAGCATACCTGCAGGTACATCTACAGGATTAATTCCTGAATTGAAGATGCATCAAAAGTTATACAAATTCATAATTTTGGATGGGTAGAACCAACTTTCTATCTCTAACAAATGTACTGTTTCAGGGGTTCCCAAACTTTTCCTCATCATAACACTCAAAGCAAATAAAGTGGTTTATACTTGGGATAAACTGGAAAAGATTTGAAGCCTTAGATTGATTGTGGCCAAAGGCAGCAAGCCTACTAGTTCTAACTGACGAGGATCCATTGGGCATCAGAGACCTGCGGGAAGTACGCCCAGCACCAGGTCCGGGAAGTCCTGAGGCTCTGTGTTTCAGTAAGCAGTGCATGACGCCAACTTCCCCTCAGTGTCACCAATGAAGAGTTGGAATTTGAGTTAACCTGATAGGTTCAAACAATGGTGTATCTACGCAGTTTTATTTTAAGTGAGATTGATTACTTTTTGTATGTTCCAGTGTTTTTATAAGCTTCTTGTCTATGAACTGCCCAATCTATTTTATTTTCTATTCAGCTGTTTGTCTTTCATTATTGACTTTAAGAAGCTATTTTTATTGAGAAAAAAAACTCATGCTGCCCATGATATGAATTGCAGTTCCTTCCCCCACCATTTTGTATTTGTCTCTTGACTTTATTCATGGTTTTTTGCCTTATCGCTTTTGCGTGCAGAAGTCTCTTTTCTGTTTTCTCATGTTGTCTTTTGCGATTTGGATTCTGAGTTGTTGATTAAAGGAGACTTTCCCTGCTTCACATTTACAAATGAATTTTCCTACTTCTTCCTACTGTTTTTATGACTTTCATTCTTGAATGTTAAAAAAAAAAAAAAAAAACCCTCCATTTGGAATTGTTCCTGATGTTTGGTGTGAAATATGGATTCAGTTTTTCTTTTTTCCCCAGATGGGTTATTCTACAACACCATTTATTGAAAAATCCATCTTTGCCTTCACATTTGTTTTAATTTTTCTTTGTGTGGATTTCTACATTGTTTTAAAGTTTATTTCCAAAGATATTGTTTTGCTGGTTTTGGCTGTTTTAAATGTTTTTCCCATTAGGTGTTTTAACTGCTTGCTTTTGGTACATAATAAATTTATTGCTTTCTGTTTATTATTATCTATGTCCCATTACTTCCCTGAATTCTCTCACTCTTTGTAGTGTTCTGGTTGATTCCCTTGGATTTTCAAATGTTCCCTCATGTTATTGCCACATAATTACAGTTGATAAAGTTTTTGCTTCTTATTTTCCTTCGGCTCGTCTGTTTTGACTAGTAATGCTAATACTTTGAGTTTCCCAGGTGGCGCTAGTGGTAAAGAAGCTACTTGCCAGTGCAGGAGACATAAGAGACACAGGTTCGATCCCCTGGGTTGGGAAGATCCCCTGGAGAAAGGCATGGCAACCCACTCCAGTATACTTGCCTGAAGAATCCCCATGGACAGAGGAGCCTGGTGGGCTAGGGTCTGCGGGGTCGCAGAGTAGACATGACTGAAGCAACTTAGCACGCACGCAAGCTAATACTTTATGGTATTCTTCTCTTGATCTTGGTTTTATTTTATTATTAGAGTATAATTGCTTTGGGCTTCCCTGGTGGCTCAGACAGTAAAGAATCTTCCTGCAAGGTGGGAGACCTGGGTTCGATCCTTGGGTTGGGAGGATCCCTTGGAAGAGGGCATGGCAACCCACTCCAGTATTCTTGCCTGAAGAATCCCCATGGTCAGAGGAGCCTGGAGGGCTACAGTCCATGGGGTCACAAAGAGTCAGACACGACTGAGCAAATAAGCACATAGCACATAATTGCTTTACAATGTTAATTTCTGCCGTATAATGAAGTGAATTAGCCATATGTATAAATATATCCCCTCTCTCTTGTATTCTCCCTCCCGTCTCACCCCCATCTCACCCCTCTAGGTCACCACAGAGCTGAGCTCCCTGTGTAGTACAGCATTTTCCCACTAGTTATCTATTGTATATGTGGGCAGTGTATATACATCAATGCCAATCTCCCAAGTTGTCCCACCCTTCCCTTCCCTCACTGTATCCACATGTCCGTTCTCTACATCTGAGTCTCTCTTGCTGCCCTGGAAATAGGTTCCTCCATATCATCTTTCTAGATTCCACATGTATGCGTTAATATACAATATTTGTTTTTCTTTCTCTGACTTCACTGTATGACAGACCCTAGGTTTTGATGACTATGCTTCTAGTCAATCTCCAGTGAGCACAATGCTGACTTCTGGACTGAGATCAATCTATGTTTACTGTGTGTAAAAGGTGTCCGTCTATCCTCATTTAACTGAATGTGTTAGTGAGAAATGGCTATTGTATTTTGCCAAATGACCTTTCATCATATATGAAAATGATCATAATTTTTCTCTAATATTATAAACTACATACAAACATTTTTCCTAATAATGAACCATCATTGTACTTCTGGAGTAAATTCCTCTGTCAAAATAACTATTCTTTTTGTATTCTTTTGGGTACATGTTCTTTGAAATGGTGCCCTCATTTTTTTTTTTTTTGGTAATAGATTAATCTATTCATTTTATTTGTGTATAAAACATCTTTGTCAAGTTTTATTATCAATTTTGCACCATTTTCCCAGAAACAATCTTAAGAAATTCTTTCGTCTGTTTTTCTCTAGAAACGTTGAAATATCCCTGGTTTTATTTGCTTTTAAATTCCCTTATGAAAGTGACTAACCCTGCAGCTTTGCTGAAAATAACCTTTTGATCATTTTATCCTCTATCATTTTTACTGAAGTAGTTCTAAATATTTAGATTCTTATTTCTTGATGTCATTTAGTGTAAATCATATTTTCCTTAAAAAAGTCTTACTTCATCCAACTTTTTCAATTTCATTGTCTTAAGATTCTTTAATCTCCCCAGTTCCTGTGTGGTTAATTCTTCCTTTACTGTTGAGTTTTGTTTCTTTGTTTTTAATCGCAGTTTTCTCTTTCCTGATTAACTAATGATTTTTCTCTTTTTTCTTTTAAGACAACCAGATTTTGTCTTCACAGATTACAGCTACCATTTTTCTAGTTCATTGGAATTAAAAAACATAATAGTGACTCTGTCATCAACTCCATCATTTTAACACAATAGCAACCCTAGGCAACATGTAGATGAATAAGCCTGTTGGTGGTCCTATAAAACTTTTTTATGGATACTGAATTTTGAATTTCATACAATTTTCACATCATGAACTATTATCATTCATTTTTTTCCCCCAAACATCACATAAGCTGTAAGCAGCATTCTTATTTTGCAGGCCATACAAAAACAGGTGTTGGACCAGATTTGGCCCATAAACTGTGATTAGCTGGTACCTACTCTACCCAATATACTTTTAATTATAATGGTATTTATTAGTTTCCTAATATGAACAATAGTAACAATTTTGCTATACCCTCCTTCCTTTATCTTAGTTTCTTTATCAATATTTTCTTCCTCATTATTTTACTTTGTATATTAAATAATCTTGAAGATAAATTTACCTGATCATAAGATATGGGTCTCTTCCTTTCTTTTTTATTGAATACCTTTTACATGTTGCTGTACTGACTTCTGACCTTGTTTGTGACTATGGAGAAACATACAGACAGCTTCGTTGTTTTATCTTATTCTTATACTTAGCGTAATCTTTTTTCTCGATCACTCAAATGATCCTCTTGCTTAAATCTTGGAATTTCGATAACATTATTAGCATAGCTATGGTGTTGCTGTATCAGTTTCAGTATTCACTAGAACATTATCCTCCCAATGTAAAAAATATTCAAGGCATATTAATTGTGAATATTTTTCTTGATTTATTTCTTTACGATAAGTTATTTTCCATTTTGTTGCTTCTGTTTGTTTTTTTATCTTCAGAGATTTCAATTATACATATGTCATATTTTTAATTTTTGCTTCTTTTCTGTATCTCATTTTATCTGTAACCTTTTCAGTTGTTTTATTTTGCTGTTTCTAATTCATTTTGTTAACTTGTCTCATTTCTGTAATTTATTTCCTTTACTATATTTTCCATACTGTATGTTCCTCAATAGTGTTCCTTGCATTTTCTTAATTTATGTGCTGATTTTGGTTTTTCTTCAATTTTTCCTGAGTTCTACCAGTTCAATTTTCATTTCTTTCTGGTGTAATTCCCTCTTATCTCTGAATTCTAGTATTACTTCCCTTGGGCTTCCCTTGTGGCTCAGCTGGTAAACCCGCCTGCAATACAGGAGACCTGGGTTTGATCCCTGGGTTGGGAAGATTCCCTGGAGAAGGGAAAGGCTGTCCACTGCTGTATTCTGGCCTGGAGAATTCCATGGACTGTATAGTCCACAGGGCCGCAAAGAGTTAGACACTACTGAGTGACTTTCACCTTCTGTCATACACTTAAAAAGGATACTGCGTCATATTCTTTTACTTGCTGGTAGAGACTAAGGTCAAATATTTAGTCTTTGTGTCACCATTTTTCTCGTGAGTATTCATTTCGGAATGAGTTTTCATGCTGTTTTTCACATTTGTTTTCACGTAAGAATTTTGTACGGTTGTTCTGCTGGTTCTTTTCCTATTAGTTGTCATTGAATACATTGGATTTTCTTGGATTAGTATCCTCTACAGAGTTGATGGGAAAGGGAGGCAGTTGTTGCCAGAGTAACCATTGAATTTTTATTACAAAAAGGATCTTTATTTGCTGTCACAAAGATAGATAGTTCTCTATACAAGTATGGCTCAAGTACGTGAATGTGTTGCACCCCTAATCCCTCTGATTCTGAGTCAAATGCAGTGAAGGGTAGGGTTTTGTCAATAGCTTGTTGACTGTAGTTCCAGCAGAAATTTTTTTCCAAACAAGATTATAAATTTTAAATTGAGGGTGAACCCCTCATCTTTAAGAACTATTATAATTTTGCTATTATCCTCTGAGCTCTACTTCTGTGGGGCCCCTTATCACTCTTGACATTTCATAGCTTCACTGCCTCCCAAGAGAAATCTAACTTTTTTTGTTTTTTTACAATTCCCAAATCCCTTGCTTTTTTTGGATTATATTTATCTTCCAGGTCTGATAAAAATTAGAGTTTTAGAGGTTTTCGCTGTTGTTTTTCTGCTGTATGATGTCCAGGAGCAAAGAGGAACTATGATAACTTTCCCAGCCATATTTATACAGGGATTCTATTAACATTATGCTTTGAAAGAGTTAATCGAAAAGGGTGCCTATATCTAGCTTTCAACAAATGGAGTATAAACTTTAAAAAGCAAATACAAAATTGTGATGCGACCATGAAGATTTGAAACTTCCAGGAGTAATTCTAGAGTAAAAATCTAAAGAATCAGCAAAAATGATGGAATGTAAAAACCATAGGAATTCAGATAAAGAGAAAATTGAGCGTTGATAGGCTCAGTGATTGAAGGGGTTGTATGGGAACAGAGATTAGAAGGATTCAACGAAGGCTTGAGCAAATGTCACTGGTATTCCCGCCTATAATTTTGGTCTAAGAACCTTGGAAAATTCTTTCTCTCTTACCATTCTGTATTCCTGGTTGCTTTCCATCTACCTCAAGATATCTCAAACTGTGAAGAAAATGAAAAGAGAGAGAGCTGGTTAAGGGAGAGGAAGAAGGTTTCAGAATAAAAAACATATATATATATTTTCTCTCTATGTCTCCAGAGTTTATGCCAGTTCCCCAGAACCAAGCCAGGCTCCCAGAGGCATTCTGGACCGAGAGTTCTTGGCACGGACAAGATTTCCAAAAGACAGAAGTGCCTTTGAGCCATATCCTGGCGCCTGAAACCAAGCCAAAACAGCTTGGACAGTGAGAAAAGTGAAGCAGCTTCAGAACATTCTGTGTCGCATATTTGTTGCTGGCCTCTTTGCTTTATAATCTTTTTAAAAATTATGTTTTCCTCCTGGATATTTTAGTCTGCTTTTATTAGTCACTTCAAGGAGGATCATATAAAGGCTTAGGGAAGGCTGGTCGCTCATTCCTCTCCATGGCCTCCAGTGCAGCACCCTGCCTGCGCTCTCTCCACCACTGTTTACTTATAAGCTTGATTTTGGCAGCCAGTAAGTTTATTTTACATTTTACTGAAGTGTGAGGGGAAATACTGATAGAAAAACTAAACAAAACCCCTCATGAAATGGTATCACCAAATGAGAGTACCTGAAAAAGTCAAACATCCGGGTGCCCAGAACTCAAAGGCTGATTTTTCTTCCCTATAAGGCACCCTCAGAACCTCTTCCTAAAACTGGCTGTTGATAAGATCATCTGAAAATTAATCACTAGCGGAGAGAGGGCTGTGTTCACTGTCAACCTACCCTGCAAGTCTGGGTCCTTGCCTCCCTGAGTTTCTCCTGTGTTTCTGTGTTCACCAGAAACTTCAGAACAGGGGGCACAAACTTCTTTGCCGTTGCTTTAAAGAAATGGGAATGCTAGCTCTTCTGTCTAATGAAAGTATGATTTTTATTTGCCTACGATAGCTGCTGCTGCTGCTGCTAAGTCGCTTCAGTCATGTCCGACTCTGTGCGACCCCATAGACGGAGGCCCACCAGACTCCCCCTGGTGATTATTGAAAAACAATCTAAAATAATTTCTTCCTCATATGCAATGATGTAGCTCATCATAAAATATTTTATAAAAGAAAAATTTCAATGGACACATGTAAAGTGAAGGGTTTTAGAAATCTGGACAACATAATTTTACATAATTTTTCTATAAAGCAAGTCTCTAAGAGTAGACATTAAGTGTGTGTCTGTGGAGGGGTGGCATATGTATATATCTATACTCCAAACTTATGTCTCTCATTAATATGTTGATGGTTGAATGATACACATCCCCATAATCATTTTGGAATAATACGGCAATTTAAAATGGGAGAAGGATATAACTTATAAGAGCAAACACATTTGCCTAAAAGGGTTATTCTATATTAGTCCAGGCCTAACGGCACCCCACTCCAGTACTCTTGCCTGGAAAATCCCATGGATGGAGGAGCCTGGTAGGCTGCAGTCCATGGGGTCACGAAGAGTCGGATAAGACTGAGCGACTTAATTTCACTTTCTTTTTTTTTTTAATTTTATTTTATTTTTAAACTTTACAATATTGTATTAGTTTTGCCCAATATCGAAATGAATCTGCCACAGGTATACATGTGTTCCCCATCCTGAACCCTCCTCCCTCCTCCCTCCCCATACCATCCCTCTGGGTTGTCCCAGTGTACCAGCCCCAAGCATCCAGTATCGTGCATCGAACCTGGACTGGCTTTCAATACAGAAGCTTAGTCAGACAATAGAGAACACCCAAGTCTCCTACAAGTGAGGCTAATCAGCTCCAGGTAAGAAGTAACCTGCAAGAGATAGACCTTCTCTGAGGCACTGCACAATGGAAAGATTAAAAGCTGAGGGTTGAGAAGACACTCGAAAAACACAAAAGCTTTCTGACAAAACAGTTCCCACTCACTTAAAAAAAATATGTAGTGTACAGATCATAACCATAGCAACAACAAATCTCAAATCCAGCTCAATATCTAATGAGATTAACATTAACTCCCATAGTAAAGTCCCAGCAGGAAAAAAAAAAAAAAAAACTGTACCCATTTCTAAGCGTAAACATTATATGTCTCAGTCTGTATTGTAGTACACAAGATGTCTTGTCTTTATAAAAATTACAAAGCATTAAGAAAGAAAAAGTTTCCCAAGAAACAAAGCAATTCTTAAAAGCTCAGATATGACACAAATGTTGGAACTCTCTGGCAAGGAATTTCAAATAACTATGAATAATAGGCAAAAGCACTAACTGGAAAGATAAGTAACATGTAATATCAATTGGGTGATTTCAGGAGAGAAAAGCAAACTGTAAGAAAGTATCAATAGAAGTTTAGAAATGAAGAACAAAGAAATGGAGATAAAAAGTACTTCTTACAGACTTATTAGTAGACTTAGCAGGGTCAAGCGTCATAGTTTTTCAGAACAGCCATACCAGAATATTATGGATGCGTGACTTACACAACAAAATTTTTCCGCATAAATGGGCAATCTAGAAGACTGAGATCAAGGAGTTGACAGGGCTGGTTTCTTCTGAGGCCTCTCTACTTGGCTTGTGGATGGTCATCTTCTCCCTGTGTCTTCATGCGAACTTCCCTCTGTGTGTATCTGTATGTCCTAATCTCCTCTTGTAAAAACATCAGCAGTATTAGAGTAGGACCCAGTTAACAAGTTCATTTTAACTTACTTATTTTTTGAAGAGGTCACCAAAACAGACCCTGTATCCAAAACAGTCATATTCTGAAATGCTGGGATTAGGACTTCAACATATAACTTTTTTGTTGTTTTTTGAGAAAGAGAACAACACAACTCAGCATATAGCACAAAGAAAGTTTCAGTGAACTAAAGATAAGTCTACAGATGGGACACAAATTGAAACTGAAATAAATGAGAAAAGGGAAAACCCAACAGAAGAGATCACCAAGAGATGTGAAACAATATCAAATGGTCTAACATACTGTAGCTCAGATGGTAAAGAATCTGCCTGCAATGCAGGAGACTCAGGTTCAACCCCTGGATCAGGAGGATCCTCTGGAGTAGGGAATGGCAACCCACTCCAGTGTTCTTGCCTGGAGAATCGCACGGGCAGAGGAACCTGGTGGGCTGTAGTCCATGGGGTCACAAAGAGTCGGACATGACTGAGCAAAGTCTAGTTAACATATACGTAATTAGAATCCCAGTGTTTAACAGTATATGCTGAATCATTCATTACAACTTTCATTTAAAAAGTTTTTCTTCTCATTTTTTTTAGAACTCGCTTTGTTGTACAGGTTTAATTTCTATCATCCAATATTTTGTTTACATATTTTCACACTTTCTAGTATAATGTTGGCATTGAAGGGTCTAAATTGGTGTTTGAATATATCTTTAGCCATATATCATAATAATATTTTAAAATCAATTTGTGATTATTTCCTAAATATTCTAAAATTGAGAATATTATCAGTATTTCATTGTTTTTTATTAATTATAAAATTTCCAGCAGTACAGATATAACTATAAATAATAAGCTTTCTCTAATGTACCTCAAACCAACTTTTCAAAGTACCAACCGCTAATAGTCTCTTTATTCTTTCAAATATTATTTGATTCATATAAACATACATTACATTACAAAGGCTGTAAATGTCTACCTTGTGGGCGTATCATAGGGAAATATAAATATTTCCCTATAGTAAATTCCAGAAGAGGGTTTCCTAGGTCAAAGGGTATGTACATGTTTAATTTTGATAAGTACTCTCACACTGCTCTCCACAAAAGACTATACCAGTTCATACAACATTAGTATATATTCAAGAACATTTTTCTACACTCTGGCCAATCTTAATGTATCAGTTCAGTTGCTCTGTCGTGTCCAACTCTTTGTGACCCCATAGACTGCAGCATGCCAGGCTTCCCTGTCCATTTCCACCTTCCAGAGCCTACTCAAACTCATGTCCATTGAGTCAGTGATGGCATCCAACCATCTCATCCTTTGTCGACCCCCTCTCCTCCTGCCTTCAACGTTTCCCAGCATCAGGGTCTTTTGAAATGAGTCAGTTCTTCACATCAGGTAGCCAAAGTATTGGAGTTTCAGCTTCAGCATCAGTGCTTCCAATGAATATTCAGGACTGATTTCCTTTAGGATGGACTGATCAGATCTCCTTGCAGTCCAAGGGACTCTAAAGGGTCTTCTTCAACACCACAGTTCAAAGGCATCAATTCTTTAGTGCTCAACTTTCTTTATAGTCCAATTCTCACATCCATACATGAGCACTGGAAAAACCATAGCCTTGACTAGACAGACCTTAGTTGGTAAAATAACGTCTCTGCTTTTTAATATGATATCTAGTTTGGTCATAGCTTTCTTCCAAGGAGCAAGCGTCTTTTAATTTCATGGCTGCAATCACCATCTGCAGTGGTTTTGGGGCCCAAAAAATTAGTCTCTCATTGTTTCCACTGTTCCTCCATCTATTTGCCATAAAGTGATGGGACTGGATGCCATTATCTTAGTTTTCTGAATGTTGAGTTTTAAGCCAGCTTTTTCACTCTCTTCTTTCACTTTCATCAAGAGGCTTTTTAGTTCTTCTTCACTTTCTGCCATAAGGGTGGTATCATCTGCATATCTGAGCTTATTGATATTTTCCCATCAATCTTGATTTCAGTTTGTGTTTCATCCAACTCAGCATTTCTCATGGTCTACTCTGCATATAAGCTAAATAAGCAGGGTGACAATATACAGCCTTGATTTACTCCTTTCCTGATTTGGAACCAGTCTGTTGTTCCATGTCCAGTTCTAACTGTTGCTTCTTGACCTGCATACAGACTTTTCAGGAGACACGTCAGGTAGTCTGGTATTCCCATCTCTTTAAGAATTTTCCATAGTTTGTTGTGACCCACACAGTCAACATTTTAATTTATAATTTGATGTCAGTGATATTTAGTAGATATATTTTAATCTCTAAGAAGCTGGGTTTTTCCCATTTTTAGTGGTGACTCCTTAATCTTTAAATATTGTTCCAAAATTTTTTAGCAGCAATTCAACAATGAGAATGTGATTAGTCAAAGTTTTACCTTTTAAAATGTATTGATGTTTTCCTCTAGAGCTTTTAATACCTTTAAAAATGAATTATCTTTTCTCTGTAGAATACAAATTAACATCTGCAGTTCAGTTCAGTTCAGTCGCTCAGTCGTGTCCAACTCTTTGCAACCCCATGAACCGCAACACACCAGGCCTCCCTGTCCATCACCAACTCCCAGAGTCCACCCAAACCCATGTCCATCGAGTCAGTGATGCCATCCAACCATCTCATCCTCTGTCGTCCCCTTCTCCTCCTGCCCTATCATTCCCAGCATCAGGGTCTTTTCAAATGAGTCAGCTCTTTGCATAATGTTATTATTTTATTTGAGGGGTTCTTGATACCTGTATTTTGTATCTAGTCTTTCAAAACTAAGTTGTTTAAAATTTGTACTACTATGTTCTTTTCTTATAATGTTTATAATAGTTTTTATTTAGTTAAAATTTCTGTGTATTTCTGACATTAGAGACTCCTACTCTGCTCAAGAAACAAGTCAACATACTTAGAGTTTACATGTCAGTGATATAGTGTGTATATATACGCATTTTTTTTCTTGTGAACAGTCATAAGTTAGGGGAAGAGGTCATTTGTGCAATATTTCTTTTTGTTTCTTCATACACATTTTTACATCTTCTTTTCTCTAGTAAAGTTCCATTGTTAATACAGTTTGACCGTAAGAGTTCACTAGAGAGAAATAAAATTCACTCTACCTGTGAATTAGCACATGCATAATTCTTTAAAAGCCTACCACAAGCATCTCTCTAAATAACTCAGGGGTTCACAGGAGATACTGGCCGCATCTTCTAACCTTTAAGCAGGTATTTCCAGCAGTGCTCCAATGTCTAGGGTACTTTCAATCCTTTATTCAACCAGAGAATCTCTGAATTTATTAGAGTTATATAAATGGGATATCAGATAATGTTTAATTAAAATAAAGATTTTGAAAATAAAAAAATAATTTATTGGTTCATATTACTCTTATTCAAAAAAATTCATGCTGTTCAATAATGATTATACTCCTAGCCTAATTTCCACATTAATTATCCCAACTTATTTCCTCTTTGACATCTATTTTGTCCTATGCTAAGTCACTTCAGTCGTGTCTGACTCTGGGCGACCCCATAGACGGCAGCCCACCAGGCTCCCCCGTCCCTGGGATTCTCCAGGCAAGAACACTGGAGTGGGTTGCCATTTCCCTCTCCAATGCGTGAAAGTGAAACGTGAAAGTGGAGTTACTCAGTCATGTCTGACTCTTCGCGACTCCATGGACTGCAGCCTACCGGGCTCCTCCACCTATGGGATATTCCAGGCAAGAGTACTGGAGTGGGGTGACATTGCCTTCTCTGATTTTGTCCTATAGTCATATTGAAATACTCATCAACCAAATATAATCTGATGTAGCAGATATTTTTATCAACTCAATGGACATGAGTTTGAGTAAACTCCAGGAGATAGTGAAGGACAGGGAAGCCTGGTGTGCCGCAGTCCATGGGGTTACAAAGAGTCAGACACGACTGAGAGACTACACAACAACAGTAAGTAAAGAACTATTCCAGGTTCTGGCTTATTTCCCTTCAACTCAAATTTGGAGAGGCCTCTGTAACTAACAAAAAGTTTGACTAAATATCTTGAGGAGGAACAAAACGACTGAGTCCCAATGTAGGAAATGGCTCCCAGTGGGAGAGCTCCGGGGTGCACATATACAGTCTGGCCTCGGGAGAGCTTTCTAGGAGTTCCCCTTACTCTCATTGCTTGTACCTTTTGCTCCACTGGGCAGCCAGTAGTAATACATGTTGCCATGGTGCAGACCATTTTCTTCTTACTCCCGGAAACAGGCAATATTCTCCGAGGGTAGTTACTCTTGGATTAAAACATGGCTTGGTCAGAGGCACTGGCTGATTATCTCCATAGTCAAAAGATGCCTGGGGAGGTAGAGAGACATTGAGTAACAGTAAAATCTCTCTGTCTCTTTATTTCTGAAGTCATATTTATTACAAGAAAAAGCCCAAAGATGTGAACAAATAAAATCATCCATAAGTCTGATCATCCCTGTATATTTACACCATTTTATATTTCATTCCCTCTTTCTTTACTGATTTATAGAAGTGAAATTATATTTAGATCAATTTTGTGCCATGTCTCTATTATTTTATATTATAAAATTGGAATTGATATGTAAATCTTTATATGTTGTTACTTGGTTGTTCGGTCATGTCCAACTCTTTTGTGATCCCACAGCCTGTAGCCCACCAAGGTCTCTGTCCAAGAGATTTGCCAGACAAGAATACTGGAGTGGGCTGCCATTTCCTTCTCCGGGAGATCTTTCTGGCCCAGGGACTGAACCAGCATCTCCTGCATTTGCAGGCAGATTCTTTACCACTGAGCTACCAGGGAAGCTCAAATCTTTACATACTTCATTTAATTTTCTAGGAGAAGGGGGCGACAGAGGATGAGATAGTAGAATGGCATCACTGACTCAGTAAACACAAGTATGAGTTTGAGCAAACTCCAGGAGACAGTGAAGGACAGGGAAGTCTGGCACACTGCAGCTCATAAGGTTGAAAAGAGTTGGACACGACTTAGTGACTGAACAACAACACTAGCCACAC
>NW_011494846.1:5267539-5283625 GCF_000754665.1 Bison bison bison
TTAGCCACACCACCATATGCTTGTTCTTTCTGTTCGCACTTCTCTTGTATTTGGTTATTATAATTGCTTCCATATTTATTCTATTATAAATGTTGAGGCATGTATCTCTCTGCATACATACATGTTTTAAGAAGTTTCTCTTAACACAATTTCTAGGTCAAATAATATAAATAATATTTACATATTGGTAACATTTATTGAAGGATCACCGTATGCTAGTGTTCTACATGTTTCATGCACATTAACTCATGTAACCTTCACATCCATCTCCTGAAACCAGTACTGTGATCATCCCTAGACTGGAGGCAGAATCTGAGAGACACAGGGACAAGGTTAAATAATTTCCTTATGGCTAGATGGGAAGTGGCAGAGTTGGAGTTCAAATACAGGCTCAAAGATGTAGAAACACATGTGAACAGGTATACTGGCTGAGTATCAGTATAATCATGATAATCATTCAGTATAATCATTCAGCATGACGCATGGGGCATACTATCACATCAATTCTCCATTAAAATGGTAGTGTGGCATCTTTATAGCAGAGAAAGATAGGTATCTACTTTAGGCAAAAGAGCATACATGCAGTGTTTTTGTTGAGAAGCAATTTAATCAATCTATGAAATATTTAAACTATTCAGGCAGCCTGCAATTCATATACCTACATTCCCTGTGTGATGGAAGAATTTATAAGGATCACAAAGACACCCTAAGTCTCAATACAAACATTATTACTGGGAAAATATTTTTTTTAATGTATAACTGTGTTTTTAATTTTCTTTGTTAATTTGCAATAACTTATAAGTCATTTAAGTAAGAAAACACTCTCAGAAGAAATTATACATTAACTGTCATAGAAAATAGTTTTTTCTCCCTCTTTAATTTCTTTTGTGTGAATGACATGTCAGAGGATAAGGCATGGCAAGCACTCAAATTCTTCATGGACCTAGTGGTACCAAATGCAGTAGCAGCTTTGCTTAAGCAAAACTCCATGGCATTGTTCTTAGGTTTAGTATTTAATGAGTTAAGTTTTCATCCACATTGCCTATTTTTCTACTGAACCCTGCCAAAAATATTCTGGCAGATGGTAAAATAATAAAATTGCTGGCTCTAAAATCCAAAATCTTAGAGATAATTAGAAGACTTGATACAGGTAACATTTATTAGTCATGAAGAGCTTGACAGCAAGGAGGATTTTTCAACCCACACAATTTTGAAAGGGAAAAAAATTTCTCTTTCTGAACACTGATCAAACTGTGACTCTGTGAACTCTGTGACATGAGGGAGAAACACATTTCATAGGATTTAGTTGGACAACTTCTTCACTGAAGCACAACCTAAACAGAGAGAAGGAAATAACGCCTTTTAAAGGTGACTCCATTTACAGAACAGCAACAGCCAGTGTGAACCATCTTTGGAAATTTCCTTCTGTTCTAGTTAAACAAACTGCAAGTTCATTAGGTAGAAATGAGCGCCAAGAATAATCTCGCTAACCATTAGATAGGTTTAAATGAAATAAAATGTATGTTAATTATCAGTTTTCCTTCTTTCTTAACATAAGCATCATTCTTAGGCTGGGAAGGCACCCAGGAGCATTTGCTGGTTGGAGAAGGTTAAGGTTTTAAAATTTGACCACTCAGCTCTTCACACATAAATGACAGCGGTTACCCCATCCATATTTTACCAAAGTCAAGTACATCTTACAGGTATAAGAAATTCAAGCAATCCTGCTGTTAACCCTATAGAAGAAGGGGTACATGGCATTGGTAATCTGCTTTGGGGTTCAAAGAGTGTAGTTCAGGCTGCTGTGGCTTGATCATAGACAAATGCCATCTTCCTAGAATCTAAGTGTTTTTCCAAACTGAAAGGGGCTTTAAAGATCTCCAGTTGCATTTCTCATTTTTTAGAAGGAAAAAAAAATTTTAACACTTCATGAAATGAAGTGACTTGCACAGGCTATTCCCGGAAAGCCTGAGACTTGATCACAGATGCCCTGATTCCTCGTATCCTGCTATTTCTAGTGTTACGGCTACAAGTCTGCACGATAAAGTATCTGCCAGACTCACCAAACCTGGTGACCCAAACGGTATCCTGTGAATACACGTAAGAATGAATAACAGGCCCAAATAAAATTGCAACGTGTAAATTTTTAAAAGTTAAATTCAAGAGTGGATAATATATTGAAAGCCTTGAAAAGGGAGGAAACAAGAAAGGAAGGAAGAGAAGCATTTTTTTGTTTGTTTTTCTAGTTGAAATATAACGACCTTTAAAATAATATTTCAGAAAAGAATGGTTGACTCTATATATGTTATCAAAACTTGGGATTCATTCTTCTGGCTTATGAAAATGGAATGATAAATTGCCAAAGAATGAAATACAGCTATGCAGATGAGAAAAGAGATTTTTCACACACAAAAAATTATAAATCTGATATCTCTGGAGAGAAAGGCAGTTAAGTTCCAAAACCAAGTATCATGACTGATAACAGATATATTTAAAAATAATAGATTTAAAGTAAACATAGTCTAGAGGCGTTAAGAAACAATCCATTAGAAGTAGAAATCGTGTTAGAGCATCATAATAATAGTAAATAACATTCATTTGGTACTTCATACGCACAAACACTATTCTAAGGGCTTTAAATACATGAACTCATTGGTCTCCTACAACATGTCTGTAAAGTATTTATGTTTATTCCTCTCATTTTATAGATATGAAATGAAAGTACTGCTGGATTAAATTGCTTATCTAAGATTGTAACACTACTAATAATATAACTGAAAAATGAACCCAGGAAATCTGATTTCAGAATCCATGGTCTTAACTTCTATGCTATTATGGTCCTTATCCTCATACAAAGATAATAAAATAAATAGAAAATGTATCCTTAGAAAGTTGCTTCAGTCTCTCATACAGCACTGAGACGATTGCAGAGGGGCATCTGTACTATAATGGTGCAAGGGTCTTATTCAAAGAAAACTGATCTCAGAGCAAGTTGTAAGAGCCTTGCTCTTACATATATAGAAGGTATGTTATGAGGTGACTTCTGAAAGAAGGAAGAAAGGAAGGAAGGGGAAAAAGGAGTGAGGAAAAGAGTATGAAATGTGTGCTGTGCTTAGTTGCTCAGTTATGTCCAACTCTTTGCAACCCCACAGACTGTAGCCCGCCTGTCTTCTGTCTCCATGGGATTTTCCAGGCAAGAATACTGGAGTGGGTTACCATGCCCTCCTCCAAGGGATCTTCCCAACCCACGGATTGAACCCAAGTCTCCCATACTGCAGGCAGAACTGCAGGCAGATTCTTAACCGTCTGAGCCACCAGGGAAGCCCAAGAATACTGGAATGGGTAGCCTATCCCTCTCCAGGGGATCTTCCCAACCCAGGAATTGAACCAGCATCTATCCACCTGCACTGCAGTAGACCCTGGTTTGAGTCCTGGGTCAGGAAGATCCCCTGGAGAACAGATAGACTACCCACTCCAGTATTTTGGGGCTTCCTTGGTGGCTCAGATGATACATATATGTCAATGAAATAGCATAAGTAACAAAAATATGGCACAGAACACTTTGATGGCAAAAAAACATATAAAACTAATGGTAAAAACCCATTGTGGACTTTCAGATTAAGCTACAATAATAGCCATTGCTAACATTTTAACACTCTTTGTGTGTGAGTGTGTGTATGTGTATAAATATGTATAACTGAAATGCTTGTGTTCCTCCCAAAATTCCCATGTTGAAGCCTTTGTCACCAATGTGATGGTATCTAGACATGGAACCTTTAAGAGCTAATTAGGGTTAGATGAGTTCATGAGAGTGGGGCTTTCGTGATGCAATTAGTGCCCTTATAAAAAAGACACCAGAGATTGAGTATCTCTCTCTATCCATACCCCTCAGTACTGGACTATAATAGGTTTACAATACTTTTTACACAAATAATACATAAAAAAAATAAATAAAAAATAAAACATTTTTAATCTTATAGTACAGTACCTTGAAGACTACAGTGGTATAGTACAATAGATGTCAGGGGCCCACAGAGAGGAAACAGGCAAGTCAGTCAGTTCAGTCACTCAGTCACGTCCGATTCTTTGCGACCCCATGAACCACAGCACACCAGGCCTCCCTGTCCATCACCAACTCCTGGAGTTTACCCAAACTCATATCCATTGAGTCAGTGATGCCATCCAACCATCTCATCCTCTGATCGTCCCCTTCTCCTCCTACCCTCAATCTTTCCCAGCATCAGAGTCTTTTCCAATGAGTTAGCTCTTCGCATCAGGTGGCCAAAGTATTGGAGTTTCAGCTTCAACACCAGTCCCTCCATTGAACACCCAGGATTGATCTCCTTTAAGATGGACTGGTTGGATCTCCTTGCAGTCCAAGGGACTCTCAAGAGTCTTCTCCAACACCACAGTTCAAAAGCATCAATTCTTCTGCGCTCAGCTTTCTTTATAGTCCAACTCTCACATCCATACATGACCATTGGAAAAACCACAGCCTTGACTAGATGGACCTTTGTCGACAAAGTAATGTCTCTGCTTTTCAATATGCTATCTAGGTTAGTCATAACTTTCCTTCCAAGGAGTAAGTGTCTTTTAATTTCATGGCTGAAATCACCATCTGCAGTGATTTTGGAGCCCAGAAAAATAAAGTCAGCCACTGTTCCAACTGTTTCCCCATCCATTTGCCACGAAGTCATGGGACTGGATGCCATGATCTTCGTTTTCTGAATGTTGAGTTTTAAGCCAACTTTTTCACTCTCCTTTTTCACTTTCATCAAGAGGCTCTTTAGTTCTTCTTCACTTTCTGCCATAAGGGTGGTGTCATCTGCATATCTGAGGTTATTGATATTTCTCCCAGCAATCTCGATTCCAGCTTGTGCTTTCTCCAGCCCAGCGTTTCTCATGATGTACTCTGCATATAAGTTAAATAAGCAGGGTGACAATACACAGCCTTAACGTACTCCTTTTCCTATTTGAAACAGTCTGTTCCAGTCCAGTTCTAACTGTTGCTTCCTGACCTGCATACAGGTTTCTCAAGAGGCAGGTCATGTGGTCTGGTATTCCCATCTCTTTCAGAATTTTCCACAGTTTATTGTGATCCACACAGTCAAAGGCTTTGGCATAGTCAATAAAGCAGAAATAGATGTTTTTCTGGAACTTTCTTGCTTTTTCCATGATCCAGCAGAAGTTGGCCATTTGATCTCTGGTTCCTCTGCCTTTTCTTTTCTTTCTTTTTAATTTGATTTTATTTTTAAACTTTACAATATTGTATTAGTTTTGCCAAATATCGAAATGAATCCACCACAGGTATACCCATGTTCCCCATCCTGAACCCTCCTCCCTCCTCCCTCCCCTACCCTCCCTCTGGGTCGTCCCAGTGCACCAGCCCCAAGCATCCAGTACCGTGCATCGAACCTGGACTGGCAACTCGTTTCATACATGATATACGTGTTTCGATGCTATTCTCCCAAATCTCCCCACCCTCTCCCTCTCCCACAGAGTCCATAAGACTGATCTATACATCGGTGTCTCTTTTGCTGTCTCGTACACAGGGTTATTGTTACCATCTTTCTAAATTCCATATATATGCGTTAGTATACTGTATTGGTGTTTTTCTTTCTGGCTTACTTCACTCTGTATAATAGGTTTCAGTTTCATCCATCTCATTAGAACTGATCCAAATGTATTCTTTTTAATGGCTGAGTAATACTCCATTGTGTATATGTACCACAGCTTTCTTATCCATTCATCTGCTGATGGGCATCTAGGTTGCTTCCATGTCCTGGCTATTATAAACAGTGCTGCGATGAACATTGGGGTACACGTGTCTCTTTCCCTTCTGGTTTCCTCAGTGTGTATGCCCAGCAGTGGGATTGCTGGATCATAAGGCAGTTCTATTTCCAGTTTTTTAAGGAATCTCCACAGTGTTCTCCATAGTGGCTGTACTAGTTTGCATTCCCATCAACAGTGTAAGAGGATTCCCTTTTCTCCACACCCTCTCCAGCATTTATTGCTTGTAGACTTATGGATTGCAGCCATTCTGACTGGCATGAAATGGTACCTCATAGTGATTTTGATTTGCATTTCTCTGATAATGAGTGATGTTGAGCATCTTTTCGTGTGTTTGTGAGCCATCTGTATGTATTCTTTGGAGAAATGTCTATTTAGTTCTTGGGCCCATTTTTTGATTGGGTCATTTATTAAGAGTCTCATGCTCTACCGACTGAGCTAGCTGGGCTCCTCTGCCTTTTCTTAAACCAGGTTGAACATCTGGAAGTTCACGGTTCATGTATTGCTGAAGCCTGGCTTGGAGAATTTTAAGCATTACTTTACTAGTGTGTGAGATGAGTGCAATTGTGTGGTAGTTTGAGCATAGTTAAACAAGCAAAAAGAGTTACTAACTGGAGAAGGGAGAGGAGGTGAGAGATGGTGTAGCTGAAGAATGATTACCAATAGGAGATGGAGGGCAAGCTGAAATCTCACTGATGCCTGACATTGATGGCACAGGTTCAGTTCAGTTCAGTCGCTCAGTCGTGTCCAACTCTTTGTGACCCCATGGGCTGCAGCATGCCAGGCCTCCCTGTCCATCACCAACTCCCGGAATTTACTCAGATTCATGTCCATTGAGTCAGTGATGCCATTTAACCATCTCATCCTCTGTCATCCCCTTCTCCTCCCACCTTCAATCTTTCCCAGAATCAGGGTCTTTTCAAATGAGTCAGCTCTTCGCATCAGGTGGCCAAAGTATTGGAGTTTCAGCTTCCGCATCAGTTCTTCCAATGAATATTCAGGACTTATTTCCTTTAGGATGGACTAGTTGGATCTCCTTGCAGTCCAAGGGATTCTCAAGAGTCTTCTCCAACACCACAGTTCAAAAGCATCAATTCTTCAGCACTCAGCTTTCTTTATAGTCCAACTCTCACATCCATACTGGATCATTGCTGGATTCAATTCTATTTACCCTCTTGAATAACAATCCAGTGATGTCTAGGTGGTAGCTCCTTTTCTCTCATCATAGATAATGTGATCCTATGTTCGAGTGGCCCTTGCCATTTCCTGCATTGTGAATGTCTGGTTCTTCTCTCTTCATTCTTTCTCTATGTCTTCAATTCCTGGCACATCTTTGCAGTACTAGCTACATCACCACTGCTTTTACACTTGCTTTCCAACACCCTGGGCTTGAAATAAAGATACTGTACTACTGTACTCTATACAGTACTCAGTACAGTAAGGTACACAAAAGCACAACCACTTGTAGCGGATGCACACACAGGACAATGTACGCCAGACACATGAGCTCACTTATGGTGTTTGGACCTGTGAACACGTGTCTGCATCTTTGGAAGTTGGCAACTTGAAGGTTTGAATGTAGAGGACTATTATTAATTACAGTCACCATGCTGTGTATCACATCCTCAAAACTTATTTATTTTGTACCAGAAAGTGTGTATCTCCTTTTGACTCCCTTCACACATTTCATCCACCTCTACCCCCATCTCTAGCAGCCAACAATCTGTTCTGTGTATCTGAGTTTGAGCTTGTTTGTTTTAGATTCCATGCATAAGTAAGATAATCTGGTTTTTATCTTTCTCTGTCTAACTAATTTCATTTAGCATAATGCCCTTAAGGTCCATCATAAATGGCAAGATTTCATTTTTTTCATAGCTGAATAATAACTCATTGTATATATACCATATTTTCTTTATCCATTTGTGTGTTGATGAATACTTAAGTTGCTTCCATTTCTTGGCTATTGTAAATAATACTGTAAAGAACATCAGATGCATGTATCTTTTTGAGTTTATGTTTTCATTTTCTTTGGATAAATGTTCAGAAATGGGATTTCTGGATCATATGGTAGTTCTGTTTTTATTTTTTTGAGGAACCTCCCTACTATTCTCCATAGTGCCTGCACCAATTTACATTACCATCAAGAGTGTACCAGAAGGGTTCCCTTTTCTCCACATCCTTACCAATGCTTTTCATTTCTTATCTTTTTGAAAATAGTCATTGTAACAGGTGTGAGGTGATATTTCATTATGTTTTTGATTTGCATTTCCCTATGATTAGTGACATAGAGCATCTTTTCTTGTACCTATTTGCCATCAACATGTCTTCTTTGGGAAAGGTCTGTGCAGATCCTCTACCCATCTTAAAATCAAGTTCTTTGTGTTTTGCATATTGAGTTGTAGAAGTCCTTTATATATGTTGAATGTTGACTGCCTTTAAGATATATGACCTGCAAGTATTTACACCCACTGAATGGGGCTTCCTTTTCACTTTGTTGGTGGTTTCTTCTGCCATGCAGAAACTTTTCAGTTTGATGTAGCCCCCCTTATTTTTGCTTTTGTTGCCTTTGCTTTTGTTGTCAAATCTAAAAAAATCACTGCCAAGACTAATGCCAAGACGCTTACTGCCTGTTTTTTCCTCAGAGTTTTATGGTTTCAAGTCTTACATTCAAACCTTTAATCCATTTTATGTTCACTTTTTTGTGTATAGTGTAAGAGAAGTGATTCAGTTTCATTCTTTTGCATGTGGCTGTCCAGTTTTCCCAATACAATTTATTGAAGAAACTCTCCTTTCCCTATTGTATATTCTTGGCTCCTTTGTCATGAATTAGTTGACCATATACATGTGAGTTTCTTCCTGGGCATTCTATTTTGTTCCATTGATCTATTTATTTTTATATCAATGCCATACTGTTTTGTTTACTATAGCTTTGTAATATAGTTTGAAATAAGGGCATGTGATGACTCTAGCTTTGTGCTTCTTTCTCAGGATTGCTTTGGCTATTCGGGGTTCCAGAAGTCTGTCCAGGAACCAAGTTCTTATTCTTGGTTGTTATTAGTTTCAGCTACCTTCACTCTTTTTCATGCATTTTTAAAGATGAGAAGTTAAAAAAGGGTTACATCCCCAAGTCAAAAAACTAAAAGGCTGCATATGAAACTATGAGTTTGCATTGTCTGTGTTTGGGAGACAGTGGGGGGGTGGGGTGGATAATTTGAGAGGACTTAAATATTAGTCACTGTCGCTTTTTCCTCATAAGATTTGACAATCAAGGGTGGAGGGTAAAAAGCTGGTGCCCCTCCCCAAGGGACTAGACAATAAAATAAGGAAGGAGAAACCTAACAGCAGCTAACATGCATAAAACAGAAATATTTCTAGCTTGTTACTTCCCTACTTCTGTCGAAAACAGCTGACTGTTTCTTTAATCCTTTGTTATCTTGGATTTGACAAAGCACATTCTATTTAAAGGAGTCTTTTACATTTTCAAAGGAGGAAAAAACCGAGTGAGAGTAGCATATTATATGAGGAAACTTTAAAAAAATCTTCACAAAATATGTATGTAGGAAGAGAAAAGTGTGAGAGGAAAAGCGGATAAACCAAGGGGTCTTGATTTTCTGCACAGAAAACTTGACCTGAGTTCTAACCTGGTAGCACAGCCACATATGTTGGCTGCTGCTGCTGCTGCTGCTAAGTCACTTCAGTCATGTTCGACTCTGTGTGACCCCATAGATGGTAGCCCACCAGGCTCCCCCATCCCTGGGATCCTCCAGGCGAGAATACTGGAGTGGGTTGCCATTTCCTTTTCCATTGCATGAAAGTGAAAAGTGAAAGTGAAGTCGCTCAGTCATGTCTGACTCCTAGTGACCCCATGGACTGCAGCCTACCAGGCTCCTCTGTCCATGGGATTTTCCAGGCAAGAGTACTGGAGTGGGTTGCCACTGCCTTCTCCATATACGTTGGCAGGTCATTTTAATTGTTTGGGTCAAAAGTAATCATGATCTTCTAGAATTTCCTGGAATATTTTAATATTCACATCTTCCACTATGAATTTCCTCCTCTGATCTGGTCAAATTCCCAAATATCATGGGAGAGTCCTTCACATTGCATTTGGTTCTGCAAGACCACCAGCATGGCGTGGATTCAGATTTGTGGTCTTGCCATTTCATCTGATCCAGATGCTTCATTTTGTCTGCTTTCTCAGCATAACTGAGGTGGAGACTTGGACTGAGATAAACTGGCTTTATCCCAACTTGGATAAGATAAATATTTGCAAGAGCAAATATCTAGAACAGACATGGTCTGACTGCTCCTTCTATCAAAAGCACATGTCTTGAGTTATCTGGTAAACATTAAAGTTTTGAATTATATTAAAAGCCCTGGAAGAGACATCAGGAACACATCTCTTGTGTTCTTTTGACTCTTACAGCAGAAGTCCACTATCCCAGATAAACAGATACACAGCCAACCTTTGGTTAGCCATATAAATGCAAGTATCCCTTGGCATGTGTAAGTGTTAGCTGTTCAGTCATGTCCAACTGTTTGCAATTCCACGGACTGTAGCCCGCCTGACCCTTATGTCCATAGACTTCTCCAGGCAAGAGTACTGGAGTGGGTAGCCATTCCCTTCTACAGGGGATCTTCATGACCCAGGGATTGAACCCAGGTCGCCTGCATTGCAGGCAGATTCTTTACCATCTGAGCTACCAGGGAAGCCTAGTGTTATTTTGTCCCTATCAATCTATCTTTCTGCTCAGGTGAGGAGAAACATTGCATATTTCATTGATCCAAAGATACTTATTTTTTCACATTTTAATATCTCTTAACTTAGGATGCATTTTACAATTGATGCAGTGTCATAATCTTTATTGAAAGTGCCATTTGGGGAGATTTTATTAAAACATTTAAAATTATTACGTTTTAAAATTGATGGTGTCTTAGATTACATGAAATACTAAAGTTGGAATTCCTTGGAAAGTTTTGTTTTGGTAGTTCTAGGAACAGGGAGTTAATGGGAAGTAAACTTGGGAAATGAACTCAGAAGTATTAGAGATGAAAGTTTTACAAATGATACATGTTTGGTTCTCTTGACTCTTGTCAGGTTTTTTTGAGTGCAGGGATTAACAGTACACTTTGCTTATTCAATACAACACCTAATCTATTGTGAATATTTATTAACTACATTGTCATAACACAAGTAGTCATTCATTATGAGGAAAGAGAGGAACCCAGCATTAAAATTCCAGCTCACCACTTTTTACTGACCCATTCGATTAGCATTATTTTGCATTATCTTCTACAAGAATTCCCCTGTCATAAACCTAAATACTGAATTATGAAATGCCATTAAGTACTTCCAGACTCAAGAATTTCTTATATCAGTGATTCTAAAATGTGGTTACACATTAAAACCACCAAGGAAGCTTTTAGAAAATACTGATATCCAAACTCCTTCTCACACTAAATTAAAGCAGGACATCTGGGAACAGGATATTAGCACTTTTTAAAAAGCCTCCCCAACAATAGAGAAAATAAACACAACCCAGAAGTGGTTTTTCAGAAAAATTAACAAAATTGGCAAACCTTTAGCTATGTTGACTATGAGAGAAGAGACAAGACTCAAATAAAATCAGAAGTAAAAAAATAGGGTACATTACTACCTATTTTATAGAAACATGAAGGCTTCTAAGAGAGTACTATGAACAATGTACATAAACAAACTGGATTAGATGAAATAAACCAATTCCTAGAAACACACAACTTTTCATGACTGAATCATGAAAAAAAAAGTGGGAAATCTGAATAGGATTGAAAACAGGGGCTCAGATTTTTGTACACTCATGTTCATAGCAGTGTTATTCACAACAGCTGAAAGATGGAAGCAACACAAATGTCCATCAAATGATGACTCGACAAACAAAATATATATACGTACAATAGAATGTTACTCAGCTTTAAAAAAAAAGGAAATTAAGGGAACGCTGACAAAGGCTATAACATGGATGAACCTTGAGGACATTATGCTAAGTAAGTAAGCCAGTCACAAAAGGACAAATATCGTGTAATTCCACTTACTTAATGGATAACACAGTCAAATTTATAGAGACAGAAAGTAGAAAGGTTCTTGCCAGGAACTGGATTGAGGGAGAAAGGCCAGTTTGACTAGATTAAAAGGCTCTGAGGAAGGTCCATGGTGATGGTAGCAAAACAGTGTGAATATAATGAATACTACTGAATGGAACACAAGCCACAAGATTAAAGTGGTAAATTTTATGTTATATTTGCCACAATTTAAAAAAACAAAACAAAACAAAACTTAAGCCTTCCCAGCTGTTGAAGTAGAGCTAAGTTTGAGAATCATGGACTTATACCAAAGGATGTTCATGCTCATCCATGTCCAACTCTTTGAGACCGCATGGACTGTATGTAGCCCACCAGGCTCCTCTGTCCATGGGATTCTCCAGGCAAGAAGACTGGAGTGGGTTGCTCTTCTCTTCTCCAGGGAATCTTCTCAGCCCAGGGATCAAACCAGCATTTCTTGCACTGCAGGCAGATTCTTTACCACTGAGCCACCTGGGAAGCCCATACCAAAGGATAGTCTCAAATAATTCGGATCATACTTGGCAGTTTTTAACACCTCCTGTCAAATTTTTTCTAGGCATGTTCTTTGTTTGGTATAAGACATGTCCCCTCTCTCTTTTTCATGCTTTCTGTTTTCAATTTATTAATTTAATTTATCACCACCCCCTAAAAGATCATTTCCCTTGCCCATGAAAAAAGTGAAAGCGTTAGTCACTCAGTTGTGTCCGACTCTTTGAGACCCCGTGGACTGTAGCCCACCAGGTTCCTCTGTTCATGGAATTCTCCAGGCAAGAATACTGGAGTGGGTTGCCATTACCTTCTGCAGGGGATCTTCCCTATCCAGGGATCAAACCCAGATCTCCCGCATTGCAGGCAGATTCTTTATCGTCTGAGTCACCCATAGACTGACTTTTATCTCAGTTTCTTCTTTAATCCCTCATTGCTACTTATAGGTAAATTTACGCAACTACTTTTTTCCCAAAGAGTTCAAACTCGATATTATAAAAATACTATTCCAGGAGGAACATTCCCCTTCATAATATCCATAGGAAAAGAAGGAAGAGAGAGAAAAGAAAGAGTATATTGAATAGAAAATAAGAAATAGCAAATAAGTTGCAATTTCCAGCTCTAGTTAATGCTCCTTATTCAAATATTTTTAAGAAATAATAGTGACAGTTGCCCTTGATTGGTTGCATATTAAGTGTCATTGACTAAGCAGTTGAGGAATATCACCTGTTTTAGTCCTAATTTTAAAAAATATTTGAAGTGACTATTTTTATCATCACTTTCTTGATGTGAAAATAGGCATAGACGGGTTTCCCTGGTGGCTCCGATGGTAAACAATCTGCCTGTAATGGAGGAGATAAAGGTATCTAACTTGCCAAATGTATATTGGGACTTGGCTGCACTTTCTGTGTTGGTGTGTCTGGCTCCAAAAGTTCATATTTTCACCCACTGTAATCTTCTTTGCCTCAAAGTTGTGAAAGAGATACTAGTTTACTCAGGTGATCTTGCTGCTCAAGAAGAACTTGGTGGAATCTTTCCTACTTTTTAAAGTTTATTTCAAAACAGATACCCTGGTATTGATGGGTTGACCATCTCTGGTCACTGAGCCCATCTTTGTTTATAACTAAAGTAAACGTGGCAATTGTGTCATATGTGGCTTAAGCGAAAGTCTTCAGAGTTAGACTGTGTCAGTTTGAGTTCTACCATAATGTCTATATAGCATATAACAAGATGCTTAATATCTCTCTAATCTCTGTATAACATAGAACAAGAAGCTTAAGTTTCCTTGTGATGCGACCAAGTAATGATTGTACTTAACTCACAGAAGCGTTGTGAGGATTAGGTGATGGAAACCTATAGAGCTCTTTGAATAGTATTCAGAACATTAAACACTCTACAAGTAACTATTATTATCATTATCAATTTTTAAATATTGGCCCTGTTTTATGACTGTCATCTTTTTAGAGAAAGATTTGGAGTGCTTTTATCAATTTCTAGATTATGTTTTTCCATCGACCATCATGTCGTACCATCTGCCTTCTACGATCTACCAGCATCACTAATGTTATTTGTTAGGTGGCAAAACATAAGGTGAGCTCTTTTTCCCATTTATTTTTCCATGAGGAGTTACATCCTAATTCTCCTGAAGGCTATTGTTGTGAAAAAAACAACTCAGGTTATCCACGCCACCAAAATTGATCTTGCAATTTCACGCAAAGTGATTTCACAGAAGAAAAACTGTTTTCCTAAAATATGTGCCTGAGCTATTGTAATCTTTGTGGTTGCAAAATGAAAGCTATTCCGTCCTTTTGCTCCACCCTTCAATATTTGCTCAGGTGCAATTTGATTTCCACATGAACTGATTTGGAAAACTTACCAGGGACTTACAGAGCAGTTGTCATTCCGGCTCTAGTAACTTCCTAAACAAAATCATATTCCCGAAAAATGGTCACATAAAGTACCTCTGGTAAATCTCTCCGTGTGTTTGTGCCTTATTATAAAGCCCGTCGGCAATCTGCCTTGAAGCATGAGCACATTTTTAATCAAGCGGTAAAGCATTGAGAGTATAAAGGTCACCAGAGCTGAAGCTTCAGTGAACTGCTTTGTCCCCGTGGTCAAGGAGCTTGACTGGAGTTATTGCAGGTGCTCCAGAGTTCCGTTCCCTGTGTGCCTGACTGCACTTCCCAAGTGACAGCAAAGAACACACTTCAAGGAGATACTGTTGATTTACTTATACGAGGGCCCTTACTTCCAGATGGATAGGTTTTTTCTTAATGAAGGAAATGTTCAGAAAGTTTATGTGTACACCAAAGGTATCTTTCGTCAAGGGCCATCTGAATAATAAAATGATAAGTAATGTAACAGGATAATGCGCAGTTGACACCAGAAGTAGACTTTTATATTTACAAAATTCAGGAAGAAGGGCAATAGAAGTAGGTAAATTTCACAATGGAGCTTGGAACTCTTGCCATTTAGCTTAGGGCCACCGTCATCAGATTCTTACTGGTGATCTCTTACTGGTCTTTCTCTTGAACGTCAGTAACTCCTCCACTAAGACAATGGCAGCTGAGCTTGAAGCAGTTCACAGGAAATTCTATGTCTATTTGTTTGTTAATTTATTCTTAAATCAACCATATGCATTCTCTCACACTGTAGTTGGCAATGCTTCACTGACTTTTTACAAGCCTGCATGTAATAGCACAAATAGGAACAGAGTAAAGTCACCTAAATGTGCCCTTTCACTGGCTATAAACTGGGATGTGTCTAATGGGTGAAACAAAATCATTTAAAAAAAAACACACATACTAAAGTTCATATCATTTTGTTTTTAAAATATAAGAAAATTATATTTTCATCTCTATCTGAGTGTATATATGTGCATATGTTTACATATATTTCTCTGATATTTATCTCCACACCATGACCCCCAAATAAATATTTAGACAGAATTTACTGTTAGCAGGTCAATAGGAGATTTAAAGCAATCTTCAAGTTCAAAGGACAGTATAGGATTCTGCCAATTAAGATAACATTCAAATTATGAGTCATCAGCGATCTATTGAGAGAATTGATGGTGACGTTTCTTAGAGGTAATGTGTAAGTTTCTTGGAGGAATGTGACGTTTCTTGGTAATGATGAGCTCAGAGAGACAAATTAAGAAAGGAAAAAAAGATCTAGGGGAGGCTGGATGCTACACATTATTTAATCATCACATTTCTATTATGATTGAGTGTCTTGGGGTCCAAAGGCTTGGTAGTATGCTGACTTTTATAGGAAAAATAGAAGAAAGGAGTTTTGGATTCAGTATCTTGAATTCATATCTAAATCCAAAAAATTGTAGAGTAGATCCCACTAATAACTGCTATTCATGTGTTCTCTGGGCCTTCAGGACATTCTTTCTGGTAGAGCCTGGTTTCCCCAATCCCATCTTTTCTGGGTGCTATGTTCAAGGTTATTCAACTGTCTTGTCCTGTAGGACTCCTGGGAACCAGTGTTCTTCATCGTTGCACACTCGGGTTTTTCTGCCTTTCACAGAACTGAGCACATTTCACTGTCTTCTACTTTCTTTTCCTGTTGTAATTCATTTCCTTATGCTTTTCAGATTGTCCAGACTCATGAGTATCTCTTCCATTTTCTTCTCCGCTCTGTGAACTCATGCTTTTTTCACAGCCCAGACAAAAAATCATTCCACGAGGACCCACCCCCACCTCTCTT
>NW_011494846.1:5283725-5293864 GCF_000754665.1 Bison bison bison
ACCTCTCTTCCAACCTTACAAGAAGCACACAGCTACATCTTGTGCAGTAATACTTTTTTAAATGTAGGGCCTGAGATCATTATTAATTTTTGCCAGTGACCTGGCCATATAATGGGGCTTCCCTGATGGCTCATCAGGTAAAGAATCTGCCTGCAGTGCAGGAGACACAGGAAACACAGGTTTGAACCCCTGGGTTGGGAAGATCCCCTGGAGAAGGAAAATGGCAACCCACTCCAGTATCCTTGCCTGAAAAATCCCTTGGACAGAGGAGCCTGGTGGGCTACTCCATGTGGTTGCAAAGAGTCAGACACGACTGAGTGATTGAGCATGCACAGCCATATAATGAAAGGTTTTATAACTGGTAATGATGAAGTTTTTTCTCCGATGACAATTTTTAAGTTAATGCCACAAAACTGAAGTACTTTTGTTTTTACAGCTAGAAGGAATCTTCGTGACTCTTTAGTCCCACACCTTCATTTAATAAAAGCAGCACCCTGAAGCCCAGCGAGGCAAAGCTCTCATCTCTGTGGGGTAGTGACAAGCATCAGGAGGCCTCTTCCCACGGCCCCATCGGGCCTCTCTGAACCTGACAGCCAACTGAGGAACCCTGTGCTGAATCACTGGGGAGGAATATTGAAGTTCCCTGTTCTTATCCACGTTTGACCACGATATGGTGATAACTATGGGGAAGTCACTTCAACTCTCCATGTCTCATTCTTTGCATTTGAAAAAATGCATAAAACTTTTATTTCTTGCCAGTCCATTTAGAGAGAGAAATGCACACACACACACACACAAAGAAGTCCTTTCAAAACAAGTAGAACTTTTGAAGGCATCATTTAGAAATTGAGTTTTCCTCAACTAGCAATAGCATGATCAAGAGAGGAAATAAATTGCCTTCAGTCTTGAAAGTATCAAGAAGACTCTATCTCATATCCGCCAAGAGCATCATTTAATTACCTACAGTGATACCAACTCCGTGGACCACCTATCCCAATTAAGCAGCAGCACATGCTAATTATCATTAGACTTAATTGGTTTCCCAATTCAGCAACTTCCCTGATCAAGTCTGTCCCAGTTAAGTGGTGTTTATTGAACCACCTGAATCTTGCTTAAAAGAAACAAAAGAAAATTTCTCGTCTCCAGTTCAGCAAATATAACCTACTATCACCAAGTCACACTAGCCAGTTTCTAATTAAATTTGCAAAGCATACGCTGGGGTTGGGTCCAATGTGCGTATCTTCTCCAATTAGTAAATCTCCTCCAATTTCAGTGAAATCAAGTAAGATTAAGCAAGACATTCCAAACAACAATCAGTAAATGTGTGAAAATTAGCAAATATTTACTAACATTTCCCCTTCTTGTACACATTTTTGGACTAAGATGCTATGATTGTGTCATACTTTAAGATTTTCCAAACTTGAAATGTGCTTTTTCAGCAATAACACTCATTCTGAAGAGTAGGTAAGCATAAAGAAAGACAAAATTATGCTAGTGGGCTCAACCCTCCCAGAGAAAGTTATATGCATGCTAGTTCCTTTGCTTTAATTCCATCAGTAAACTTGATGAATGTAAAATCTGGTACTTGAGAACTGCTCAGGACAAGGGGAGATGTTGACTGAATGGGGCTCATAAACTGTACAGGTTTTGGAACATCAGGGCTGAGTGTACCTTGGAAGTAGAAGCCCCTCCTTCTAGAAAGCTGGGCATTTGGGGGTGACAAATAATATAAGCACATGTGCTCTGTTCTCAGTCATTCAGTCATGTCTGATTTTGTGTGACCTCATGGACTGTAGCCTGCCAGGCTCCTCTTTCCATGGGATCTTCAGGCAAGAATACTGGAGTGGGCTGCCACTTCCTACTCCAGGGGATCTTCTGGAACCCCAAGGATCAAAGCCACATCTCTTGTGTCTCCTGCATTGGCAGGTGGATTCATTACCACTAGTGCCACCTGGGGAGCCAAGCACACATGTGCTGGTGTGCAAATAATTGTTCCAAGTCTGCTGGTGTGCAAATAATTGTTCCAAGTCTGCTCGGTGACAGTTTAAATAGACTCTGATGACTCAAGAAGACAGATGAGCGTTTCTGAGCCCTTCCTTGAGGAGCTCTAGAATCCTCACCTTAGACTCTTCCTGCCAATGTGTAAGCACAGCACCAAAGAGAAAACATGACCCCAAGGCTCCCACTTTCCTCAGATCCCCCCAAGAAAAAGATGAAGAGGTAGGTGGGAAGAGCTAGCAGAATCAGGCTATGTCCAGGAGCCACATTTCTTCCCAGGGCAGTAAAACCGTTCACTATTTCTCTGAGAAAGAGTCCGGAGGTCAGCGTGGTCTAGCTGAAGGTGAAGGTGGAGATGAGAGCAGAGACTGCTCCTGGTAGGGCACGGGCAGTGGACTCTCCCAGAAGAGAGAGGTGGATTCTGTGCCCTGGTCTTGCCAAGGCACAGTTTTTGGTCAGCATACTGGGCAGGCAAGGATTTGAGATCCACAGTGACATTGTAAAAAGACCAGTGACACCCTGAGTGGGAGAGAAGGGAGAGGATGCTGGCACAGGGACATGGGCACATGGAGAGAGCTTCTTGGGATGGAGCACTTGAACAAATTCTCTGACCAGTGTGGTCACATCTCAGATGGCCTAGGGAGGGTCCACCCAGGAATTCAAGGCTAATCAGCAAGAATGTCTAACCTTGCAAAGTTGGGGGTTGTCTGGAAGATACATTCTCAGGATCAAAGAAAGAGTGTACATTCCTCAGAAATTGCCCATTTTTGGCATTCTAATGATGCTGCATCAAAGGAGTTTCTTATGCCACCAATAGAAGAGAACAACAAAAACAATAATAATAATAGAGAATAATAGTCTTGTTTGATCTCAGTTTTCTTTGGACTGGCTTCAGAAACTTCAAACTTGGGCTCAGGGTTCCAAGAAGAGAATAATATGTAACAAAATGCTTTACCTTTTCTCTAGAAACTAGCCCACATTTAGATTATAGTAGAGCTCTTTATTGGCAATGTCAAACTGCAGAGACTAACCTAAATTTGGCCACCAGATGCGAAGAGTCGACTCATTGGAAAAGACCCTGATCCTGTGAAGACAGATGTGAGTTTGAGCAAACTCTGGGAGATAGGGAAGGACAGGGAAGCTAGGCATGCTGCAGTTCATGGGGCCGCAAAGAGTTGGACAACAAACCTAAATTTCTAGGAATCGATTTAACTCGTTAAAATCAGTAATATACAAAATCACCTCAGATACAATTCTGTGTGTCTGCTCATAATTGAATTAAACTATTCTGGCCTAAAGGGAAATGGTAAGTTGGAATTATTAAAGGTAGAGCTGGAAGGAAGTTTAGAGATGGGTTATTACCAAGCACATTCTTTACCTTTACGGAAACAACACTTTAACCATTAAAGGATCTGGCCAAAGAAGAGCCAGATTTCCCAATTATTATCTAGTGTGCTGTGTCTGTTAACCGTGGTGGAAACCTCTTATGAACTTGCACTGTGATTCCAGTCCCTCCTTCCTTATCAGAATTGGGAAATATCTGGAACCAGTTATTCATTGCTGTGCTTTCTGAAAAGCCTCACCTCCAGATTTGATTGGTCAGACAGCAATAGGTCCTGATACTTTGACATGTTTAGCTGCCACTGGTTACTTCTCAAAGGAAATGGAGGTGGGGTAGCTCATTTCTGGATCCCATCAGGTAGGTGAGGATGAGTAGAGGAATCATGGGTTATTTCACTTCTTGGGGAACCATTCCAGCACTTGTCAGTAAGTATATGATGAAGGTTCAACTGTTTCTTAAGAAGAGTAAAAATAAAAAGCCTCTGAACATTGATGCTTGTTTCTTGTTCTTAAACTAATTAACAATGGAAGATCAAAAGCTATAAAGATCTGTCAAAAAGTAGTACTAATTACAATTATTTATGCAGACTACTAAACTATTGGCCTGAAATGTCATGGAACAACACATATCATTAAATATGTGTCAGATTAACTTTGTTGTAAATTATATTTCATGCATTTCCTGTCATCAGCAATTATCAAACACCTGCTATACACAAGATTTCAATTTTTTTTTTCTTTCTTTTTCCACTGATCTCCAACTTTCCTGTTTTAGCGTTTCCTTGTCTTTCTTCTTGTGCCTGGCAATCATGAGACAGCTCTGTGGTGGTGGACTTTATTGGTTGACAACTGGAGCTAGGCTCCACTTTTGCTAAAAAATACAAATTTTGTTCCGATATACTACCCACATTTTTTTTTTTTTATGCATCATATCCTTGAAGAAAGGACAGTTCTAGCTCTAATAAATTTTGATTTATATAAATCACTTGTGGTAATTTAATTTCCTTTATCAATGAGCTATTTAGAAAGGGCCTTATGACCCGGCTCTGGCTAATGAAGTATGAGGGAAAGCTTTAGAGAAATGTTTCTTAGCTCTTTAAAAAAGTGTCCAGAAAAAAGTATGAATTTTTCTTACCATATTTTGACTTCTGGCATTGACATATAAAAAGGGGATGCCGAAAAGCTATAGCAGCCTTCTCAAGATAAGGGCACTCAACACGCCCTGAGAAAAAAAGTTGAGAGATGGGAAGAATCTGTGTCCTCTGTAATAATTTTGAGTTACTGAATTATCTGTTGCTAGAGCCACCCTACCTAGGATCACGTGACAATTTTCTTCTTATTTAAGCAACTTTGGGTTAGATTTCCTGTTACTTGTTGCTAAGTGCATTTTCAAACATAGTAGTGAGCTGGTTAAGTGAAAAGATTTTGCAATCAGGCAAACACGGATTTGAGGCTTTGTTCTACCACTTACTATCTTTGCAACACTCTGTTTTTTATCCATAAAGCAGAAAATTAATAATAGTGTGTTGTAAGCACAGTATTTGTCAGAGAAAGTCTGTTAAAAGTTGAATAGTTCTGGGTGATATCCAAAATTAAAAAAGTAAAAAAAGAAACATTTTAGAAGAAATGTCAGAAACAGTATTAAGAGCTATAAGGTATGCAGCTATAATCTAGATTATTTTTTAAAATTCCAAATTCACCTTCTTACAGCATTGAATCGGAAGAATTGAGAAGCTTCCCAAAACTACAGCAGAGTTCTGAGTGTGTATAGGTCTGACACAGAGAAAAATAGTCATCGAAGGAAATTTTTGTTGTGTGTCTTTCAGCATGCAGAGGAGCCTGGCGGGCTGCAGCCTGTGGGGTCACAAACAGCCAGACATGACTGAGCGACTAACCAGACATGACTGAGCAACTAACACTTTTGCACTCACATGTCCTTCAGGTTATGCAAAAAATAAATAAGACGCCTAAACAAAAGTGAACTTTGAGACAATAAAGCTTGCTGCTGCTGCTGCTAAGTCGCTTCAGTCATGTCCAACTCTGTGCAACCCCATAGTCGGCAGCCCACCAGGCCCCGCCGTCCCTGGGATTCTCCAGGCAAGAACACTGGAGTGGGTTGCCATTTCCTCCTCCAATGCATGAAAGTGAAAAGTGAAAGTGAAGTCCCTCAGTCGTGTTTGACTCTTAGCGACCCCATGGACTGCAGCCTACCAGGCTCCTCCGTCCATGGCAGGAGGAGCATTTTCATTTCCTCCGTCCATTTTCTAGGCAAGAGTACTGGAGTGGGTTGCCATGGCCTTCTCCCAATAAAGCTTATAGAACTCTAATTTAAAGCATATATCAATTATATCTATTAAGAGGCACAAATTTATTTCAAAATTCAAAAAGATCTTACTGTCAAATTGCTAACTTCCTTGTCATCTAAGGTATTTGTTACTATATAAAAATGTGTGAGTAATGCAGCATACTTATCTCCTCACCTCATATTAAAAATAAAATAAGTCAAATTATACATGGGACAAAATAAAAACTGGGCAAAATAAAAGAGACACACATTAAAATATTACTGTAGCTAAAGACTACCCTACTAGTCTTTAGATTATATTCTGAAAGTATCTTAGTTTCTCAGAGTATCGTAATTTTATTCTTAAAAAAAATGTTTTTGAATATAGTTGCTTTACAGTGTTATGTTATCTTCTACTGTACAGCAAAGTGAATCAGCTATACATACACATATATCCCCTCTTTTTTGGAGTTCCTTCCCACTTAGGTAACCACAGAGCATTGAGTAGAGTTTCCTGGGCTATATAGTAGTAGGTTCTCATTAGTTATCTGCTTTATACATAGTATCAACAGTATATATACATCAATCCCAATCTCTCAATTCATGCCACCCTTCCCCTTCCACCCCCCACCGCCTGCTGCCTTGGTATACATTTGTTCTCTATATCTGTGTCTATTTTTCTGCTTTTGAAAAAAGATCACTATACTAATTTTTTCAGATTCCACATATATGCATTAATATAGGATATTTGTTTTTTCTCTTATTTACTTCACTAAAAGTATTATATTTAAATGATAAATCTTTTTGAAATGGAATATTCAGACTCAAGAAATAGTACTTTGAGATGATTTTATTTGAATTCCATTCCACATGAATTCCTAACATACTGATTTGCAAAGAAATCTGATAAAGCTTTTCAGAATACTGCTCAAGAGAAGCAGAGGTAGAGAAATTGAGTTATGTTACACTCAACAGGACTGTTTTTGCTGCTGGTCACTGTCTGTTTGAAAGTTTTCTACCAGTTAGGTATGACTTCACATATTAATACCTGAGGGGAAAGACGTGTTTTTTACAAATTTTGTTATTGTTCAGTCATTCAGTCATATCTGACTCTTTGCGACCCTATGAACTGCAGCACACCAGGCTTCCCTGTCCTTCACCATCTCCTGAAGTTTGCTCAAACTCATGTTCACTGAGTCGATGATGCCATCCAACCATCTCATCCTGTCACCCTCTTCTCCTCCTGCCCTCAGTCTTTCCCAGCATCATATGCAGAATTAACACTGATACTCTTCCTTCTTATTTTTACTTCTTCAAATCTTTCCCTTAAAAAATGCCTTCTGTAGTAGACATGTTCAAAGATGCAATGTGATTGAAAATAATTTGAAGTGAAGTAGCCAAGGAATGGTGAAGGAAGAAGGCCACCTATAAGAGCAAATTAGGGTGGGTAAATATCTGAGAGGAATTATAATTAGGTCAGAGTGCTTATCCAAAAATGCAGTGGAAAGAAATGCTGTAAGAAAGGGGGATCCATTCAGCAAATAACAAATGATTACTATGTGCCAGGCAGTATATTGCATGGCGGGGACACATATGTTCTTTCAAAATTCTCAGTAAAGTTTACCATCTGATGACACACCAGACCTGTGTGGGGCTGATGTTGATTTCCAAGGCAAAGAACAAAAAATGAAAACAATGATTATTTTTCAAAGTTGTTTAAAATATTTATATTGGTTCTATCCCAAAGAGAATCTTATATTTTGATGCATTTTGTCTTATTCTTAATGGAAAGTGTAGGGTTGAAGGAGCATCTCTACTAGCAGTTGCTAAAAAAGAACCTCCTTCTGGGATCTTCCAGAGACCCCTGGCAGAGGACCATTCTGGGCTGATTTACAGAGTGGCAGTTGGATTTTCTTTCCCACACCTGGAGGAGCTCAGCAAACAGCCGCTCACAGGTGTCACCCAAGTTTGGCGGAGACTGGCTCCAGCGAGTCTAGCCAGGCTCTGGCTTAACTATTCCGCCCCTCTGGAGGGGCCTGCCTCCTGTGAACTAGGGCTTGAGTGCCTGGATGTGGGTGGCTGAGGGTATGTAACACTCCCTCTTATAACTCTCCAGTCCCTTTCGGCATCTAAATAGTAGTCAAGCACTTAAAATAACACTAAGACACGTTCCACCTTGTCCTGCCAGTCAAAGGAAAGAGGGAGAAAAAAAAAAATTGAAACCCGGCATTTCAGAACCCCAAGGGCTTGCCGATTTGTTAGGTTTAGTGGCTCAGAGGATTAAAAAGGCAGAAATATTAGGAAGGATGAAGAAAGAGCCAGCATGCCCATTGAAGCAAATCTAATGGGCTGCTGGGGCCCAGAAGAAAAGGGTCCGCTACCTGAGCCAATCTTATTTATTATTCTTGCTTCACAATTAAAAAAAATTTTTTTTTAACTAATAATAATTTCCTAGACATTTTTCTTTTTTTGCTATGCTAGTCACATTTCCCAAATCCTTTATCAACGCTGCTCTGCATATGAATGGGCTGTAATTGAACTGTCACATTCATGAAGGTCAGTAACCTTTCATTAGGAAGAATGTGTCTTTCTTGATAAATTATAAAGTCCCTGAGGACTTGAAAGCACATTAAAAAAAAAAAAATCTCTCTCTACTATACCTTGAAAAACAAAATACAGATTTTTCTTTGTTATTTCGTAAGGGTGTGGGAGAGAGTAACTGCTTATGTTTCTGTTTAATTTGCTTTATGTGTTGTTTTTTTTTTTTCTTTTGAGCAAGGGGTGGGGAATCTTCTTCACACTCTACCAACCCTGGCTTGTTTTTCTGTCGGCAGCACGATGCAAAATTGTCTAATGTAATCTTCTCCCAAGTCCTTCTTAAAAGCTAAACGGAGAACTTGAACTTCTTCTCTAAATAAATTATAGCCGTTCTGTCTGCTATTTTTAAAAAATGTAATCATGGATATTTTCTTCTCTCATAATATACTTTAGCATTTGATATGGGAAAGATCAAATTCATCGTGTGCAAATAAAGACCCATCAGAGTTATGCATATTCTGCTAATCCTACCCAATGATTTAAGTGGTAATTAACACAGACAAGCATGGAGCCACCCCACCTTTGTGTTCAAGATGGCGGACCTCAGAGTGCTTCAAGTCCTGCCGGGGATGTCTGCTTCTCCTTACATGTAATTTGATTTGAGACCCCTCTGGGAATTTTTAGCCAAAGCTTCAGACTTACTCAACCAGCACTAACTCCCTGCTCTCCCCTTTAGTTCAACTGATGTTTGGTCAAAAACTACAAGTTAGATATGCCTTGTGCACCAGTGTTCTAAGTGGAAAGCATGGGAGGTAGGTGTCAATTTTCAACATAGCTTCTTTATTTGGCTCTATCAATTTTAAGTTAAACTCAAAAGATTCTTCTAGCATCCCTGATATTGAAAAGCACTTGAAACATTTAACATGAAATTTGAAAGACAAAGGTGCATAGACGAAGGCCCACAAGGGACTCAACCCACTCTATGGTTTCTGCCTTACTGAATTATCTGATACACTTAGGACTTCAAGTCTTCACTATTCAAACACATGGACAAGCATCGATATAAAACATAGTCTGCAATAGAAAATTTAAACAAAGAAAGACAGGAGTTGATTTAGCATAAGATGATTCCACTCTCAAAGAATATTACTATCATTTGTAATTCTATATGGTTGGCATGGTGGGTATATCAAAATAACTTCCTGTCAAAAAAACCCAACTATTTCCCCACAGTATTAATTAAGTTCCAGCTAAGAAAATAACCTATGTCAGATAATTCAAGAAGAGGAATGCAATAGTGGAAAATGTTTTCAGTGTTCTTAGAAGAGCCAAGGAGCAGCTAGGGAAGGAAGGTGAGTACCAACCATAGTGAGTAAGTAACTACCACCCATAGGCCTGGAGGAACCATGAGAAGGGGTGGTGTTACTGGGACCTGAGTGCTGACTGCAGCTGCCCACACATGTGAATTGGGATATTGCAACTGAGATCCATGAGTGCTATTATAAAATATGAATTTGAAGAAATCAAACTAATTATTCAACCAAGTATGTCAGATCTTGTGTCCAAAGGGTTCAGTTGGCAGGAGCTGAAATTGTAGCATGTCTGTCTGGTGGGGGCTGGCAACATGCAGGGAGGAACTGAGTAGTGGGAGCTGAAGCCACTGAGAAGATACAGAGGAGACCTGATGTGGCAGAGAGAAATAGGGAAATAAGCTGAGGCCCTCTTCCCTCTGATCCTCCAATCTCCTGCTGCTGCTGCTGCTGCTAAGTCGCTTCAGTTGTGTCCAACTCTGTGCGACCCCAGAGACGGCAGCCCACCAGGCTCCCCCGTCCCTGGGATTCTCCAGGCAAGAACACTGGAGTGGGTTGCCATTTCCTTCTCCAATGCATGAAAGTGAAAAGAGACAGTGAAGTCGCTCAGTCGTGTCTGACTCTTCGTGACCCCATGGACTGCAGCCCACCAGGCCTGTCTGTCCGTC
>NW_011494846.1:5293964-5294373 GCF_000754665.1 Bison bison bison
CAGCCTCTCGGCCGGGGCTCTGTGCTATCGCGCCTGGGCGCAGAGCTGGAGCTCCGCCGGTGTGGAAGCTCACTCGGTCCTTCCCAGTACAGGCTTGCAAGCACCCGCCGGCAGCCAGCCCCTTCTCTCCCGCGTTCCAGGCATTGGGCTCCAAACCTGGGACCAAAGTACTGCCCGGAGCTCACTGATCATGGGCTGGTTCCCCTGCGCTGCGGCTGTGCTAGGGAGCCCAAACGCACAGGGGAAGCCCGCACAGCACATCCACCTGCCTCTAGGCGGCAGGACAGCTCCAGGGAAGGCCCGGTCTGGCAGGCGCTTTCTGGGCACAAACGGAGCAACACTCTGGCTGTGGAGCTGCCTCCCCAAGCCAGGGGCACCGGGACCCTGATTCCCTCCGTGCGGCGCTTAG
>NW_011494846.1:5294473-5300540 GCF_000754665.1 Bison bison bison
GAGTGGGTTGCCATTTCCTTCTCCAATGCATGAAAGTGAAAAGAGACAGTGAAGTCGCTCAGTCGTGTCTGACTCTTCGTGACCCCATGGACTGCAGCCCACCAGGCTCCTCCATCCATGGGACTAGGGCCTCCTGTTGTTAGGACTTACCTGGAGACGACTTGGCCAAGAGGTCTGGAAATGCTGATGCAGGGGTCAGCCCCAGCAATACAGGGGAAAAGAGCATGACAGGCATTTGAGAGCAAAGAGACAAATGAGCTGCAGTGAGTTCTGATCAGAACACGCAACTGGGGCAGATGCTAGTGTTAGGTCCCTAAAATAGGTTATGTAGGTAGGAGAATAACAGCATGGAATTATGATGTTAAAATAGACAAGAAGTTAATTCATTCTAGTGGTCAACCAGAGCAGTTCCTGAGAGATTTCTCAAGAAGTTTCTTTTTTAAAAAAGGAACTTTCATAAAGGATACCCACTTTGGCAGTTAATGGCCAAAACTAATCAGCCCTGGTATCAACACAGGGCTCCTGGGTGGCCTTTCCCAGGTTACCCTTGATGATTCCTGTGAGTTTAGCTGGTGCTCAGTGCAGTTGCCAGGCTGTGTGCTTACAGATGCTGAGAATCATGCCTGTATTTCTAAAACATGGTTTCCAAACAGAACTATTTTCTAACAGGTGTATCAAAATTTACATCCAAATAGTTTTTCTTCTTTAAATTCCTTTGGCAAATTGAAACATTAACAAACAAACAAAACTCTTCCCAATAATATACATGGAAGGATAGAATATTCTTGGATGTAGATAAGAGTCAATTTGAGATGCCTTTATTCTTTTTGTTTTTAAAGAAATTCTTAATTATGAGATTTTGTGTTGTTCAGCTTTATTGTCTTTTGTTTTGGCCAGGGACTTCTTACTCTGTATTCTGGGTTACTTCTCCTTACACAGATGAGGAAGGATTTATATGACAGACTAAAGGCACAGCAACGTGTGGCACAAGAGGCTTTGATATAAGCTCAGAATTTCTAAGCCCTTGGAGAAGGGAACTACTCAGTCTCACCTGCTTGATCTCATGGGTTGATGTGGCCCTTACTCTGACAGTGGTTTCAGACTGGAATCCTAGAAGTTCCTGGAAAGTACAAATAGTGTTTGAAGGCTAAAAAGGAATGAGAGGCAGAGGTGAGCAAGGGATGAGGGGTGACTGTGCCTTCCACTCCCATCTCACTCACAGAGGCATCGCTAATTAGATTGTGGACATCGTGCTTGACTTCCTAAACCATTCTTCCCGTTTTCTCTTGGTCTCTCATTCTGCACTATGAGAAACTGATTCTAGTTCCTGATAAGTCCTCCAGCCAATCACATAATCTCAAAGTCCCTTCATGAATCGGTTCGGGACCTCAGGCAGAAGCCAATCAGCAGATGCCCTTCTCTGCAGGTATGTGAACCTGGGTGGCTCACTGAGACCAAAGGGAAATAAATTAATTCCACATTATGAGAGAAATTCTTTCTCTCACCAGCTGTGAACAAAGAGAAGTTGTAGCCTGGGTCTATAGTAGCCATCTCATGACTACTGGGGGGATCAACTCTGAGATTAAACAACACTGAAATTGTTAGGGTAGAGAGAAGGGGTGAATTGGATGCTTTACCAAATTATTGAACAACTGACTCAACTAACCTAAGGATTTCCCTGGTGGCTCAGATGGTAAAGAATCTGCCTGCAATGCAGGAGACCTAGGTTAGATCCTAGGGTTGGGAAGATCTCTTGGAGACAGGAATGGCACCTCACTCTAGTATTCTTGCTTGGAGAATCCCATGGACTGAGGAGCCTGGTGGGCTATTATAGTCCATGGGGTCGCAAAGAGTCAGACATGAATGAATGACTAACACAAGCCTAAAGCTCACTGTGACATTTGGAAGCCTTACATAAGGTAATAATGTCCTTGTCATTTAAGCCTGTCTGTTGAGTTGGATCTTCAGCTACCTACAGCAGGGCCTTCCTGGTGGCTCTGACGGTGAAGAATCCACCTGCAATGCAGGAGACCCAGGTTTGATCCCTGAGCTGGGAAGATTCCCTGAAGAAGGAAATGGCTACCCACTCCAATATTCCTGCCTGGAAAATTATATGCACAGAGGAGCTTGGAATTGCAAAGAATCAGACACTCCTGAAGCAAGTGAGCCCACACACAGCAGGACCCATTATGACTGATAACATTCCGTCTTTAAAGGGATTAAAAATAAAAAACAAAAACAACAAAAACACCAACCTACAGAAACTTCTAAAACACTTCAGATTTCAGATAGACATTAACTGTTTCTACTTTTCTAATCCTAAATAGGAAATTTAACTTTTTATGGATTTTAATATACTGAGTTTTCATGTTTAGAAAGTCCTTCTGTGTTTCAAAGGGGCCGCCTTGCTCCATAGTGTATGGCTTTATGAATGATCTCTAAAACAAAACTGTATAAAAATGTCTCCCATCTTTACATCCTGTGTTTTCTTTTCCTCCTTGTGACACTTCCCTCCTTGCCTTCAATCCATCAGCGCTCTCGCTTCATCGTCAGGCCTCCCGAGGATGGCCTTGGTCAGATCCTACCTAGGTCTGTGCTCTCTGGGTATGAATCTTGCCTTTCCTGCACCTCAGTCTTCATGCTCTGTTAGTCACCCCCTGTTGCACTTGTCATGATGGTTGACTGGAATCATTGATGAATTAGTTCTTTGTGGCCAGTAATGGCAATAGAAATTTTAGGTGGGACCAAGGTGCCTTGGGCTTCCTTGATGGCTCAGCAGTAAAGAAGCCATGAGCAGTCCAGGAGATGTGGGCAATGCAGGAGATAAAGATGCAATCCCTGGGTCAGGAAGATCCCCTGGAGAAGGAAATGGCAACCCACTCCAGTATTCTTGCCTGGGACATTCCATGGACAGAAAAACCTGGAGGGCTATAGTCCATGGGATTGTAAAAAGTCAGGTACAACTGAAGCGACTTAGCATGCAAACATGCGCATAGTGCCTTGCCTACAACAGAAGATCTGGCTCAATCAAAGGGTTAGTGAAATAAATATGTGATTCGACCCCCATTGCATTTACGGTGGAAGAGGGAGTTTTTAAGGTGTTACACCACAGGACTTCGCTGGTAGTCCAGTGGTTGGGAATCTGCCTTGCACTGCAGGGGATGGAGGTTCAATCTCTGGTTGGGGAACTGAGTTCCTGTGTGCCATGAAACAGCTAAGCCTGTGTCCCAAAACTGCGGAACCCACATGCCACAATGATCTGGCATGCCTCAACTAAGACCCAACAGAGCCAAATAAATAAATATTTGAAAAATAAAACTAAGAAAGTACTTTATAAAAAAAATAATAAAATAAACTGTTACATCATAACTCCCTATAGATGAATCTATAATAGAATCACAGATTCACTGACCAGACAGTGGACATTTTTGAGAAAAGCCTCTTTTTTTTAAGGCTGTTTGAACCATAGCATTTATTTGACCACGTGCTTCACCTTGTACTAAACCAACCTAGGTGGCAAAAGCGTTCATAATTTTAATAAAAGGCCTGAGTGCTGGAGACAGGTGTTGGGAAACCCACCCTTCACGTTAGCATGAACACCATCCAGCATTCAAATCGCTGCTCACACGTCTCTGCCGGGGCCTGGCAGCCGGCCCTTCCCACTCTGTGCCGCCTCGTGTCTACACAGTGAAAATGAAACTGTTGCCAGTGTTAATACAGCATAATTTATAAGCTGAGAAGAGAACTCAGCATGCATTCCCTTTTCAAGTGAAACAGACTATTTTCAGAACCAACTGAAGGGTGGAGACATTTCTTAGAAACCAAGGCAACTAACTGCTGATTCCCCAGACCCTCTCTGCCTCAGAGAATCCACCTCTCTTCAGGCAGACTGGACCAACTCGGAAAAGCTCCATCTGACACACCTCCTGCCTGAATTATAGAAGGCAGATTTTTCTGATAAGGTCAATCTTTCTAGGCTTCATAAAGTCCTTTAGACCTACAGTCCAGAGAAGGTGCTCAGGGGACGGAAGATCAGAAACCTGGCTTATAAGAGAAGGCCCGTAGCAGAGAATCCATGTCCTACCACTGAGTATGTTTTCAGGAATACCACAAAGCCAGACTATCTCAGAAGCTGGACACAGGGGACAGAAAAGGAAAAGTGCAAGTGTTAGTTGCTCAGTTGTGTCTGACTCCTTGTGACCTCATGGACTGTAGCCCACCAGGTTCCTCTGTCCATAGGGTTTTCCAGGCATGGATACTGGAGAGGGTTGCCATTCCCTTCTCCAGGGAATCTTCCTGACCCAGGGATTGAACCCAGCTCTCCTGCATTGCAGGCAGATTCTTTAACGTTTGAGCCGCATGGGCACGGAAGCCTAACCCCAAAATGGATGCCTTGGGATCCAGAAAAAGTTGGCCCCATCCCTATCATATCCATTGTCCCTTGTTTTTAACATAGAAACTGAGATTATTTAACTGACCCCACCCCTCCCACAAACACACACACTTCCAAATTCTAGTACCACCAATCTTAAGGAGATGAAGAAGAAGGGGCAACAGAGGACAACATGGTTGGACGGCATCATTGACTCAATGGACATTAGTTTGAGCAAACTCTGGGAGATACTGAAGGACAGGGAAGCCTGGTGTGTTGCAGCCCATGGGGCTGCAAAGAGTCAAACACAGCTTAGCAACTGAACAACAAAAACCTTAGGAGAGATGGGTGGTTGTTAACCAGTGTCAAATATATCTTGCTGATCCCATCCTAAATTCAGTTCAGGTCAGTCGCTCAGTCATGTCCGACTCTTTGAGACCCTATGAACCACAGCATGCCAGGCCTCCCTGTCCATCAACAACTCCTGGAGTCCACCCAAACCCATGTCCATTGAGTCAGTGATGCCATCCAACCATCTCATCCTCTGTCATCCCCTTCTCCTCCTGCCCTCAATCTTTCCTAGCATCAGGGTCTTTTCAGATGAGTCAGTTATTCGCATCAGGTGGCCAAAGTATTGGAGTTTTAGCTTCAACATCAGTTCTTCCAATGAAAACCCAGTACTGATCTCCTTTAGGATGGACTGGTTGGATCTCCTTGCAGTCCAAGGGACTCTCAAGAGTCTAATCCAACACCACAGTTCAAAAGCATCAATTCTTCGGCGCTCAGCTTTCTTTATAGTCCAACTCTCACATCCATACATGACCACAGGAAAAACCATAGCCTTGACTAGATGGACCTTTGTTGGCAAAGTAATGTCTCTGCTTTTTAATATGCTCTCTAAGTTGGTCATAACTTTCCTTGCAAGGAGTAAGCGTCTTTTAATTTCATGGCTGCAGTCACCATCTGCAGTGATTTTGGAGCCCATAAAAATAAAGTCAGCCACTGTTTCCATTATTTCCCCATCTATTTGCCATGAAGTGATGGGACCGGATGCCATGATCTTTGTTTTCTGAATGTTGAGCTTTAAGCCAACTTTTTCACTCTCCTCTTTCACTTTCATCAAGAGGCTTTTTAGTTCCTCTTCACTTTCTGCCATAAGAGTGGTGTCATCTGCATATCTGAGGTTAGTGATATTTCTCCCAGCAATCTTGATTTCAGCTTGTGCTTCCTTCAGCCCAGCATTTCTCATGATGTACTCTGCATATAAATTAAATAAGCAGAGTGACAATATACAGCCTTGACGTACTCCTTTTCCTATTTGGAACCAGTCTGTTGTTCCATGTCCATTTCTAACTGTGGCTTCCTGACTTGCATACAGGTTTCTCAAGAGGCAGGTCAGGTGGTCTGGTATTCCCATCTCTTTCAGAATTTTCCACAGTTTATTGTGATCCACACAGTCAAAGGCTTTGGCATAGTTAGGTATCTCCACATTTAGGTTTCTATCTTTTCTCTTTTTATCCAGTGATTTTCCCCTTTTATCAGTCTCCTAATTACTGAGTTCATTATACTTCTTTTAGGCGTCTGCCATCCCAGATCTTTCCTATGTTCCTTCCATGGCTCCTCTTTTGCCTGATTCCTGGCTTCTTCAGATCCTAGACTTGAATTGGACTTTGTACAAAGATATCTTCCTTTCTT
>NW_011494846.1:5300640-5306010 GCF_000754665.1 Bison bison bison
TCTTCCTTTCTTCCATGCCTTGAAATTTTAGACTTATTTTACGTCTGAAACTATCCCCGCTTGCCTACTGTTGGAATCACGTGCTGCCATGTTTGGACACTCCGTTTTTTTGCCTAGCTCCACACTATCGGTCTGAACGATAACTAAACACCAGTTTTAATAGAGTATTGTTTCCTAGATCCCCCTTGGGACGTGATGCCCAGGATTGGAATGGGTCAATTATGCTGATTATCCTGCTAATTCCCCCATTAGGATAGAGAGTCAGGGTATTCAGTGTAAGGATAGACATTCAGGAATAAAACAGGAAGGTCCCTATTGCCTGGGAGGAGCATGATAATGACCAAAATCATATTCCATTTCGATGACTTCAACCTTCACAGCTTGAACAGACCTATCACCCTATATGATGAACTTGGCCTTGAACACAGATCCAGCCTGGTGCTAGAAAAACATGGTAATGGGACCTCATGGCCTCTGTTCTTTTTGTTCAGTTGCTAAGTGTGTCTGACGCTTTGTGACCCCATGGTCTGCAGCACACCAGGCTTCCCTGTCCTTCACCATCTCCTGGAGTTTGCTCAAACTCATGTCCATTGAGTCAATGATGCCATCCAACCATCTTATCCTCTGTTGCCAGCCTCTTCTCCTGTCCTCAGTCTTTCCCAGCATTAGGGTCTTTTCCAGTGAGTCAGCTCTTCACATCAGGTGGCCAAAGTATTGGAGCTTCAGCTTCACCATCAGTCCTTCCAATAAATATTCAGGGTTGATTTCCTTTAGGATTGACTGGTTTGATCTCCTTGCTGACCAAGAGACTCTCAGGAGTCTTTTCCAGCACCACAGGTTGCAACTATCAATTTTTTGGAGCTCAGCCTTCTTTATGGCCTCTGCTTAGTACTATTTTCAGTTCCTAGGTGTCTAGGTACCTGCCTTAAGTAATTTTTTGGCTACATTTCTATTGCTAAACCACCCCTATGTCTTTAGAGTAAAACATTGTATCTCATACAGTCCTATTGAAATTTTAAAAGTCTGGAAATATAAGTTGCCAATCCATTGTTAGTCCATCAGTATCTTATTGGAAATCCTTCATTCAATATTTATTTAATGCTATCATTTCCCTGTATAATACCTGGATGAGAAAGAATAGGACCCAGGACTAATATATATTTTATTATGGAAGAGAAATAAGTAATAAAGAAATAGGTTTCTTTCTTTGAGTTTTTGCTGGTGAAGAGGGTAAGACAGAAATTTATATGGAATGAAGAGCTAGGCGTGTGCCTCTGAGATTCACTCAGCTGCAGCATTGCCAGGAGACAAAATAATCCCAGAAAGATGAAAGTGAAGATACAGAGTGAACTCCTAACTCTCTGGGGCAAGTGACTGTCTCCAGTTCTTTCTATTTGCCAAACATCCAGTTCATCACAACCTCCTTTCTACAAGGAAATATGTTAATCCAAATCAACATCAGCACAAAGACATTTGTGTCACAAATCTTGAAATTAATCCTGCTGCTGCTGCTGCTGCTGCTAAGTTGCTTCAGTCGTGTCCGACTCTGTGTGACCCCATAGACGGAAGCCCACTAGGCTCCCCTGTCCCTGGGATTCTCCAGGCAAGAACACTGGAGTGGGTTGCCATCGCCTTCTCCAATGCAGGAAAGTGAAAAGTGAAAGTGAAGTTGCTCAGTTGTGTCCGACTCTGTGTGACCCCATGGACTACAGCCTACCAGGCTCCTCTGTCCCTGGGATTTTCCAGGCAAGAGTACTGGAGTGGGGTGCCATTGCCTTCTCCGAAATTAATCCTAGGATCCTATAAAATGTTATAGTTAAAGTGAACTGTATAAAAACTATCTGATTTCCCCGGACACACCAAGTGAAATTAAGGTGATCCCTCTTTTCCATGAGTTTTCCAAGAAGAGGCATAGAAAGATGGTTAATATAAGTTCCAAGCCCATGTAAAACAAAACCACTCCAGGTAACTCACAGCTTAGTTAAACCAACCTTGTTAAATAAATTTTTAAAGCAAAAACACAGAAAGACATGCAGGCACATGGGCCTTGTAAACAACTCCATTCACACTCTCTTGTGATCTTATCCTCTTATTTCTCCAGCACTTTTCCTCTGAATCTACGCTTCATCAAGCAAGGACATCCTGATAGCTCAGGAACATGAGTCCTCCTTGCCTGTCTCTCAGCCACAGGGGTCTCCCTGGCTCACTGTATTGGTGTCAGCTCATGACCTCAGTGTCCCAAAGACTCACAATTTTTTGTTTATAAGCCATGTGGTGGCCAGAGTTCACAAACTCTTGTCTAAAAATGCTGGATACCACAGGCAGGAGTCCTTTAAGGTAACACTTTGAGTACATGGTTGATGAATTTACAAAGAAAAGGAGTTTTTGGTTTTCTGTTAAATGTTCCAGTTGATAGACCTCAGCAAGACCTCTCTCATCAGCTTAATGAAAAAAAGAATTTTGAACAGAATACTTTTCTCTTGGTACCCAACATAAACATGATAGATAAAAGTGTAAAACGTCAGACTGCATCTAACAAGTATTCTAGGCCAATACTCTTCTATCGTTAATTAAACCATGGGGACAAAGATCAGAATAACCTTGCCCATTACCTTATAATGTGAAGTCTGTGTTCTGGATGATATGTATATCTGTCCTTCAAAAAAAGTCAAGCTTAAGGTTTTTATCCTCTTTTTAGGTAGTTCTTAGAGATGTCTGTTTGGCCTTTTTAAAGAGCTAAGTGAGCATTTGAGTAGAATGATATTTCTGACTCTTAAAAATGATAATATTATATATAACGTGATACATCTTGACATGATCACAGAATTCTGCTGCATCCAGATACCTTACTAGCCTTAACCATCTGAAACAAATAACTAGGAACCATCTTGCATAGTCCCTGGTTTGGCACAGTAATAGAGTGACTTGCTAAGTGCTGTCAAGTAGACTGTGGTCCTGGGAAATATTCAACAAACCAGAGACAGTCTTCTTCTTCTTTTTTTAATATTTACTTGTTTATTTGACTATGCTGGGTCTTAGTTGTGGCATGCATGATCTAGTTCCCTGACTAGGGATGGAATCGGGACCCCCTGCATTGGGAGTACAGAGTCTTAGCCACTGGACCACCAGGGAAGACCCAGAGACCATCTTCTTTGTCTAGATGTCTTATACCCTAGACGCCCACATGTTCAGTTCCTTCACATATAAATGAGGGATGTCCTGGCTCTTCAGAATTTTACAAGACTTAACTAGTGAATGTTCAAAAAATATATATTTAAATTCACATTAGAAAGAGCCATCTATAAGTCCCTGCACTTCCTTCAGGAACAGTTCCAAAGGCAGAAGTGAACAGTTCCTCTAATGTGTGACTCATTTATTAGAATTAGTTAAGGTCTCATCATTCTTGCTTATTGCAAATATCTCAAGAGATATTTGGATGTCAAACAGTTAGAAGGTTCTAATACATTATCAACTCCCCAATTGTCTCTAATAACAATGTAAATATTTATAAATTCATGATGACACTAGATTCAAAAACAATCATTATCCTCTTTCTTACTATCTCAGAGATCAAAGTATGTATTTCCAAGACCTTTGCCCTAAAACAGCTGAATGGTATCAAAGACAGAAAGAGAGGAAAGTCTAAAGAAGAGTAAAGAGAAATGACAACAAAATATGATGCTTAATCCCATATTATATCTTCTAAAAATATTTGTTGTTGTTCAGTAGCTCAGTTGTGTCCAACTCTTTGCAACTCCATGAACTGCTGCATGCCAGGCTTCCCTGTCCTTCACTGTCTCTCGGAATTTGGTCAAACTCATGTCCATTGGGTTGATTCCTTCCAATGAATATTCAGGGTTGATTTCCTCTAGGATTGACTGGTTTGGTCTCATGCAGTCTAAGGGATTCTCAAGAGTCTTCTTCAGTACCACAGTTCAAAAGCATCAGTTCTTTGGTGCTCAGCCTTCTTTATGGTCCAGCTCTCACATCCATACCTGACTACTGGAAAAACCATAGCTTTGACTAGATGGACCTTTGTTGGCAAAGTGATGTCTCTGCTTTTTAATACACTGTCTAGGTTTATCATAGCTTTTCTTCCAAGGAGCAAGCGTCTTTTAATTTCGTGGCTACAGTCACTGTCTGCGATGATTTTGGAGCTCAAGAAAATAAAGCCTAAAAATATATGTGTGTGTGTGTGTGTGTGTGTATCAGCATATTTTGAGATGACAGGGGAAAACTAAATATGGATTGTTTATTAGCTAATCATATATAAATGTTTCATCCCTGAGTGTGATCACTGTATTTGGTTATGAAGGAAAACGTCCTTGTTTTTAGATAGATGCTGAAGTATTAACATAAAATGTCACCATGTGTGCAACTAATTTCAAATGTCTCAAGAAGAAAAGTAAGATGATAGATGGATGGATATATAGATAGATAGATAGATCAGATCAGATCAGTCGCTCAGTCGTGTCTGACTCTTTGTGACCCCATGAATCGCAGCATGCCAGGCCTCCCTGTCCATCACCAATTCCCGGAGTTCACCCAGACTCACATCCATAGAGTCAGTGATGCCATCCAGCCATCTCATCCTCTGTCGTCCCCTTCTCCTCCTGCCCCCAATCCCTCCCAGCATCAGAGTCTTTTCCAATGAGTCAACTCTTCGCATGAGGTGGCCAAAGTACTGGAGTTTCAGCTTTAGCATCATTCCTTCCAAAGAAATCCCAGGGCTGATCTCCTTCAGAATGGACTGGTTGGATCTCCTTGCAGTCCAAGGGACTCTCAAGAGTCTTCTCCAACACCACAGTTCAAAAGCATCAATTCTTCGGTGCTCAGCCTTCTTCACAGTCCAACTCTCACATCCATACATGACCACAGGAAAAACCATAGCCTTGACTAGACGAACCTTTGTTGGCAAAGTAATGTCTCTGCTTTTGAATATGCTATCTAGGTTGGTCATAACTTTCCTTCCAAGGAGTAAGCGTCTTTTAATTTCATGGCTGCAGTCACCATCTGCAGTGATTTTGGAGCCCAGAAAAATAAAGTCTGACACTGTTTCCACTGTTTCCCCATCTATTTCCCATAAAGTGATGGGACCAGATGCCATGATCTTAGTTTTCTGAATGTTGAGTTTTAAGCCAACTTTTTCACTCTCCACTTTCACTTTCATCAAGAGGCTTTTGAGTTCCTCTTCACTTTCTGCCATAAGGGTGGTGTCATCTGCATATCTGAGGTTATTGATATTTCTCTCGGCAATCTTGACTCCAGCTTGTGCTTCCTCCAGTCCAGCGTTTCTCATGCTGTACTCTGTATATAAGTTAAATAAACAGGGTGACAATATACAGCCTTGACGAACTCCTTTTCCTATTT
>NW_011494846.1:5306110-5306419 GCF_000754665.1 Bison bison bison
AGTGATGCCATCCAGCCATCTCATCCTCTGTCGTCCCCTTCTCCTCCTGCCCCCAATCCCTCCCAGCATCAGAGTCTTTTCCAATGAGTCAACTCTTCGCATGAGGTGGCCAAAGTACTGGAGTTTCAGCTTTAGCATCATTCCTTCCAAAGAAATCCCAGGGCTGATCTCCTTCAGAATGGACTGATTGGATCTCCTTGCAGTCCCTTGGACTCTCAAGAGTCTAATCCAACACCACAGTTCAAAAGCATCAATTCTTCGGCGCTCAGCCTTCTTCACAGTCCAACTCTCACATCCATACATGACCAC
>NW_011494846.1:5306519-5314617 GCF_000754665.1 Bison bison bison
CTGGCTTGGAGAATTTTGAGCATTACTTTACTAGCGTATGAGATGAGTGCAATTGTGTGGTAGTTTGAGCATTCTTTGGCATTGCCTTTCTTTGGGATTGGAATGAAAACTGACCTTTTCCAGACAGATAGATAGACAGATATAAAGAAAAGGTGGCAAAATGTTAACAACTGGTGATTTCCAAGATAAATATGAAGGTAATGACAAAAGGTGGCTCTTAACACTTTTCTTGGAAATTTCTCTATAGATTTGAACTTTTCAAAATAAGAAGAGTTAGGAAGTTGAAAAACAACACAGAGTGGGGGAGGCAGTGTGTGAAGTAGAATTGAAAAAATACCGGTCATTTGTTGATGACCATGGCGATTTATGGGAAGTTCGTCAAACTAGTTTTTCTTCCATATATTTTAGACGTTTCTATAAGAATAAAAAAAGTTTTTAATAGAACAGGAATATTCCCTCTTCACCTCATCTGTTAGTTTCCCCCATACTCTGTTTGGATCTGAGCCCCTCTCCACTTTAAATAATTAACCAGCCACAATACAGCCTTGTTTTTGTGACAGGGGAGAGGGCTCTAAGTTGAGGTGGTACCTGTGTTGACAGCAACTAAATAATGTCTACCCCAAAACCCACAGTATTTATAGGGCACTGGCTTAAAATGATGCTATGCACTGGAAGGAGAGGACGAATGTAAGAACAGTATAATTTAAAAGAAAGTGTTGGTGGAAATAACCTGATGTCCGTGGATGGATGAATGGACAAAGAAAATGTGGTATATCCATACAATAGAGTTTTGTTCACCCTTAAAAAGGAAGGAAGTCTTGACACATGCTACAACAAGGATAAACGTTGAAAACATGCGGAGTGAAATAAGCCAGTCACAGGACAAATACCATAGGGTTCTACTTATAAAAGGTACTTAGAATAATCAAATTAATGGAGACAGAAAAGAGACTGATGGTCGCCAGGGTCTGGGGAGTAGGAGTGGGGAATTATTGTTTAATGAAACAGAATTTCAGTTTCAGAAGACAGAGCCCTGGAGATGAATGATGGTAATGGTTGCACAACAGTGTGAACGGACTTCATTTAGAAATGGTTAAAATAGTACACATTTCACGTTATGCATAGTTTACCACAATAGGAAAGAAAGAAGGGAGGAAGGAATACAGGCACCAAGTCTCTGTCTTTCTGCTCTTTGAAATGTTGAGGCATCCTCATGCCTCATGCTTGCAATGTCCATGGGTAAAAATGTTGTCTTTGCCATGACTGTGTACACTGCAGCTACTGGTAGGAATTATCACATTAACACAGCCCCAAACCTGGCTGCCAGGAGGATAGGAGTTTCCTGACAACAGGAGCCTTTCTGCTGCCCTGAGGGGAGACCCTGCTGGGTGGCCCCACAGAATCCCAGCTCACCGAGTGGTTGACTTGGGGCGAGGGGAGAGGGGAAGATTTCCTGGTAATGCTTCTTGTAATACCTTGTTAGTGCTTGTAATCAACATGACTGGGATGAAAGAATTCTGGCTTCAGAACAGATACGTCATGCTTTAAATTAAATCAGATCCCCGCCGTGAGCCACTTACTCCCTTTCTTCCCCACAGCCAGGGAAACAATTCAGAGGCTTCTCTGCAGGGTTAGCAGCATGAGTGACCTTCAGTCTTTCCACTTAAAATCGATTCAAGATGATCACAGTGGCTTAAATAAAAGTCTCCATCCCACTCTTCTTCCCAGCATCTCTGTCTCTCTTACCTCCTCTGTTTCTGTCTTTGTCTCTCTCCTGCCCCCTCCCTCCCTCTCTCTCTCCTGTCCCCTCCCTCCCTCTCTCTCTCTCTCTCTCTCTATCACACACACACACACACACACATACAGATACGTTCATGTTTATTTCTCTTCTGCATATGTGCCTAAGACTTGCTAAACCCACTTCCAAAGGCATCTCATCACCCTTCCACCTGGCTCAGAACTGACAGCAAGATTTTTCACCTCCTCGCTCTCCTTTCTCTTCTCTGATGAACAGTGAACCAGATGGCCATTCCCCAGTCTCCCAGCATGGGTTTGACTGACAGGGGCCTTTGATAAACCTCTGAAGAATGAAGTCATCTCCAGGTCACTGCGGCAGCCTGGCCTTTAACACCCACCACACAGACCACCATTATCTGCTGAATAGGAGACAAAGGAAATTAGCCCTGCTTCCCTCTCGTCCCCATTATTTCCAGCCTGATTTAAACAAGGAGGCAATGAGATGCCCTTCACTTTCCTCCAAAAGGTACAAATGTCAGCTGTTAAAAAATGCAAGCAAGAGGCTTTTCTGTGTTAATGGCTGGGTTTCTTTGTTAAAGCTAAGGAGTGGAAAGTGTGGTTAAGCACTGCCTTTGAGAAAAGACTTAACAAGCTTCTCAACAACTTCCTTAACTACCCATACCTCAGTCTAATCCATAGGTATTCTTAAGCCTTCAGGTTTCAACTAGAAAGGAAAGATGGATGTGAGGCTTCACTTCCAAACATGGGGTCTCCCAGGTGACTCAGTGGTAAAGAATCTGCCTGCTAATGAGGATACAGGAGACCTGGGTTTGATCCCTGGGTCAGAAAGATCCCCTGGAGCAGGAAATGGCAGCCCATTCCACTATTCTGCTCTGGAAATTTTCATGGACAGAGGAGCCTGGCGGGCTATATAGTCCATGGGGCCACAAAGAGTTGAACATGACTGAGTAGCTGAACACACAAAGAACCTGGAAAGCTGAGTAGAAAGAGTTTTCCATCATGTTACTTCTGCAATTGAAAAAGTAGAAAAAGGATCCCTCCCCTCTTTCCCCAAACATTCTCCCCCGAGGAACTAAATGTTTAAGTCTCAACAGAACTAAAAATGAGTTGTGACCTACATCCCTCCAGGTTTGACAAGGAGATTGTTTCTGGTTGTCTCCTGCCATGCTGTGAAGGGCAGGCCTGTGTCTGTGTGTATGTGTGTCTTTGGGTGTACTCTAGTTTGTTGCTATAGATGAGTACTTCAGCTTTAGCTGGAGAATGGAAAATTATGGCAGAAGTGTTCATTATTGTGAAGAAATTTGTTTCACAATTCCATCTCTCTCTCTCTCTTTAGTTGATAAGTCATGTCCAACTCTTTTGACCCTGTGGACTGTAGCCTGCCAGGCTCCTCTGTCCATGGGATTCTCCAGACAAGAATACTGGAGTGGGTTGCCATTTCCTTCTCCAGGGTATCTTCCCAACTCAGGAATCAAACCTGGGTCTCCTGCATTGCAGGCAGATTCTTTACCAAGTCATCTATGAGGGAAGCCCATTCACAATTCCTTAGTCGTTTCTAAGTATTAAGGATCGTGGTACATTTTCTTTAGATAACAGCCTAAGAAGGCAATGTTTGCTGTTGTTATCATGCAGATTATAATACTTTAAAATTGTTGGTTCTGCAAAACAGCCAGAAGACTGCAGAAAAAGAGCAGATATCAGATAAATCATGACAATTCAGAAAAAATTAATGACTCAATCAACAGACATCAGAGCCAGACATTGTATTAGGTCCTTCTTGTGATATCAATTTGGAGGCAGAGTCCCCACAAAGAGTTTACGATCTAGATAAGGAAACACAAGTAAGGCTAGACCTCGTTCCTAAAGACTAGGCATTGTTGTTTAGTTGCTAAGTGGGCTCTGACTCTTTGCAACCCCAAAGACTGTAGCCTGCCAGGCTCCATCCACGGAATTCTCCAGGCAATAACACCGGAGTGAGTAGCCATTCCCTTCTCCAGGGGATCTCCCAATCCAGGGATCAAACCCAGGTCTCCTGCATTGCAGACAGATTCTTTACCATCTGAGCCACCAGGGAAGCCGAATTTATACTTCCTTCCTGTATTCGTTAGCTAGGGTAGCCATCACCAAACATGGCAGACTGGGTGAGTTAAACAACAACATTTAATTCTCGTAGTTCCGGAGACCGGAAGTCCACCATTAAGGAATTGGTAGGACTGTCTCCTTGGCCTGCAGGTGACTGCCTTCTCACTGTCACCTCACATGGCCTTTCCTCTATTTGTGTATCCCTCGTGTCCCTTTCTCTTCTTGTAAGGAGCCAGTCATATGAGATCAGGATCCCACTCTTATGACATCACTTAGCCTTAGTGACCATCTTAAAGGTCCCATATCTAAATACAGGTACATTAGGGGGTAGCATGAGTTGCTCAGTCGTGTCTGACTCTTTGTGACCCCATGGACTGTAGCCCACCAGGCTCTCCTGTCCATGGAGTTCTCCAGGTAAGAATAAGGGAGTGGGTTGCCATTCCCTTCTCCAGGGGATCTTCCCAACCCAGCAATCAAACCCAGGTCTCCTGCATTGCAGGCAAATTCTTTACCATCTGAGCCACCAGGGAAGTAGGGCTTCAACATATGAGTTGGGGCGGGGGAAGGGTTTACATGATTAGGTCCATAACACTTCCTTTAGCAATGAGAAGGTGAGGAAGTGATGAAATAGGGGATCCACAAGCTGAAGAGTTGCTTTAGAACTGCAATTGAGTTAATGAAGAGAGGGGACAAGGAAGAGACAGTGTAGGAGGTTATTTCTATAGGCAACAGGTAAAATGGGCAGGGCCTGGATTTGATTTTGGCAGTAAAAAGAACCGGAAGCCAAGTAAAAACATTAGGGAAACATTAATAGGATTTGATGACTGATTTAATATGGCAAGCAAGAGAGAAAAGAGGTTTTGGGTTATTAATTCTGAGAGATTATGGAGATGGTGACCTATGAAATGAGTATGGAGAAGATACTTGTACTGCCAAATAGAGTGGAAAGTTCTTGCGTTGTGCAGTCACACATGCTGCTTTAAACATGTAAAGGTGGTCATGTTTTAAATGTGTGATTTTAACAATTCATTTACCATTTCATTACTCTCATATGAAATTGGGATGATAGAACCAACTTAACTGGGTGGTTTCTATTTTATGAATGAAAAGATATCATATAATTCAACTATGACATAGAATTCAAAATTACTCTGACAGGTTTCAGAAGAAGCTTGCATGCACGCATGCGTGCTAAATCATTTCAGTAATACCCAACTCTGTGCAACCATATGCACTGCAGCCTGCCAGGCTCCTCTGTCCATGGGATTCTCTAGGCAAGACTACTAGAATGGGTTGCCATGCCCTCCTCCAGAGGATTCCCCAGCCAGGGATCTAACCCTTATCTATTACACCTACCTGCAGTGGCAAGTGGGTTCTTTACTACTAGTGCCAACCTGGGAAGCCTCAGAAGACTCTTAAATCTAGGTAATTATAAATATTATTGGTTTTCCTTTTAGTTGGAAAGCTCCCTGATATAAAGAAGCAAATTAAATATAATGTAGTTGGATGCGTGGGTCAGCCTCTTGATAAGTCACAGGCTGTGTCAGGCTGTGACCCAGTTCTTTGAAGATATAAACAACTGTCCCTGTTCTATAAATTGAGTCTTTACAAAACCAGAAGTGTGGCTTTGAGAGCAATTCAAAGCCCACCTAGCTTTACTAATCCCCAAACCTCACCTATTTATCTCAAAATTCTAAAAGCCCAGGACATTGGAAATAGAACTGTCCTCCATTCAAGGGAAAAAAGGGAAAATATTAAATTAATATTACACACTAGATTTCAGATATTAATTATCTGACACATAGATAAAGTTTTAAAACAAAAGCTACAAGGTCTCCATGCAACTGTCTGTATGTTTATATATATATATATATAATATTATACATATGTGTATGTATATATTAAATGACAGTTTCTACCTCTAAATGATATTTAAAAATTATTTATTGAATCACTTAAAGGAATCCTATTCAAGTTGGCTTAGATACAAATGAACACTCACATAAATTAAGGATTTCTAAAACTCTTAGAAATACAAACTTTGACCCAGGCATATTTTGAAGTTTGCATGATCTGGGATACTCTTTGATAAATAAAACTAGTTTTTAAATTGTTGGTAAAATTAAAACAGGCATTTCTTCAGTGTTGTCAGCATTAAATATGAAGCAGAGATACAATTTACTTTCTACCTAGGTTTGCCAGTCAAATAAGCTTATGTTATATCTACTAAACATTTAAAATTGTAAAACTATAAATCCAACTTAAGAAACAAATATGCAAAAAAAGTTAACTGTTTGAGGCATGTCAAGCATAGCAGTTAAAAAAAAAAAAACGGAAAGGAAGAACCATATTTTTAACTTTCTGGAGTCTTTTCCTTGGTGATATTTTTATACTTGCCTGCTTTATCAACAAGAAAAATAACTTAAAATGATGGCTAGCTTTGTTATTTGTCTTGTGAAATTTTCACAAGCAATTCAAGTATAATTAAGAACATGTGAATTAAATAGATGTCTGTGGGATAAAAGTTTACAAATGAACTTTTCAACATTAATTACGTTTAAGTATGTTTACTTAAAAGTAGTTCCAAAGATCGGTTTGATAACTGAAAGCCTTAAAGCTATAGAAAGTTAAATTAAATGCTGAATATTCATTGAATGTATAGGTTATTTCAACATGAGATAGAACATTAATTGCTGAACAAAATTTTGTTTATCTACTTTTGGCATCTTGTGTTTATGTGGTATAGAGAAGGTAGATTTATTGGACCAGTTAATGAACATGAGAAATTTTACTCTGAAAACACATATGCCTTTAGAAATTATGAAAGGATATATTTATAAATTTACTATAAAATTATAGTACATGGAAGATAGTTCCCAGTTGCTTACTTCTTAGTTTTCACTGAAAAGAAAAATTACTCATGGTTAAAAATTCTAATGAATATATATAAATAAAACTATGAAAAATAATAAGAATAAATTATCATCTGTAAAGGAAAGGAAGATGTATTTTTGCTGAGGAATGTTCAAAAGACATATTTAAGGGGAATAGAATCATCTTGGCTAAAGCAGAAAGATTGATACAGAATGAAAAAACATAGAAGACAAAAATTAGATAGATTTTTAAAAATTGTGGACAGCTGTAGAAAAGAAATTTTATGTGTGATTGAGTTGCTAAAGTTAAATTCACACTGTCTTTATCAGACCTTTGATTACTTAAGAAAACCGAATATTTTCAACATTAAAGAGTTAAAGACTTTTGTTTTTAACAGTCATATAACCAATATTTATCTTTAGTTTTATAATGTCACTTTGGTTAAGTAGATAGTTAAGTTTTATTTTATATTATATGATTCTGTTTAGTCAGATATACATACTTTTTGACATTCTTGACAACTTCCCCAAATTAAATTCTAAATAGAGTAAATTTTTTTTTTTTTCCTTTAAAAGTCTAAACTGAGATTCCTCATGCTGGAACGTTTGTTCCAGCAAAGGAGAGTTCACTGTTTTTGCTGCACCTAAGTAAATAATCAGGCCGGGTTTCATAACATTCAACTTATACTGCAAAGAAATTAGTCTTACTTTGATTATCTTTGATAGAAATGGAGGTAAGTAGACAAAATACATATGTATATTTGATGGAAAACTGTAGCACACTCTTGCAGGTATTAAACTCTAATGCTATACATGGTCTTTCAGATCTTTTTTTTTTTAATTTTATTGTATTTTTAAACTTTACAATATTGTATTAGTTTTGCCAAATATCGAAATGAATCCGCCACAGACATACCTGTGTTCCCCATCCTGAACCCTCCTCCCTCCTCCCTCCCCATACCCTCCCTCTGGGTCGTCCCAGTGCACCAGCCCCAAGCATCCAGTATCGTGCATCGAACCTGGACTGGCGACTCGTTTCATACATGATACTATACATGTTTCAATGCCATTCTCCCAAATCTCCCCACCCTCTCCCTCTCCCTCTCCCACAGAGTCCATAAGACTGATCTATACATCGGTGTCTCTTTTGCTGTCTCGTACACAGGGTTATTGTTACCATCTTTCTAAATTCCATATATATGCATTAGTATACTGTATTGGTGTTTTTCTTTCTGGCTAACTTCACTCTGTATAATAGGTTCCAGTTTCATCCATCTCATTAGAACTGATTCAAATGTATTCTTTTTAATGGCTGAGTAATACTCCATTGTGTATATGTACCACTGCTTTCTTATCCATTCATCTGCTGATGGACATCTAGGTCT
>NW_011494846.1:5314874-5335086 GCF_000754665.1 Bison bison bison
TTTTTGATTGGGTCATTTATTTTTCTGGAGTTAAGCTGTAGGAGTTGCTTGTATATTTTTGAGATTAGTTGTTTGTCAGTTGTTTCATTTGCTATTATTTTCTCCCATTCTGAAGGCTGTCTTTTCACCTTGCTAATAGTTTCCTTTGTTGTGCAGAAGCTTTTAAGTTTAATTAGGTCCCATTTGTTTATTTTTGCTTTTATTTCCAATATTCTGGGAGGTGGGTCATAGAGGATCCTGCTGTGATGTATGTCGGAGAGTGTTTTGCCTATGTTCTCCTCTAGGAGTTTTATAGTTTCTGGTCTTACGTTTAGATCTTTAATCCATTTTGAGTTTATTTTTGTGTATGGTGTTAGAAAGTGTTCTAGTTTCATTCTTTTACAAGTGGTTGACCAGTTTTCCCAGCACCACTTGTTAAAGAGATTGTCTTTAATCCATTGTATATTCTTGCCTCCTTTGTCAAAGATAAGGTGTCCATATGTGCGTGGATTTATCTCTGGGCTTTCTATTTTGTACTTACTTGTAACTGAACTGGATCCTGAATTCTAGTTTCCTCTTATATCTAGAAGCCTCTCCCCAAAACCAGTACTTCCAATTTTTCTCTCACCCTTCTGACTTGAAGTTACTAAAAATTAAAACTACCCTTTTTCCTGGGGCCCTGCAAGCTGAAGTTGGACGACTTGATATAAACCTCAGAAAAATCTTTACAACAGCTCGTATTTGGACAACTTTTAGGCCTATTGTTGTGTGGGCCACTCAGAGAGTTTACTGGAGCAAATGACAACATCCCCAGAGACGTCCCAACTCCAAACCAGGAAAATCCGCAAGACTGCCACCCCTGCCCTCACTCCTGAAGATCACACTTTGAGCCTAACATCTAGAAATTGCTTCAGGACTCAAAATGGCTAGTTTGTTCTAGCCATTAACCTTTGTTTTTCTTTTGTTTCCATGGAAGTGCCCAGCACTAAGAGACTAGTACAGTAGATTATGAGACCATTCGCTAACTCAGTGTCTGGACTGTGAAACTTCTTAGGGAAGTTTCAGATGGAGGAATGAACATGCTCGGGACACACTACCCAAAAACATGGAACCTTGGCCTATTGACTATTTTAAGCTGGAGGACTTCTGAGAAAACAGGAAAAGCAGAAGAATCACTCTGCCCTTCTCCCCTGAAACAGATCAGAAAACCCTCTTGTGAGACATGCCTTCTCTATACCTGGAAGAAAGGAAAATCCCTCTCTCTGAAGACAAAGGGAAGCCAAACAAACAGATCTTGCTAAGTTTCCCCCGGTTTCCTGCACTTACATACCCTTTGTCCTACCACATTTCTCGTGACTCTCCACTTTTCAAACTTAGCATACACCAGAAGGTCTGTTTTCATTTCCTATGAAGACTCCCATGTCACATAACATTCATATGAAATAAATCTGGAGGAAAAAATCTGTATGCTTTCCTCTTGTTAATCTTTGTCACTTTAATTTTCAGGCACAGCCAGAGACACTAACAGGGTCAAGGAAACCTTTTTCTTCCTCTACACAACCATAAAAACTAACAGAGAGCACACCTCTGTCTCTCTTTAAATATCTATATGTTGTATATTTAAAGAGAGAAAGAATCCAGTATATATATATATGTGTGTGTGTGTGTGCATGCTCAGTCTTGTCCAACTCTTTGCAACCCCATGGACTTCAGCCCGCCAGGTTCTCTGTCCATGGGATTTCCCAGGCAAGAATACTGGAGTGGGTTGCCATTTCCTTCTCCAACATATATATATGTGTGTATGTATATTTGGAGAAATGGAGAATGACGTACTCAACATGAGTTGACTGGGATAGCAGATTCCTTGGTTTAGAGAATATGTTCCCATTGAATATATATCAGTATGCATTACTATATAACACAGCATATATTACTATAGCTTCTCCCTGCTTTGTAATCTTTGAGAAGAGACCCAACAAAATTTGGAGAGAGATCTTGTCAAACCTTCACTTAATATTTTGATTTCATGGCTACAGCTCTCATTGTTGCTGGTTCAGAAAGCTTTCCTTTCCTCTTGTACCCAGTGCGACTTTTAAATAATTTTAGTGATGTTTAGCATCACAAAAGCTGGTTTTATGGAATCACAAAACTGCAGAATACAAGGGAACTCTAGAGAATACTGTTTAAATTTATTATGTAGCTTTATTGGGTCAATGCTCATAGTTTTGAAGTAATCTTCAGGTCCCTTGAGATTCAGTGCAGTTTTTAAGAATGTTGATTATTTCACTTCTTATATTTGGAATTGAATTCTTTGAAATTAATTATACAAAAAGTAAGGAAAACTTACAGAAGTAAAGCATCTTGGTATTGTATGGAAATTTAAAGATGTTCTGAAGTGAAAGTGTTAATCGCTCAATTGCTCAGTCGTGTCTGACTCTTTGGATTGTAGCCCATGGATTGTAGCCGACCAGGCTCCTCTGTCCATGGACTTCTCCAGGCAATAATACTGGAGTGAGTAGCCATATCCTTTTCCAGGGGATCATCTCCAACCAGGGATGGAACCCCGGCCTCCTGCATTGCAGGAACTCCTTGTGGCTCAGACAGTAAAGTCCACTATACACTATCAACCTGTGAAACATACAAGAAACAGACTCCTGCCAGATAATCTGTAGCTTTCTCATCCACTTAGCCATAGCTCCTGGGAAAAAACTACAAACAAACCAGTGACCTGAGCTAATTTAAAAATCCTTCTTCTTTTGGTGAACATAATTGCACTCTGACGAGTCTGTATCTCAACATGGCCATCATAAGAACACATCAAAACACAACGTATTGAAACTGATCAAAATGATGAACACACAGAAAATGTACAGTGGTTACAAGGTTCCTGGTTTCAAAGATAATAAGACAATTATTTGAATAACTCTAAATACAAGGAGTAAGAAATAGTGTAAAAATCTCTGAGAAATACCTGATGCTATGGTCATCCTAGATCCAAGTCCTTTTGGAGGCAGAGAATGGCAAAGTCTTACATGGAGGAGCAGCCATGGAAATCAGTTTATACAGACACAGGGCCTCAGATGGATTTGGACAATTCTGAAAGAATTAAAAAGGAACCAACATATAAATAAAAATGAAAGGCATCACTCTTGACCAGCCTGGCTATTGGAATGCCCAACAGCCTGCCATGCAGGAAGGACAGAGCCAGTGATAAACATCGCCAACTGAGAGAGGAGTTTTTTCACCTCTCAGCAAGGCTGAATAGAAGGAATTCAATTTGCCTGCTTGGCTCTTATGCAACGCCAGGTAACCGTAGAATAAAGAGGGCTTTGAGGGAGAAAGCCAGACTTCCCAAACACATTGCTGCAATCATATCCTCCTCTCGTCAGATGCCTGCAGACACAGCGACCAACATGTCCCAGACTGCTCATTGCTATCACTCAGATTCATAAGGCTGTGTCTCCCACCGAGAAGGATGAGAGATATAAAGGCTCCAACTGCTCTCCTTGTGCAAACTCCATGGTGAAATTCCATCAGACAGAAGCCAGCTCTCTGCTGAGTGAATTGAGCCTTTTATCAGTCAGATCTGTATACATTACAGAGAGAGCCAAAGAAGGGGGTTACTGTACACCTCGTATATTTTTAGTTCCTCAGGATTAGTTGCTATTGGACTTAATGTGAGGGGAAGAAAAGAAAAAAAAAAAAAAGACAGCTTCAGCCTTCTGTGTGTATTGGTGGCCTTTCAAGGTCTCCAGGTTTTGCTGGACTTGCCTGCTTACTTTTAGGATATACTCTGGTAGCGCAGAGCATACTAATCTGTTTCATGTTCCAAATTCTATATCAATTTCATTTATGTTTCAAATAATTTGCTGATGAGGGTGTGTGTGTATGTGTGTGTGGTGTGATTACATGAATGCACACAAACTTACATTGAATTGATTTCAGTTTTGAGACTCATTCTGTCCACAAGAACAGCATAATAAAACTATTTCAGTTGGCAGAATCAGCTAGGAAACTTTTGCAAGTCCTTTACTTTCTTCATTGACTTTAGTTACTGCTGAAGAAATTCCCCTGGGATAATAAACACAAAAACAAGCAAATCCATAAAATATGTGGATGCAGAGATAGAGCTAGTATTCATGTCACTAAACATATTAAAATAAAACCAAACCTGGCTTTTTAAACTTGGTCTCTTGCAAAATTTTGAGACTAGAAATAACCCTTCTATCATGGTATTCACTCCTATAATTATTTTAAATGTCAGTCTTACTACTTCCCCTTCCAACCTGGTGCTGTGTGTATAAAACAGAGCTCAGCCTGGTGCTCCGTGATGACCCAGAGGGGTGGGATCAGGGGGCGGGGGGGTGTGAGAGGGAGGCGCAAGATAGGGGGGATATGTATAATTATGGTTGATTCATGTTGTATGGCAGAAACCAACACAACACTGTAAAGCAATTAAACTCCAATTTAAAAAAAATTTTTATGAGCCACATTAAAAATAAAAACAGATGAAAAAAACAAAACAAAAAAACACCAAAACAGATGAATCTGATTCCCAACTTGAGACTGGTTCACATTTACTCATAAGCCACTTTATGTACTCTCTTCCAGCTTTTTCTTTGATGCTGTTAAATAAGTAAGCTTTATCACTGTCTATTCTGGGATACATTTTCAAGGTACTAAAGTGAACATCCATCTCTTTAGACCTAAATGGCTTTATGGGCCTACAATCCGTTCACTCGTGCAGGGCTCCAAGCTCAGAAAGTTCCTGGGCTTGGTTTAACTCTCTACTGTTGCATCTTGAAATTCTTGATACTTTTTGGACAAGGGGCCCTACTTTGTCATTTTGCACTGACCTTGCAAATTATGTAGCCAGTTCTGTTTTTAGAATCAGTGAACAACTGGTGGAAAAATTTGGATAGGGTGAGGGGTGAGAGACTCTGTTGGGGTGCTAATTCTAAGCTCTTAACCACCCCCAAGTTAGGTTATCAGAGAGCCAATTTTCAAAGGTGATAGCACTGGATGGTCAGTCATGACTGCTCAAGAAATAATTAATTAAGCAATTACTTTTCTAATATTTATTCAACAAAAATTTACTGAGCAAAAGTCTTGAAGATGGACCAAATGAAGGTTTAACTCATTAATTATATTTGAGCTCTTTGGCAGTATTAATTTAAATGAGCAATGGAGAAAGCCTTATGCATGATTATTAATTATTTATCAATTCTTATGTAGAAGGTAATATATTAGATATTAAACTTAGAATCAGAAAACCAGGTTTCCTAGGCATTCCTTATGATCATCTGTGGCCCCTTAAGGATTTTGGGTTTACAGAAGATGAAACTGAGGTTTAGAGAATTTGAGAAACTTTCCCAGAATTACATTTGGACCTGAAGAACCAAGCCTAAAACCCAAGTACATAGGACAAAAAAGTGGTGCTCTTAACACAAGGTATCATTACCCTGCCTCGTATTTTGCCATTTATGATCCAGCTCTATACCCCTGGGCTTCCCAGACGGCACTAGTGGTAAAAAACCCGCCTACCAGTGCAAGAGATACAAGAGACATGGGTTTGATCCCTGGTCAGGGATCCCCTGGAGGAAGATCCCCTGGAGGAGGGCATAGCAATCCACTCCAATATTCTTGCCTGGAGAATCCCATGGACAGAGGAGCCTGACAGGGTTCGGTACATAGGGTTGCAAAGAGTTGGACATGAGCAAAGCAACTTAGCATGCATGCATGCATCTGTACCCCCGTCGACTTCTTTCCTTCTCTAGAACTGAGAAGGTATATAAGCGAGTTCACATGCAAGGCTTACCACAGGCAGAAGAGCACCTGGACCAAAACTAGTTACCTAAATATTATATTCTCAACCTTAAGGTTCAGATGGGATGTTTTCTAGACAACGCAACCCTAGACTTGGCCCCGTGTAGTAGTATATCACTAAAAACACATTACTACACCTTCATACACATGCAAGCCCTATCTCCTAGTTTTCTTCTTAGAAATGAGACTGAACTTTAGTTTAGACAATATACCCTTCCAAGATACAGAAACTTTGAATTATGTAGCATCATCTTGCTATTTAAATGAATCAGGAATTTAGGAGTAAAAGTCGATAATCATCAAGGTACTATCTTTGAAAATCATTTTGTATTTTTCATATTCTTTACTTCTAAATAAACCATTCGTAGTCAGGTTTGGCAAACGTACTCAATTTCATTCTAAGCAAGTGTTCCACACGTGAAGGATTCTTGGTTTGTATGTTGATGTTGGCCTAGTTAAAGCCTCCATTGCCATCTGAATTATGTGAGAGCTTTCAAATCTGCTAACGTGGAGTTTGCACCTTGCAGAAGGGAAAGACATTTTAATAAGCCTTATTTGTATTTGCCGAAGGAAAATTAAATTAAATTTGCAGAGATATTTACTTTTTAACAGGGCTAGTGAGAAAGCTATATACAAAGACAGAAAACCAAGAAGAGAATTTCAGTTGGAGTTTGCCTTTTTTTCCCTCATATCTTTTTTTTTTTTTTTTCCTGGCTGCTAGCTCCTTTTCTCTGTCAACTTCTGCCCAGGCTGAAAGACATAAAATTCTTTTACATTTCTTTATGCCACTCCCTACAGCTTTTGCTTCTTGCTAGCAAGTGAAAGAAGGTCAAGACAGAAGATGCAGAACACATACTGGTTACTCTACCAGATGCACCAGAAAATTCCCAAAGCAACATGCAAGGCTGTATCCAAATTCCCACTGACAGAGAGAAGAGGGTCTGTCTTGTGGTTATTTACACTGGACATCTTTGAACCAAAATAACTTCCCAACCCTTTAACCAGCTGATGCTGACCCACCTCCTTTCAAACAATCTATACAATTAGTTTTCTGGATTCAACAGGTCACTTCATTTAAGCTTCTGTTCAAATGTCACCATGTCGAAGTGGCCTTTGCAAAGCACACAAGGTAAAATGTCACCCCACACCCTCGATCCCATTGTCTTAATCACAGGGATCACTTCCTGACTTTTACAATATATCTTCTGATCATTTATTTGTTGTTTTCTTCTCCTTCTGTAATGTAGGTACTGTGAGGGTAGATTCATCTAACTGACCACTGTACCTCCAATGCCTAGAACAGTACCCACACGTGAGAGGAGCTCACTAAATATTTGTTGAGTTAATTAAATACCTGTGAAAATGAGTAGGACCATATGGAGCTGGCAGAAGTATACTGACACACTAGTTTCTGATGTCATTTGTTCTCACATAATTCCGCCTGAAGGAAACCTTTTCAAGGATGCAATCTCTAGTTCAAGTTTCTTCCATGTCTTCCTTCTGCTCTCTGTGTAGCCAGCCCAAAGGATATTTGAGTTCAATTTGCAGAGAAATGCTATAGATAGAAATGATAATGTCCCCTCAACTTAAAAGAGCTGAGCATGTTTTGAAAGTGTTTTATGAACTGGAAACCTTTCTATAAGGTATTTCACTACCGCCCCATAAAACCTGACACCCTGCTGGAATTTCATCCTGTTAAATTTGGCAGTGTTTCCTTCCTCATGTAATGAGTTCAATTCATGTTTTCATTTAAGTTCATACCCAGATACAAATCAGTGTCACCGCCACAGGCAATGGCTCACAGAATTCTTAAGCACTTGGGGCTTAAGAATTGGGATGCAGGGTTTAGAAGGACAAATGCCAAATTCTCCTCTTCGCATGGGGGTTCTGTAGCATTTACTGTCTTCTACCCATCTCCGTGCCAGGTCCCGTGGAGGCCGTTGGCTAAGTGGGCTTCTGGCTTCTATCTCAACACAAGCTTGTCTTCTAAAGCCTCTGTGGATTTCCCGTGGTAATCCCTCTTTGTGTCCCTCTTAGAAAGAAACAATAATCACTATTTTTTTTTTTTTCCAGGAGGAAAGTTCAAGAGCACAAATGGTTTTAGTTAGGGGTTCAATAAACACTTTGGCAGGAATGAGGAAAGCAGCATTGAAAAGACCTAGTTTTTCTTTCACTTCTCGTTTAAGGTAGATATTTTCATGTGAGGCAAACCAGGCAGAGTCAATACTATGAGGACAACCTATGTTCTTGGCGGATACACCAGGTAACTAAAATCTAATACTTACTCAAGGGCTCTTTCTTCAAGTGCCATTATCAATAAATGATCGTTTATGGCAACAAAGAAGGTAACAATGACAGCCAGAGCACCCTGTGTATGGAAGTTCTGTTCTGCCTGTGGGGAATGTGTCTCGATTTGCATTGACTTTATGACTTCCTGCAGGCAAACACCTGGAGACTCTTTCCTAAAGGGACTGCTGAGCTCAGGACAGTGCAGTCACCTTGTCTTCATTAAGAGCTAGGCCGCCAGCTCTTCCCTTCCCCAAGACGAGTTCTCAGACTTCAAGGAGCTGATTTGGGAGGAAGCAAGGTTGAATAATAAAATGATAGTTAGAAGAAAGTTTAAAAAGGAGTCCATTTGCCTTCCTCATCTTCAAGACAGCAAGTTAATGGACACACCTATACACTCACGTTCACATTTTACGAGCTTTTTTGCCCAGGAATAAATTGTGATCTTTCCTAATCACATGATTGAAGTCATCATCCCAGGAGCCCTGAATTTTAATCCTGATAAATCCCATCACTATTCTTAAATCCAGGAGAGGCAAACACAGAGCCCACCCTGAGCTGGTGGGTGACATCCGGGTCTGGGACATCTGTCTGTGGGACCCTCTCCGGTAGATAAATGGTTGTATTATGATGTGAGTCATATTTTCTTTGTGTGCACCATTTAGATGCCTAAAACTATTGATAAAACTTGCTCTATTAAAAAAAAAAAGTTACTTTTCTACTCCCCATTAAGGAATTCGAATAAATTTTCATTTGGCCCCACTACTTAGAAATCAATGTGCCATAATTCTTGTTTAAAACTGCAAGTTTCCCAAATTGTCCCATAACAGGCTGAAATATATCCATATATATTCCTTTCAATCTGATAGCTTTATATCAGTGTGATTCATTCATTAATCAATTAATACATTAATTCAACAACTATTTGACTGAACACTTACTAATTTCAGGCACTTCATTAGAAGCTGGACACTGAGAAAGCATAGATAATACAAGCTCTTTGGTATATATCAAAAATCCGGGGCCAAAAAAGGTCCGTCTAGTCAAGGCTATGGTTTTTCCAGTGATCATGTATGGATGTGAGAGTTGGACTGTGAAGAAAGCTGAGCACTGAAGAATTGATGCTTTTGAACTGTGGTGTTGAAGACTCTTGAGAGTCCCTTGGATTGCAAGGAGATCCAACCAGTCCATCCTAAAGATCAGTCCTGGGTGTTCATTGGAAGGACTGATGCTGAAGCTGAAACTCCAATACTTTGGCCACCTCATGCGAAGAGTTGACTCATTGGAAAATACCCTGATGCTGGGAGAGATTGGGGGCAGGAGGAGAAGGGGACGACAGAGGATGAGATGGCTGGATGGCATCACCGACTCAATGGACATGAGTTTGGGTAAACTCCGGGAGTTGGTGATGGACAGGGAGGCCTGGCGTGCTGCAATTCATGGGGTCACAAAGAGTTGGATACGACTGAAGGGCTGAACTGAACTGAACTGAAATGAATATGGGATTTCATCAGTTGTTAAAATAAACTGGACATAATGCAGGGGGAAAGAGATGAAAAAGCTACTTCAGACACTAAGGCATGTGGTTTAAGGCATATTCTCTATGTTACAGGTTCTGTTTTGCTTCTTCAAATAATTCTTGAAATTTCGAAGAGTCATACCTCTGTTGTCATATAGCAAACCAAAATTCAAGAAGTGGTCTCATTTTGAAAATTTGTATTTTATCAGCAGTTGTGATCTGGTGTGACATCAGTGTGCCTTGGACTCTTAAGTCCAAGAATATAAGCTGTTGTCTCCATCATCAAGGTCACACCAACAGAGACACTGGATTTGGCTTGGGGGCACTGGAAGGTACAAGTCCACAGCCTGGGGTTTCAGTTGAACAATCTGAATGGTGGATTTTGATAGCTGCAGAAATGGAAGAGTTCATCACCCCCTGAAGTGCTACAACAGAAACCATAGAATTTTCTTCTGCAACCAGCAGAAAGCAGGGCCTGCCAGACTCTTCAGATAGGCACTCAGTGATTAGAAGATGAGACGGAAGAGGGCAAGCTCAGATGGGCCTAAGCAAGAACTCTCAGGGAGGAGACTGCTGATGCCTGGTTGTCAGTTGCAAAGGAGGGTGACGCTCTTACAGCGCTGGAAGAGGTCAATAAATCACCACCCTTATCTTGCAAACAGAGCCTGTGACTTCAAAAATTAGCTCATTTATTCTGCACAATTAAATTTATTGAAGTGTGACAGAAAAGTTTAGCAGCCAGCGGAGCATAAAGCCGGCAACAGCCGAGGCGAGCTTCTGAGTGAATGACACAATTAGTTGACTTTCATTTTATTTATCAATATAATTATTGAATTGTATTTATCCTTTTCCACAGATTTCTACAATTATTACCGCTCGGGCCTCTAGGGAAAGAATTAGTTTAAATTTTCGGTTGAAGTTAATGTGATTATGGAGCCACTAATAAAAGGAAAGTTCTTTAACGTGCTACACAATCTTGTATTGAATGTCACTCCCATCATTGGGCTTAGAAATTCAGTCCCCTTTCATGTGAATGCAGTAAATTGAATTTAAATTTGTGAATGTGACACATTCCCTAGGTGGGGACTGAACTGGGGATGGCCAAGGCCCATTCTCAGAAAAGGGGCTTTAAAGCAACTAGAGATTTGGCTTTATTTAAAATTGGAGATTAAAACAAAACAAAAAAAATTTTTTTTTGGTTTTGAAAGTGATAAAAAAAAAAAAAAAAGTGACCCTAGAAATCTTTTCAGGCTTAATGAAGTTTGGGACAGAAAAAAGACTATAGGAATGCTTGTTTTTTTATCTTTGTCTCTTCAGACCTGGCATTTCACTGTATTCCTGAGAAAGCCTGTCAAAAAGATAGAACAAATAAAAGTGGGTAAGACAGTTTTCATCTCCCAGAGGAAGATGGAGAGCGGCCTGCCCCACAGGTTCTGGGAGACTAGTTTATCCTCCTGAAGCAGCAGCATATGAATATACCAGCTGTCTGGGTCTGAGCAGTCTTCTCCCAGTGAATCAAAAGACTTATGCGTGCTGATGTACACACTTCCTGCAAGGTCTGAAAACGGACCCATTTCCCACAGGGAACTCAATCTCATTCATCACCTACAGGCCTCTCTGTTAAATGTTTGTTATCTTCAGCATCTGAGAGATGCTTAGTTTCTCTGTTAAGGTGGAGTGGAGGTAACTCAAGTTCAACTTTTAATAGACCCGACCAGATACACAATTCCAAGGAAACCTATTAAAACTGTAATCTTTAGGCTTAGAACCTGTAAGGATATGGGATCTTGTTAAAATGAAGATCCCCTCAATTTTAAATGAATAAGAGACTCCTTTGGCTATGGTATTGGAATCAACTTCAAGAAGTCTTAAAAGTGCTAGAAACATGTGATTGAAGAGTGGCAGTTCTTCCGAAGAGAAGAAGTCTCGTTCTCCATTGGAGAACTATTGACTCACAGGAAAAGATGAGAACACTAAACTCTGACCTAATATGGGCACCTAACATGCAAGCTAAAGCAAGATTATCACTGCCACATTTTCATGTGTTATCATTTATCCTGTTATTGTTAATATTTGATAATATTCAGAGTTAAGAGCTAATGTTTATGGTATCCATTATGACCGAAAATAATTCTGTATTCCTCTTTCTCTTCAACTCTCATATTTAATCTACCAACAAGACCTGTCTACATTACAATCTAAACTATATCCCAAAACTACTTCTTTCCATATCCACTAATTTATGTCCTTTATTCCTCACCCTGGAGTCAGGGTGGCTGCAGCACAGAGGGTGGGAGGCAGCCGGAGGTTCAAATCTGTGAGATAGCTAAGGTCCGGGTCAAGTAGGACCTTGTAAGCCTTCAACTTTGGAATTTATTCTAAATGTGATGGGAAGTCACTAGAGTGTTGAGATGTCATGATCATCAAGATCTGCCTCATTCTTTTAAAAGATTTGTTCTGACAGTTCAATGGAATATAGGCTATAAAAATGTATATAAAAATGAGTCCAGTGTAAGACTAAATTCTGAAGTCACAGGACAAGATTTTAGAAAGACACCTTAGCCCATGGTTAATTGCAAAATAAACATATCTCCAAACGCAGTGAGAAAGAGGGCTCTTCTTTTATGACTCATTCTTTTGCAATTCATGGGCTACTTACTTCTGACATGATTCTACCTAATCTTTATGCCATTATAATGCAATGTTTGATACTTACTTTGACTTATATTTCCAATTAGCACAAAGATTTAGTTATCTTTTCTCTCCCTGTATTTTTTGAGAGAGTCCAGCAATGAGCTGCAGGGTTAGATAAGATGGAGTACCCACCTAATATGTGGAAGGATATTGAGTTAACTCCACAGAGTTTCAAACGTCTATCATCCTGGGCTACCAGGGCAGAAGATTTTATTAGTGTCAGGTTACTCACTTTCCAACCCATCCTTTTTTTTTTTTTTTTTTTTAAATGGGCGAACAGGGAGAGAAAAGAGGAGCATAGAATATTCACAGGTCATTGGAGAAAGGCCTGACTCATTTTTGTGATGGTTGGACCCTGTCTTGAGCACACTGGGGTTAAAATTGTACACAGATGGAATAAATGGGGCTGTCTTAAAGTTAAACAGAGAAGGTCAAATATTTCACTTCAAGTTAAAGAGAAGAAGGAGATATGGAGTTTGCAAGTCTATTTTGTAGTGACCCAGTTGTACCAATGACCTGGGGCTATATGTCAATTTACATGTGTGCACAAATTTCAAACACAGCTTTCAAGCTGTATGTAGACAAGTTAAATAAACGCCAAAGCCCTATTTTGAATGTAGCATTTCCCTGAAATTTTTGCTTGCAGGCACTATGGCAAGGCACTTTAGACCTTGAGATTATTCTTGGTTAAGTTCCAAGTCAAACTCTCAATAATACCCAACACCAAATGTATATGTTGAAATATCCAAGAAATTGCCATTTTCTTTTGAGTTGGATTTCCTGGAAATCTCTCATGGATTTTAATGCATGTGCTATCAATTAACCAGCTTTTGCATATTGTCAGGACAACTGCTTAAGCCCTGGGCTGATATCTTTCCTGAAAGGATAGTTTGCTGCTGCTAAGTTGCTTCAGGCATGTCCAACTCTGTGCGAACTCATAGACAGCAGCCCACCAGGCTCCCCCGTCCCTGGGATTCTCCAGGCAAGAACAATGGATTGGGTTGCCATTTCCTTCTCCAATGCATGAAAGTGAAAAGTGAAAGTGAGGTCGCTCAGTCGTGTCTGACTCTTAGCGACCTCATGGACTGCAGTCTACCAGGCTCCTCCGTCCATGGGATTTTCCAGGCAAGAGTACTGGAGTGGGGTGCCATTGCCTTCTCCAGAAAGGATAGTCTATGACCATATGTATTAGGATGCAACCCTTTTTAATCTTCTTAGATTCCATAGGTTCCATCACTACTGGATTTTAATAAAACACCACACTGTGGGGGGCAGGATCAGCTTCTGGAGAACTTGGTGAAAGGCCCAGATGACACAGCCCAGAAGACAGTTAGCTCCATGCAGTAAAACTTAGCCAGTTGGAAATGGGAGATAGGAGAGAGCTGAACAAAAAATGTCCCCTTCTTTTTCTATCCTGTGAGTTATTCTGGAATGAAGTTTCTTCTCATAAACCCTCTAGAGTATCCCTGTGTACAAAATTAATAATTCTACTAAGTAATCTGCTCTGGCTTGTTATAAAGTGCTAATACCTAAAGGGCTAATACATTCCATTTTACCTTGCTTCCTTATCTTTTGCTCCTGCCTTCACTTCCCTGGACATGTACCTCCAAGAAAAGTATTAGCATCAGTTTCTCATCTCAGGATCTGCCTTCTAGAGGACTCAAGCTAAGACACACAGTTTTCTGTAGATGCGGAGGAAGAAGGGAGCTCAACCAGCTTGACTTAGCCATTAGGATTCTCAGCCCTGGGTGAGCATCAGAATGCCTCATTTGTTAATAATGAAGGGAATTCCCTCGTGGCCCAGTGGTTACGAATCCATGCTTTCACTGCCAAGGGCCCAGGTTCGATCCCTGGTCGGGGAACTAAGATCCCACAGGCCACACAGCATAGCCAACAAATAGAATAAAAATAAACAAATAAAAAGTTATATTTAAAAAATAAGCAGGCCCTCTCACCACACCCTCTGCCAAGCCAACCTGAGGTCTACTGTTTCTAACGATAGGGCAACTCACAGATTTAAAAATCTCCAGTAACCCTGATGGGATCATAGGTTGCCTTCAGTCTGGAGAACCAAAACAACTCAGACCTCTGAAGAATGAAGGAAAATAAGAACAGGGATTAAGGAGACCAGGACATCATTCCATTCTTTCCCCACTAGAACCAGTAGCTTTGACAAGCTTTAGAAATTTAAATATACCTAAGAAAACAAAATAAACACTTAACAGGGTAATGTACCATATAGAAAATGTAATAAAACAAAAATATAATTAATCTCATTTGCTTTTCTGACTAGAGAAACCCAAAGAAGTGGCTTGCTACATATGACTTACATGCTCAGTGACAGAATTGGAACCTGAGCCTGCCTCACTGTTTTTCAGGCTGAGTTCTCACTCCAGTCCCCACTACTGACAAGTCTGGGATGAGAGATGAGTTGCCATAAAAGCTTCAGTGTAAGAAGAGGACACAGACAGCGTGGAGAAAAAAGGAAAGAAAGTGAAGTCGCTCAGTTATGTCTGACTCTTTGTGACCCCATGAGCTGCCTACCAGGCTCCTCCATCCATGGGATTTTCCAGGCAAGAATACTGGAGTGGGTTGCCATTTCCTGGTAGCAAAAGGCAGGGTCTGCCCTTCCAAAGTTGCACTTCCCTTTTTCATCTTCATCTTTGGGTCTGGAGTTGACTTGGATGTCACATCTCCTTAGTAGAGCCACTGAGGCCACGACCCTGGGCTTAATTTGACCTCTGACCCACAAGTTGTAGACTGCTCATAAGGAAAGAAAGACTGAATAACAGCAAACATTTTCCCACCCCTTTAGGGAAAGTGATTCTTTTCTCTCTTTTTTTTTAAATTGGAGTATAGAAAAAGGGAACCCTCTTACGCTGTTGGTGGAAATGAAATTGATATAGCCACTGTGGACAACAATATGGAAGTTTCTTTAAAAAACTAAACACAGAACTACCATAAAACTTAGCAATCTCACTATGGGGCATATACCCTGAGAAAACCATAACTCAAAAAGACTCACGTACCCCAGTGTTCATTGCAGCACCGCTTACAAAAGCCAGGACAGGGAAGTAACCTAGATGTCTGTCAACAGATGAATAGACAAACATTTATTTTTAATCTCACTATCTAGGGGATCAAGAAGAAGAAATTTGGGTAACTTTTATGTGTCTGGGTTTCTTCTTTTGTGAGCTGTAGAGAAAAAACTGAACCTTAGCTTTCCCTGAGACCAAAGTATGGAGTTAGATAGATTCATTCACCTTGGAGATTAAGATGAAATAATTTCATAGAGTTCATCATATTAGCAAGACTTCATTAGAATATATAGCTATCTATTTTAGGGTATTAAAAACTTAAGGGTGCGTGAGAATCCAAGAAATAGATTATTAGGAAACAAAATGGAATTACTATATGTAATGCAATTGCATGATTACTGCACCGTATCTACTCTTCTATACATTTCATATTCTTTTAATCATTTAATTACTGGCACAGCCCTACGACGAAGATGTGTGTGTGTGCTTAGTCGCTCAGTCGTGTCCGACTCTTTTCGACCCTATGGACTGTAGCCTGCCAGGCTCCTCTGTCCGTGGAATTCTCCAGGCAGAATACTGGAGTGAGTTGCCATTTCCTTCTCCAGGTGATCTTCCCAATCCAGGGACTGAATCTGGGTCTCCCTCACTGCAAGCAGATTCTTTACTATCTGAGCTATCATGGAAGCCCATGATGCAGATATTATTATCGTAATTTTATACATGAAGAATAAAGGTAGGTTAGGTAGACAGAAGTTAAAGAGTTGGATTCGGAATTCAGCTCAACTCCAAATCCCATTTTCTTCCTTTTTATATTGTAAGTAGAATGGGGTTATTTTAAATATGAGATAAATTTTGAGAAGTTAAATATAAAATGGTATAATTAAGTAAATTCCTTAATTTAGAGATCTGGGAAAAGATCTGGACTTCCCTGGTGGTCCAATGGCTGAGACTCTGAGATCCCAGTGCAGGGGGTCCAGGTTCAATTCCTGGTCAGGGAACTGGATCCCACATGCCACAACTTTAAGATCCCATCTGCTGCAATCACCGACTCAGTGAACATGAATTTGAGCAAATTCCAAGAGATAGGGAAAGACAAGAAATCCTGCCATGCTGCCGTCCATGGGTTTGCAAAGAGTCAGGCATGACTTGGCAACTGAACAACAATGCCATAACAAAGAAAATGACACCAAATGAAACAAAACCAAAAAACAGAAACTGTAGCCTGCCAGGCTCCTCTGTCCATGGGATTACCCAGGCAAGATTACTGGAGTGGGTTGCCACTTCTTTCTCCAGGGGATCTTCCCTACCCAGGGATCAAACCCGTATCCTGCTTGGCAGTCAAGTTCTTTATCACGGAGCCACCTGGGAATCCCAAGTTAGTAGGATACAGATCACTTAAAAATGAAGAGACTTCTTTCTACACCAACAGATATGACATTGTCACCAATACGAAGGCACATCAATAGAAGAGCAGTCATTAGAGGTGGACTGAAGCACATGTTCCATTATTAATGGGCTCTCTCCACCCTCAGTCCTACTCTCTTCTCTACAGCATCAGTTACAATGAACTATCACCTCCTCTTAGGAGTTTTCCCCACTGATTTTACAATATCCTGGCTTTCTTATCAGTGGAAGGTCCTCTAGTATCTTTTACCCAAACAAAATATGCCAAAAGATACAAAAATAAACTGTCGTTTTGTGTATTTTATTCAAACTTTACTGCTAATAATATAACAACTAAAACTTCCTGAGCACATAAGTGTAAACTGTCATATGACATACATTTTCTTCTTGAAAATGCTCAGTAATCTATGCATTGTCATGAATGACTTTTCTGTCTTTTTCTCCTGCCCTCCCTCCATTCATTTCTCCTTCCCTCTCTTCCTCTTTCTTTCCTTTCTTTTAAAAATGTTGAGACTGAGTTCCCTTTCTTTTAAAAATGTTGAAACTGAGCCCCACCAGAGTGATTTCCCTGCATGTGATGACATGCACATATAGGATCATGCCCGCCTGATTTCCACCCTGGTTTCTTGTCAGTGTAAGGGAGCATCCAAAGGAGACTGGATTAAACACATACAGCTGTGGTCCAAAGAAGAGGGATTCACTTGGAGGATGATAGCGGTGGTAATTTTGTATTCTCGATTCCAGAAATAATTGATCTGACTTCAATTTTCTTGAGGATTTGAGTAAGACAATCAGATTCTCTCATTTTCTCACAATATAAAATAAAAACAGGGGACTTCCCTGGTAGTCCAGTGTTTAAAACTCCTCACTTCCAGTGCAGGGGTACAGGCTCAACCACTGGGCATGAAGTTAGATCCCACGTACCCCACCATCCAGTTGAAAGACAAAATTTTTAAAAATTGAAAATAAAAAATAAATATATATTTAAAAACCATAAAGCAACAGAATATTAAAACTTTAAAAAATTTCAATCAAATAGATTGTGACCTTAAAACAGCTTGGCTAGATCTATTTTCTCCAGATCATTTCAGATGGTTTTTTTTTTTTTAAAGGAAAAAGCATCTTTTGATAAATATTAATTATTAGTAAACAATGTTAGCTTTTATTTTGTTTTATTATACTAAGTCTACTTGAAAGAAATGTCCATGATCCTGAGTAGTTATATTTTCCCTCTGTACTCTGGACTCTTTGTTGTATCCTGTGTTTCAAGCCATTTCTCAAGTTGTACCCATTAAGGAAAAGTTAAAAGACTTCAGGATTTTGGAAGCACTTTAGTGTCTGGGGCATCATCACCCTCTCTCTGTTTGGCTCATACCTCCCATCTGGCACCTTGAGATAAATATATATGATACAAGTAAGTCCTTCTATTCCCATGCGGCAAAATACTCTGTCACTATAAGAAGACTCTATTACCAATTAGAACTCTGCGTTCTTCTTGAAAACACTTTGGGGATTTTTGATATTCACTCAGAGCCCCAGGAAGGAATAAAGCTCAAAACAAGAGACCTTATGAAGACCTGAGAATGAGAACTAACAGATACTAAACTATTAGTCTAATTTCAGCCCAGGTAGAAGAGAAGGAAAGAGAAGGGAACACAAAGGAAGGGAAGGAAAGGGAGGCAGGAGAGTGGGAAGGAAGGAAGGATCAAAAAGGAAAAAATGTTTTTGATAGGCTTCTATAGCCAGATCTATACAAACAAAGAGTTGAAATTAATTCGTTGAGTAAACAAGAAGATAAGAGTGTAGCAGATCCAGAAAGCTCTGCCATATTTGCTGACCATCACATTAGTATGACTCAGAATATAATTGTTTTGGCCTAAAAGCAGTGGGAGGAAGAGTGATCAGAGTTGAGGGGTATGGCTGGGAGGAGGAAAGGGGCACGATGGAGAAGGGAGATAGAGAAAGCATGGAGAAAAAGGAAACAAAACAAAACAAAACCACGGGCTGTGTAGGGAGAAAGCCTACAAAGAGAATAAAAAGTACTCAAGCTAAGAAAATCCTTTTCTATAAATTTAGCAATATTTTGAATCTCATAGGGGGCTGTAGTACCAACTTCTTCATTATTGTTGGTACAAGATTTCATGGATCATAAACTCTCCAAGACCATCATCTGGGTCGCATCTATCTCTTGAAGTTCATTTCCAAAAATTATAACTAAGCTAATTACTTAATGATGATCAATGTATTGTCATGATAGTAAATGTAATATAAATTTCTCTGTGGCATTAGTAAGGAATGTATCTCATCAAGTGTATATATATTTTATAATAATTCCAACATAATTTTATGTGCATTGGCACCAAAATTATCTTGAAAAAAGGACTTTCTGATTTGTGGTAATAGTCACCAATAGGTTTCTGGCATTCCTATTATGCTGGTGCTCTGTCTTATTCACAGCTAAAAAATCTGATTCTTGAAATAAAATCACATTAGCTATAAATATTGGGGGGCTTCCCTGGTAGCTTAGCTGGTAAAGAATCGACTGCAATGCAGGAGACCTGGGTTTGATCCCTGGGTTGGGAAGATCCCCTGGAGAAGGACATGGAAACCCACTCCAGTATTCGTATCTGGAGAATCCCCATGGACAGAGGAGCCTGGCAGGTTGCAGTCCATGGAGTCACAAAGAGCCAGAGGCAATGGAACAAGTAAGCACAGCACAGCACAACATGAACATCAGGAAAGGCTAATCTTCTCACGTCCACACATGAAACTCCAGAGACTGAGATGAAGAATCTTTTGGAAACTCTGACATCATCACTAGCTCAGAACTTTATACCCTTACGTTTTCTCAATCCACTCTCAAGTACAATTTTCCCTACACCTATTTAGAATTAAATAGGATATTTTTAAAATTTACTGTTTTATTTATTTATTTTTGGCCACATTGCGCAGCATGTGAGATCTTAGTTCCCTGACCAGGATTTGAACCCATGGCCCCTGCACTGGAACACAGAGTCTTAACCACTGGAGTACCAGGGAAGTCCCTTGGTAGGAAATTTTTGTTGTCCACCATCGCAGAATAAAAAATCGATATATTTAAATATGAAATCCCAGATTATCCAAATGCATACATTTATTTATGTAATAATATATGCTTTGCTTATAAAGAAAATTCCAAATTAAGCTATTTATCAGACTACTGAAAACCTGGTCATGATAACATTCAGTTCTTGCATATTCTGTGTGCCTATTACAAGAAACAAAGTAAAATAGGCAAAAAATCTAAAAGAAGACTTAATGAAAAGAAAATAAATTTAAAATTTGACAGGTATTTTATTATCAGTTATAATACATGACAAAATTAAAATTCTTTCCAAGGCCTGCTGCTGCTGCTGCTGCTGCTAAGTCGCTTCAGTCATGTCCAACTCTGTGCGACCCCAGAGATAGCAGCCCACCAGGCTCCCCC
>NW_011494846.1:5335203-5335444 GCF_000754665.1 Bison bison bison
TATACTTGTAATATACTTTTCTCTTTACTAAACACTTTTAAACATTTTTCTAGTTCTTACACCTATGATTTAAATTGCTTTATGTTAAATTGCTTTACCCATATTTCAGAAAATAAAACTAATGGTTAGAGTTACAAAGTGACTTGCCAAAGGTCACCAAGTTAGTAAACAGAAGATCAAGATTCAGTTCAGTCACTCAGTCGTGTCTGACTCTTTGGGACCCCATGAACCGCAGCACGCC
>NW_011494846.1:5335620-5343561 GCF_000754665.1 Bison bison bison
GCAGCACGCCAGGCCTCCCTGTCCATCACCAACTCTTGGAGTTTACTCAAACTCATGTCCATTGAGTTGATGATGCCATCCAACCATTTCATCCTCTGTCATCCCCTTTTCCTCTTGCCTTCAATCTTTCCCAACATCAGGATCTTTTCAAATGAGTCAGATTTTCCCATCAGGTGGACAAAATATTGGAGTTTCAGCTTCAACATCAGTCCTTCCAAATGAACACCCAGGACTGATTTCCTTTAGGATGGACTGGTTGGATCTCCTTGCAGATCAAGATTATAACCCTATTTATCTGAATCTTTAGCCCAAGCAGCATCTTATGTGCTACGGAAGACCTAGCTCCTACCAGATACTGAAAATGTACATACATACTGATCCTTACCTTCAAGAATCTGTGAACCCAGCTGGTTCACAACTATTTAATCTAGACCAAGTCATCTGATCTCTCTTTATATTATCTCTTCTGTACCTGCCTTCATTTAAAGGTAAGCAATAATATCCAATGGGCTTCCCAGGTGGCTCAGTGGTAAAGAATCTGCCTGCAAATACAGGAGACACAGATTTGATCCCTGGATCAGGAAGATCCCCTGGAGGAGGAAATGGCAACCCAGTCCAGTATTCTTGCCTGGAGAACCCCATAGACAGAGGAGCCTGTGGGGCTACAGTCCATGGGGTTGCAAAGAGTTAGACATGACTTAGGAACTGAACAACAAAAACAATAATATCCAAACTCAGGAAATGGCTCACAACCCTTCAAGCAAACTGGCTTGTTAAAAGAATTCATTCATATGTACTACTTTAGAAGCGTAGCAATTGGATCTATGCCTTATACTTTTTAGCCAACAATGGATTAAAAATGCTGTGCCCTTTCCAAAACTTCCAACCTTAAAACAAGGGATATTCTTCTGCTTCAAAGTCACCTTCAGGTGATTTTTCTCTGAACAAATAAATAAATATAAAGTTGAATTTGAATGTTTGCATGGTTCTTTGAACTGTTTTCCTTGAAAAGGTCATTTTTTAAAAATTGTAATGTATCGAAATGAAGAAAAATATCAAAATTTAAAATTGGCACAAGGTTACTAGACCTCCAGAAACATTTTTGTGTTGTTTTCTTTTTTAGGGGGGCAGGGGCTTGTTGTTGCTAACAGTAGTACTATTATTCCACTTATTTTATTTATTTTATTGTATTTATTTATTTTGCCATACCACGGGGCATGTGGGATCTTAGGTCTTTATGGAGAGATCGAACCCATGCCCTCCTGCAATGGAAGCACAGAGTCTTAGCCGCTGGACTGCCAGGGAAGTCCCTGCAGAAACATGTGTGCTTAAACTTCAGTTCAGTTCAGTCACTCAGCCATGTCCAACTCTTCGTGACCCCATGGACCACAGCACGCCAGACCTCCCTGTCCAACACCAACTCCCGGAATTTACCCAAACTCATGTCCATTGACTTGGTGATGCCATCCAACCATCTCATCCTGTCGTCCCCTTCTCCTCCAGCCCTCAATCTTTCCCAGCATCAGGGTCTTTTCCAATGAGTCAGCTCTTCACATGAGGTGGCCAAAGTATTGGAGTTTCAGCTTCAACATCAGTCCTTCCAATGAACACTCAGAACTGATCTCCTTTAGGATGGACTGGTTGGATCTCCTGCAGTCCAAGGGACTCTCAAGAGTGTTCTCCAACACCACAGTTCAAAAGCATCAATTCTTCGGTGCTCAGCTTTCTTTATAGTCCAACTTACTTAACAAATTTCTGAGTTAAAACATTATTTCCTAAAGATTACAAAATGCTCCTTTGCCTTAAGAAAAACCTAGTATAAATTTGTATTTTTACCCCTTTCCAAGCAATGCAAAGTTCTAAAAACATATTAATTCCATTTATTCCCCCATTTTATATGCTCTTATTACTATGTATTTTAATTCTATATATTTTAAAATCCCATAAGACATTATTATCGTCTTATGAGCTTATCAATTTAACTATTTTAGAAAAACGTAGATGGCTTTCAGAGAAAAAGAACTCTAAAATCAATGCATTCATCTTTGGCTTTCATTCTCCTCCCTGGTTTTTACTCTGTAATCCCTCACTACTTTGTTAGCTTTCTAATACAACAGTAAAATATATTCTATACTTTCTCCAGGTTTTCTAGTTGGTCTGAGAAGAGAGTTAGTCATAATCTCCAAATCATCATAAATGGAAGAGGGATTCTGTATTAAGAGGAAAATAAACCAGCATAATGCTGTATTTATGGCACATAGGAGCTTTACATTTTTAGCTAAAATGGAATTGAGAAATAATCATTTAATTTAACTGACTTGTTTTACAGGTGACCAAACTAAGACAGTTGGTGGGTCAATCAAAGATAGTTGAAGTATCTCATTCCCAGTCCAGAAGTTTTCCCCTTTTATATAAAAAATAATAGATAACTAGAAACAAAAATGGTTGACACGCTGCTCACCCCTTTCCTCAGCATGAAGGAAATAGATATACCATTGTATAATGATATTGTATGTAATAAAATAAGATAGAAGAAATAGTGACCTTGTTGTAGTATTAAGGCACCAGCCATGTATTTAAATCAGATGAAGAGTGAGCCAACTGTCTGTGTTTTTTCTTAAAGATGTCTAGGAAAGGAGAGTCAACCAGATATCTAGACTTATCATTTGAGAAGAATCAGGAAGCATTGTTTTAAATTCAATACAACCACCACTGCTATAGCCATTTCTAATTTTTCTACTCTCTTTGGAAAAGGAAAAAACGTGGGTTTTTTCTTCCACTAAATGTTTCAAACACACAAAAACTATTTTTAGGCCAGCTGTCTGGAATCTTTGCTTTAGAACAATTGATCTTAAATCCTTTATACACTTTGTTCTTTGTACTGTATTTCTGTGTCAGGACTTGACAACTTATGCTCTTTTTCATTGTCATCACTGTTTGCTGAAATGTCTTTATAGAGCCATCACACATGGCCACACACGCTGCCAATTAAACAACTCTAGGGGTTCCCGTTTACCTAACGCATGTTCTTATATGGGTTTTATAGACAAATCTGTGCATTATGACCCTTAGAGTTGCATATAGTTGTGGTTCTATGGCCCCTTGAGTGAGTTTCTCCTTCTGAGTTCTAAAATAAATCACTTAAGTAGTCTCATTAAGTCCAGACATCCTTATTCCAACCCACTCTCCATAAGACCGCCAGAATGAGCTTCCTGAAATGTGTATGTACAATCAGAAAGATTAGAGAGGGCCCAAGCCCTCTACGTGTCCCTCCGGGAGTGTGTAAATGCCCCTGTGAGAGACAGGAGGGAACTCAGTTGCAAGTAACAGCTAGAGAAGAACAGTAAACTTTCTTCCATTTAAGTGTAATCCAACTCCGGCCCACCCCCTTTACATTGGTAAAGGTGGAAACTTTACTGACTGAAGAACTTCCCTGGTGACTCAGACAGTAAAGAATCTGCCTGCAATGTGGGAGATGTGGGTTCAGTCCCTGGGTCAGGAAGATCCCTGGAGAAGGGAATGGCTATCCACTCCAGTCTTCTTGCCTAAAGAATCTCATGGACAGGGAGGCTTGGCGTGCTGCCATTCATGGGGTCACAAAGAGTTGGACACAACTGAGCGACTGATCTGATCTGATCTGAGTGAATAACACTTTACTGACTAAAACCGTTTAAGCACAACCTCTAACCAGTAGTTAATGGGCACTATTATATAGACCCTAGAAAGCCAGACTTAATCATAAAAGCAATGATTTTAAAAAATAAGCAGAGACATCAGTGACTATACTCTGTGATGAGACAGATTCCACAAAATTATCCCAAGCAAGTCACAAAACAAGGAAACAAATAAGCAAGCCAAAAAAAAAAAAAAAAAAAACCCAATGATGGACTGTGTCTGTCTCTGTTTCTATATAAAAGAACATTGAATTTTTACTTCCACTCCATTTAACAACTGTTATTCTCTATTTGCAGTTAGTGAGTAGAAGATATAAATTTGGGGGTTTGGGGCACAGAAGGGGCTTTTGGAGTACACTAAGGGCTTCCCAGGTGGTACTAGTGTTTAAGAGCTCTCCTGCCAGTGCAGGAGACATAAGAGATGCAGGTTCCATCCCTGGGTCAGGAAGATCCCCTGGAGGAGGGCATGGCAACCCACTCCAGTATTCTTGCCTGGAAAATCCCATGGACAGAGGAGCCTGGTGGGCTACAGTCCATGGGGTCACAAAGAGTCAGACATGACTGAAATGACTTAGCAGGCACACGTGCAAGGCTAATAATAAAAGGCAAAACTACATTGGCAATTTACATATATGCATATAATACACATTTTAAATATATGTATTTCCAGAAAAGATCTCTTTGTTACTATAATTCCAGAACAGCAGTAAAGACTACAGAGCCCAGGATTTCAAGTACTTCCCTGCTGGGTTAGTGACTTAATTTATTTCTTTAATTTGTTATAACCCCACAAAAAAAATGATATTCTTTGGAGACCTCAATAGCCTGAGTTCTGCATGTATTATTTGCTGGAAGAGATTAATGAGATAGCAGAGGCAATTTCTAATGGAGTCCCTTGGTTTTCATCTCCCCCCTACCCACCCCTGCCTTCAAACTCAGTTGCCAGTTCAGCATTATGAATCTACTAAGTGTTCTTGGCATGTCTGATGGGGAAAGGGAGAGATAGTATAAACTATAGGCTAAAAACGTTAAAAAAAAAAAAAAAAAAACTTTCTTCCCTACCTTCAGTCTGCATCCGTTAGCTGCAATGCAATAACTCTCTCATCTTATATATAACATGTATATTCATATTTAGCTTGAAACCTTCAGTCTTCCAATACTTCATAATCAGGGGTTTTGGATATTTCCAGGGTCTGAGTTGAGTCCCATCTCTCTGTAGAATACCTAAACCGCTAGACTATGAAAAGTCACCACTATTGCCAATCTTGATAGTGTTACCTTTAGTATATTACAGTATTTTGGTTACTAAGACATGATGCTTGAAATATCATGATACTTGAAAGAAAAATAAAAGGTAGTTCAAAGCACAGACATAAGAGTTTTGTGTGTTATTTATGAATGTTTGAAGGGAAAGTTAAAGATAAGTCTGCTAATAATGAACTACCTGCATGTGGGCTAAGTTGCTTTACTCGTGTCTGATTCTTTTCCACCCCATAGACTATAGCCCTCCAGGCTCCTCTGTCCATGGGATTTTCCAGGCAAGAATACTGGAGTGGGTTGCCATTTCCTTCTGCAGGGGATCTTCCCGATCCAGGGATTGAACCCACCTGGGGAGCCTGATAATGAACTACAGGACTCCCTATTTCCACTACAGAGAGTACCCAGTGAATGCCCCACTGGCTAATAGCACTAGAGCTCTGTAGAATAAGTGACAGTCAGGTGATAAGAGCCAAGAGAATTTTTTGACAAAAGCAGCATTTCTCATAACAGCTGCAGAAAGGCTGCCACAAAAGAAAATTTAGGAATTCAAAACTTTCTCTGACTGGCATTGCAGATTTAAATGGTTACTGTGGCATAATGTAAATTGGGCCCTAGAAATGTTCCTTGGGTAGAAAAATGTTTACTACATGATATTCAGTGAATAAGAGAAAAATATGAAACTGAATGGTATGAACTCAAACTTAGAAAAGAGCAGAGACAAGGACAAAACAAAACTCTGTGTGTGTGTGTGTGTGTGTGTGTGTGTTGAAAAGGGAATAAAAGTAATTTGACCAAAATATTAACAACGAGCGTTAAGGTGATCTATGGCAATTTTTAATACTAATATTTTAAAAGCATCTTTATATTTACCCAAAAATACAAAATACATATTTTAAACATGTTTTAAGGGAAAAAAAAAAAAACTTCTAAGGAACGGAAGCCTTAATTAGGTTAACATATTAATGTTGCACCTTTTACATTTATAACCCAGGCTACAGTCCATGGGGTCGCAAAGAGCCGGACATGACTGAGCGACTTCACTTCACTTCACTTCACTTCCATGAATCATTTTCCTCATCCACAAAAATTTTCATCTAGCTTTTCAGAGGTTGGAAAGTGAAGGCACTAAGAATTCAAATGATCCGTCAATTATCACATAAGAGTATCAGAGTTAAGATTAATGAAAACTTTTGAATGGACAAAGTACTATTAAGGGCAAAGTATTATTAAGCTTATTAAGGACAAAGTATCAGTCCTGGCAACCAAATTTCTGGAATAGTAAAAGACTTACTATGCCATTATGCAAATATAGGTTAGAAAAGGAGTGTTGGGTGGTAAAAAAAAAAAAAAATTACAAAGAGACCATAATCCGGGAGAAAATAAGTAGGGTAGCTTAAGTATCCACATCTCTCACATTACAGGTTGGGTCCCTGAGGACTGGGGCTTCCTCCGTAGCTCAGTAGTAAAGAATATGCCTGAAATGCAGGAGATGTAAAAGATGTGGTTTCAATTCCTGGGTCAAGAAGATTCCTTGGAGGAGGGCATGGCAACCCACTCTAGTATTCTTGCCTGGAGAATCCCATAGGGTCCATAGGGTTGCAAAAAGTCAGACGTGACTGAAGCAACTTAGCAGACATGCACTCCAAGGATTGACTGTCTATTCCTCTTGGAACATGATTCACAATATATATTTTTTAACCAAGAGAAAGCCTGAAATATTGCTCCGTGAGTAATAACTATTACTAATATTATTGGTTGCATACCATGTACCAAATATTCAGGAAACCTGTGATATGGTATTTTACACATATTATCATATTTATTTCTCCCCAAAGAGCCCATTTTTGTCATAAGATGAAATTTTGGTTCAGAGATGAGCCAGTGTCACCTAGCTAAAAAGTATGTAATTCATACTTGAACCCAAGTCTGCCTGACTTTAGGCCCTATGCTTTTTCCAGTATTTTTATACCATCCTACATAGTATAATGGGAACACAGTATACTATTGAAAAAGCTGGTTTGGCTAAGCTAAAGATAGAATTCAGTTTTAGGAAGAGAAATTGACCTTTGGTTAGAAAGCCACTTTAATGGGTATGTTTGGTGAGGAAGGTTAAATTAGTTAGGATATGACAACAGTATTAAAATTTAGTGATTTAAGGAATATTGAAATTTATTTCTCACATGATTATCTAGAGTGTATCTGTTCAGAACATGGCTCTCCTCCACTTGATTAATCATGAACCCCAGCTAAGGTCATCTCTGCCATCTGCAAGATATGGCTTCCGATATAGTTCTGGTTGTAGCCGTTTCTACCCTAGGGAAGGAAAAGACACAGAGGAGCACACATCTGAGTGTCTCTAGGACACGCTTAGAAGAGGCATCTGCCAAGCCACCCACCTTCTGTCGGTGAGAGCCCAGTTACTTATCTGTACCTCCAGAAAGGGGACATGAGTTGAAGATGCACAGTACAGAGCAGAGATTCACGAGGCAGTAGAAACAAAAAAATTGGAGCTAGAGCTAAATGGGAAGGCCTTCATCAGTCTTGGAGATATTCTAGCATGCTAAGGTGCCCAGAGTTTGGGATTTAGGGCATCCAGCCATTTTATTGAAAAATTCACTGATGGTAGTCTCAGAAAAATTTTGAGACTATATCAGTTACAAATGGAATATCTATTATGGTAGAGAAGAAAGATCACTGGGCTTAGAAACAGAAATTGAGGGATCTTAATCCAGACCTTGCTACTAACTAGTTCTTTGATACAGGGTAAACCTCTCCATCATGCCAACCCTTGACTTTCTTTTTCTTTTTTGAAGTACAGAAATAGAGGAAAACAACAGAATGGGAAAGACTAGGGATCTCTTCAAGAAAATCAGAGATACCAAAGGAACATTTCATGCAAAGATGGGCTCGATAAAGGACAGAAATGGTATGGACCTAACAGAAGCAGAAGATATTAAGAAGAGGTGGCAAGAATACACAGAAGAAACTGTAACAAAAAAAGATACTT
>NW_011494846.1:5343661-5344455 GCF_000754665.1 Bison bison bison
AGGACTAGGGATCTCTTCAAGAAAATCAGAGATACCAAAGGAACATTTCATGCAAAGATGGGCTCGATAAAGGACAGAAATGGTATGGACCTAACAGAAGCAGAAGATATTAAGAAGAGGTGGCAAGAATACACAGAAGAACTGTACAAAAAAGATCTTCATGACCCAGATAATCACGATGGTGTGATCACTGACCTAGAGCCAGACATCCTGGAATGTGAAGTCAAGTGGGCCTTAGAAAGCATCACTACGAACAAAGCTAGTGGAGGTGATGGAATTCCAGTTGAGCTATTCCAAGTCCTGAAAGATGATGCTGTGAAAGTGCTGCACTCAATATGCCAGCAAATTTGGAAAACTCAGCAGTGGACACAGGACTGGAAAAGGTCAGTTTTCATTCCAATCCCAAAGAAAGGCAATGCAAAGAATGCTCAAACTACAGCACAATTGCACTCATTTCACACGCTAGTAAAGTAATGCTCAAAATTCTCCAAGCCAGGCTTCAGCAATATGTGAACCGTGAACTTCCTGATGTTCAAGCTGGTTTTAGAAAAGGCAGAAGAACCAGAGATCAAATTGCCAACATCCACTTGATCATGGAAAAAGCAAGAGAGTTCCAGAAAAGCATCTATTTCTGCTTTATTGACTATGCCAAAGCCTTTGACTGTGTGGATCACAATAAACTGTGGAAAATTCCGAAAGACATGGGAATACCAGACCACCTGACCTGCCTCTTGAGAAATCTGTATGCAGATCAGGAAGCAACAGTTAGAACTGGACATGGAACAACAGACTGG
>NW_011494846.1:5344555-5359204 GCF_000754665.1 Bison bison bison
CAGAGTACATCATGAGAAACTCTGGACTGGAAGAAGCACAAGCTGGAATCAAGATTGCCGGGAGAAATATCAATAACCTCAGATATGCAGATGACACCACCCTTATGGCAGAAAGTGAAGAGGAACTCAAAAGCCTCTTGATGAAAGTGCAAGTGGAGAGTGAAAAAGTTGGCTTAAAACTCAACATTCAGAAAACGAAGATCGTGGCATCTAGTCCCATCACTTCATGGGAAATAGATGGGGAAACAGTGGAAACAGTGTCAGACTTTATTTTTCTGGGCTCCAAAATCACTGCAGATGGTGACTGCAGCCATGAAATTAAAAGACGCTTACTCCTTGGAAGTATAGTTATGACCAACCTAGACAGCATATTGAAAAGCAGAGACATTACTTTGCCAACAAAGGTCCATCTAGTCAAGGCTATGGTTTTTCCTGTGGTCATGTATGGATGTGAGAGTTGGACTGTGAAGAAGGCTGAGCACTGAAGAATTGATGCTTTTGAACTGTGGGGTTGGAGAAGACTCTTAAGAGTCCCTTGGACTGCAAGGAGATCCAACCAGTCCATTCTGAAGGAGATCAGCCCTGGGATTTCTTTGGAAATAATGATGCTAAAGCTGGAACTCCAGTACTTTGGCCACCTCATGTGAAGAGTTGACTCATTGGAAAAGACTCTGATGCTGGGAGGGATTGGGGGCAAGAGGAGAAGGGGACGACAGAGGATGAGATGGCTGGATGGCATCACCGACTCGATGGACGTGAGTCTCGGTGAACTCCAGGAGTTGGTGGTGGACAGGGAGGCCTGGTGTGCTGTGATTCATGGGATCGCAAAGAGTCGGACACGACTGAGCGACTGATCTGATCTGATCTGATAACTAACAATATTATATTAATTTCAGGTGCACAACATAATAATTTGGTATCTTTATAGATTTCACTGCATACAAAGTTATTATAACATATTGACTGTATTCCTGGTGCTATATATTATATCCTTATAATTTCTTCCCTTTCAAAAAACTAAGATCACAGCATCCAGTCCCATCACTTCATGGTAAATAGATGGGGATAAAGTGGACACAGTGACAGATTTTTCTTGGGATCCAAAATCACTGTGGACAGTGACTGCAGCCATGAAATTAAAAGGCGCTTGCTCCTTGGAAGAAAAGCTTCGACAAACCTAGACAGCACATGAAAAGGCAGAGACATCACTTTGCCAGCAAAGGTCCGTACAGTCAAAACTATGGTTTTTTTCCAGTAATCATGTACAGATGTGAGAGTTGGACCATAAAGAAGGCTGAGCGCCAAAGAATTGGTGCTTTTGAACTGTGGTGTTGGAGAAGATTCTTGAGAATCCCTTGGACAGCAAGGAGATCAAACCAGTCAATCCTAAAGGAAATCAACCTGGAATATTCATTGGAAGAACTGATACTGAGGCTGAAGCTCCAATACTTTGGCCACCTGATGCAAAGAGCCAACTCACTGGGAAAGACTCTAATGCTAGAAAAGATTGAGGGCAGAAGAGGAGGGTCACAGAAGTTGTGATGGTTGGATGGCATCACCAACTCAATGGACGTGAGTTTGAGCAAACTCCGGGAGATAGTGGAGGACAAGGAAGCCTGGTGTGCTGCAGTGCATGCAGTTATAAAGAGGCGGACATGACTTAGAGATTGAAGAGCAACAACTTCTTTCCAACCCTCAACTTTCTATACAGTTAAACAGGGAAATAATACTTGTCCCATAGGCTTGTTGATAAATGAAAAAAGATAATGCGTGTGAGAAACATCTTAATCTATGAAATCTAAGATAAGACTATTATATCACTGGCCTGAAAAATGCACAGAATATGACCCTAGCACATTTTCTGGGCTTTGTGGTCACTTCGGTTAGTGACAGGACAGAAGAGCAAGGGTTGAAAAGCACCATGAGGCTCAACCCCGTGACCAACTAATCAGAGTTAGGAGATTTTGGTGCAAAAAAAAAAAAAATCAGACGTCAGAATTAGTCTTAATTTTCAAAGGAATTTCGCCAAATGTTGTATGAAGCTCTTCTATAATATTTGGTATTTGGGGCCGATGAAAAGACCAAGATAATTAGAAGTGCACTGCACATAAGAAATTGAGCATATTTCAAATTTAAAATCCAGTCAGCTACTAATGTTGCATGTGTGTGTGTATGTGTGTGTCCATCAAAGTGGGCATGGGTGCATTTAAATGATGCTTTCTACTAGCTGTGATTGCTGTTTTCCTTTAGAAACGGATTTTATTTGCCTTACTTTCTGTAGAGTTAATTAAATACCAGATAAATATGTTTACTGTCTCAGGTTCCACATACGTGTGAGGATTTTGTCGTTGACTTTGGTCCAAACAGAACACCTTTAGAAACACAGCAACACTTAGCTGCTCTTGGGAAAACCTAATGAGTCATTACCATATCAATATTGCTATTTTCTGCCTTAATTCCCCAGATTCCTGCTTACCCAATATCATTAAATATATTATATATATATAAACACATGCACATATATATGTGCGTGTGTGTATATATATATATATATTCCTTACAACTAGGAAATTAATTCCAAGATACTATAAAAATATATCTCCTCTTGTAGGGTGCACAGAAAATCCCTGTGCATTTCTTTGCACCTTCCTATGAATTTGGAATTACTTTAAAAATAATTATTTTCCCTAAATATCTGCGATACGTACAAGCGCACAGGGGAGTTTGTCTGGAGCTCTGGTGAAAGCATTTCTATTGCCTTCTAAATGCAGTTCTAGAAATACCACCCACCAGATTGGGGCGCAAGAGGATTTTCTCTCCACAGGCCACTCACAGTATAATGATGCATAAAGATTTCTTAATAGTGAGTTTTCTTAGTAGAAGTTATCCTTGATTTAGAAGAAAAATGACAGACATTACAGCTGAATCCTTCTTTTAGACAAAGCCCCTTAAGAGGAAAAAAAGGAACACTCTGTGAGATCATACAAGTCTTTGGATGGGACTTCTCAAAGTATTGTGAGCCAACGAAAGCACTGTTGTTTGGCATACATTTTAACACTTCAAAAATATTTACTGAACATTTTTCTATGTGAGAGCTCCTGTACTAAGCTTGTATAAAAAGTCAAAGATGAAGAAGCCATCAATGCCCACCCAGTCACTGAACACCACCCAATCTGTTCGTCATTCTCTGCACCAGAATCCTCCTCAAGAGCTACAGATGCTTCCTCCTCAAGAAGTCCACACCATCCTTTCTCTCTTCTGTCCCCTCCCATCCCATCAATACTTCTAGTCAGAGGGCCTGGATTGAAAAAAACCTATGCTTCAGACTTTTATCTAATTATTTGCGACTTCACCATCAGCATGATTTTTTTCAAATTTTTACAAGAATTATCACATTGTTTTTAAAATCCTTTATTGGCTTACTATTACCTATGCTTGCAATTTTTAACTCCTCTTTTGTACAGGTGAGATACTGTTTGGAAACAAAATAATACCTCAAAGCATTAAGTATTTGAAACTGATGGGTACTGTATTACCTTAATTTATTTTATGAATCCCAACTAGTTGATCAATGAGAATATTGAGATTATTGATTACAAAATTTCCAATCAGCTATGTGAATAAAATTTTACTTTTACATCAACCTTGATGTCCAATTTTATTTCTGTGCTTGGTTTAGAATTTAGAGAAATTTAAAAAACCCTAATTCACACTGATAAATACTTGAAATTAGGAACAGGTTTTTTAATAGCCATTTTTGCCACCCATGATATTTTTGCAATTAAATGGAAATGACAGGAGAAGCTTTATTTTGAAAGCTGAGCAAATGGATATGAACTTGGCAGCCCAAGTTAATTGTGTTGGCCATCTCTAGTGTGTTCAAACATAGGGTTTTTTTTAAAAAACATATTTGAAAGGGTTTTCTTTGATTAGTTATTAAAATAGTTTAAAATATTTCAATATAAAATTCAAATCAACAACCACAAAGCAGAATCAAGTCCAAACTTCTTAGCATCTTACCATGGTCTATGAAATCCTCCATAATCATGTCCTTTGTTTTTTTTTCTCCAGTTATGTATCTCCTCATCTTTAGCCCCAGGTTTAGCCCAACTGTTTCTGATTTTTGAAAGCACTGTGATTGTTCAGTCCGTGGTTTCCTGTCTCTTGCTTTTTTTTTCTTCTGCCTGTGCTGAGCCTGGAGTTCTCTCCTCCATGAAATCTCCCTTCTCTCCAGGGAACTCCGCCATTCCCTCCGTGCCCCACGTACTCTAGAAAAGAAAATCTGTCTTTTACCTTTTGAGACATTTGTTTTTGTTTTTTCCCTTCATCCTCCGAAACTTGAGGAAAGGACCCCACGTTACCTGTATTTGTGGCAGACTTACACTTTGTCCCATTAGCTCAGCTGAAACTGTGGTTTCAGGATCCCCTGTATTTTCATTTCTCTGATGACTGGCCATAAGAGAAGATGGTGTGAGAGTTTGTGGCAGAAGTATATCAGCAACCCTTTCAGAGTATAGTTCTTTAATTCCTGACTGAGCCCAGCACTTCCCAGCATGTTATATAAAAACCTGGCTCTAATTTCTAGTCTAGTGGCCAGGAAAACAGAGAAGCGGTGGATGCTAACATGACTGAATGCTGTCCTGCAGGCAGAAGTGCCTTCGTTTCTTCAAGACAGAAGGGAGGGTTGACGTTTAATAGGGAGAAACAGGCCACTTCTGCAGCCCCATGATTTTGTAAACATCTGGGACGTTCATATTATCTAAGGCATTGATTTAGACATGTCAGGGCTTACTCTTCCTCATCAAGGGCCCTGGCCTTGAGAAAGCAGCTTCTCCAGAGTTGAAAATGTAACCTTTGCTGGAGCTTTGTTACCCTTATAATTAAGTCTTGGGACTGATCTTTGGCCTGCTCTGCCCTCTGTCTACAGGAGATAAGTGTCTCTTTCTATGCTGCCAAAGAGACCCTCTGAGTTTCACATTTTGCCTTCAGTTGGTGATTAATCACTCTCAACCTTTCATTGTCTCTCTCTAGGGCAAAAATTTCACTCAGCAACACCCTTCTGATAGCTTTGTCTTTGTAATATGATGGCTCTATCCCCTTGTAGGCCTGAGACATTGCACCTGCTATTGCATGCCTTCCATCCATGCCCCATCCCAGTGTACCATCAGCAAAATGTTAACAATTGCAGAGCTGCCTCATCCCAGGGACTCTGAGCACTTCACCTACAGGCAGGGTCTTCATCACCAGCCAGCCCATACATCATCCAGCTTCAGAGTTCCATTTTAGAATTCCACAGAACACTCCTGACACCAGCTCTCTCAGATCAGGTTCCCTGCAAGGTGACCATGTGACCAAGATGTTCACCCTCTGGGGTGAAGATAATCAAGGAGATTTGGTGACCATGGTGATGTTGCTTGAATCGACCCATAAAACAACCAGCTACAAGGAAAGAGGTTGGATGAGAACTTCTAGATGTTACGACTTCATTTGTGTGTGTGTGTGCAGCATTCACACTATGACCATGGTCTCCCTGGGCTCCTCTGGGCCATGACTTACTACATCAGGGGAAATAGAGCTGAACTATTTATTTCTGCCCAACTCTAAGAAGCAGACAATGCTCTAGAAGCCTCGTCAGCTCCACTAAGAATTTTTCAGGATTATACTACAGATTGAGGCTTTTCTTAACCTTACTTCTTTTCCTCTGTCCCTCCATCGGTGTCAGGCCCACAGCCCAGTCCAAAGGCTCTCTGGCATCTTCTTGCATCCTCGGCTCTTCCTGTTTCACAAGCATTTTCCCCAATAGATGCTTGTATGTCTAATTCTCATTTGGCATCTGCTTCTTGGACCCTAACTGACACTTGAGTGCTTTTAGAACAACTCCTATCAGTGATTCAAGAAAGGAAGAAGGCAGAAGGGAAAGTTGCCTGTCGTGCAGTTCCAGTAGAGGGATCCTCTGATTTCACAGGAAGTTCTGGACCTGGGAGGACCCTTCAGGGCAGTCCCATACTGAGACAAGAGGGCTCACTCTCATACCCTCCACCCCTCAGTCATTGGATAAAGGCAGCCACAAGAAAGGGATGCAACCTTGGGTGAATAGGCTCCTCTATTGTTGGCTGAGAGACAGTCCCAGGGAAAGACTCAGCTGTGAACCATTGGCAACAGACACTCCAGGAGGCTGAGGGAAGAAGCGCATTGGTCCCCAAGGAGATAATGTGGGTAGCACAGAGCTTCTACTTCAAAGAGGAAACTGAAAACTATTGTTCTGATTACAGGACAATGGCAATCATTTCTGCTCTCTTTGTAAAGGAAGGATATCACATTTTATAAAACTCTATGTGTAAGAGTTTTATGTGAGTGCATACTTCAGGGGTTAGTTCTGGGGTCAGGAAGAGAATCCCATAAACAGGGTAACTGTGAGCAAGAGATACATTACATGCTGATGGAGTGAACTTGGGTGGATTGTATTCCTTCCTGAGGCTCTGTGCTCCTGCACCACATGGAGAAGATGTTTCTTCCTCTTTTCCTTATAAAGAGGACAGGAAGTTCAGTTCAGCTCAGTACAGTTTAGTCCCTCAGTCATGTCCGACTCTTTGTGACCCCATGGACTGCAGCACACCAGGCTTCCCTGTTCGTCACCAACTCTCAGAGCTTACTCAAACTCACGTCCATGGAATCAGTGATGTTATCCAACCATCTCCTCCTCTGTCGTCCCCTTCTCCTGCCTTCAATCTTTCCCAGCATCAGGGTCTTTTCCAATGAGTTGGTTCTTTGCATCAGGTGGCCAAAGTGTTGGAGCTTCAGCTTCAGCATCAGTCCTTCCAATGAATATTCAGGACTGATGTGGTTGGATCTCCTTGCAGTCCAAGGGACTCTCAAGAGTCTGCTCCAACATCACAGTTCACAAGCATCAATTCTTTAGTGTTCAGCTTTCTTTATAGTCCAACTCTCACATCCATACATGACTACTGGGAAAACAATAGCTTTGACTAAACAGACTTTTGTCAGCAAAGTAATGTTTCTGCTTTTTAATATGCTGTCTAGGTTGGTCAGAGCTTTTCTTCCAAGGAGCAAGTGTCTTTAATCTCATGGCTGCAGTCACCATCTTGCAGTGATTTTGGAGCCCAAAAAAATAAAGTTTCTCACTGTTTCCACTGTTTCCCCATCTATTTGCCGTGAAGTGATGGGACTGGATGCCATGATCTTCATTTTTTGAATGTTGAGTTTTAAGCCAACTTTTTCACTCTCCACTTTCACTTTCATCAAGAGGCTTTTGAGTTCCTCTTCACTTTCTGCCATAAGGGTGGTGTCATCTGCATATCTGAGGTTATTGATATTTCTCCCAGCAATCTTGAGTCCAGCTTGTGCTTCATCCAGCCCACATTTCTCATCATGTACTCTGCATATAAGTTAAATAAGCAGGGCGACAATATATAGCCTTGACATACTCCTTTCCCAATTTGGAACCTGTCTGTTTTTCCATGTCCACTTATAACTGTTGTTTCTTGAACTGCACACAGATTTTCAGGAGGCAGGTAAGACATTCTGGTATTCCCATCTCTTTAAGAATTTTCCACAGTTTGGATTCCATCAATTATTTACCACACATACTACAGTTTGGACAGGAAGGATACCATCAATTATTCAGTCATGCTACAGTTACCCGTAAGAAATCTCTACTATTTTAGTGCCTGTATTTTCTCCCAACAAATAGAAATAGCAATATCTACCACTGTCTACTAAGAAACATAATCACACATGGTGCTTGCCACATCAAGTTATTCAGTCCTCAGAGAACCCTACAAAGTAGATGTTACAATCCCCAGGTAATAGTCAAGCCAACTGCTTGTTGTAAGGTTGTAGTAGTCTTTTTTTAAAATTGTTTTTACTTTTATTTTCTGTTTATCCTTTTATGCTTATTGACCATTAAAAAAATTTTTTTAATTGGAGTATAATTGCTTTACAATAACATGCAGCTGATTCATGTGTTGTGTGGAAGTTTGAGAGTTCCCTCCAACGTTACACAGCCAAGATGCAATTCTGGGATCAAATCCTGGTTCTTTAAGAGCAATTCCCTTTACATCTTCCTATGCTTTCAAATCCACTTGGAAATCAGAATTCCAACTGTAAATGCTCTTGTTCTCCATCACACTTCTCAATTTAAAGGAAAGGCAAAAAGCCAAAGCCTCAGACCCTCTGGACTGTCATGATCAAACCCATTGATAACTAAGATCGGAAGGTAATTGCACAGGTGTTTGGAAGCAGCTCTAGCAGGTGTCATCTAAGACTGGGAAGTTATTCTGTGAATTGCGTGCTCTTCACCAGTGTGCTTTTGTCTCACAGTATCTCTGTTCCTCCACAGATTATTATTGTTCCCTCATTTGGCGGTCCTCAGCAGAGGGACTACTGTATGGATGTGTGCACGCACACACACACACACACACACAAAGATTCTCTTGCTCTTCAATTACCAGGATTCAGCAGGCTGCTAGGCTCTTTCATTCCTTTTCCATATTCAACCTTTTGATGTGTTGCCTGTACCATTCTTCCCCATGAGCTAACAAGGCTGTCTGCAATGAGAGTTTCATGGGCAGCCAATTATAGCACGGATGTAAGCGTGATCAGAATAATGCAGCCTACTGGGAGGCTGTCATTTACAGAATTAAAGGCAATGCAGTCATTGCTAAAGGATTTAGTTTGGACAGGAGCTGTAACCTTCCAGCCATACTTCTAGTCGTCTGAATTTGATGGGTTGTTTCTGTGTGTTTCAGGTTGTTTAAATTTTTTTTCTGTTGTGTAAGCAACCATTGCTCATATTTTAAAATACCTAGGAGTAACGGTAATCTCTTTGCAATAAAATATGGATGAAGGTAGCCTGTCTCATAAAATGCAATGCTGTGAAACACAACCATTTGAATACATATATGTAAATAAATGATAGTTGTGAATAGAATTTCAACATAAATGAAGAAAATGGAAGAAACTTGTACCATTCTCTGTGTATAAATCTAGGGGTGATGCCTTACTATAGTTGTAAATTTAGATTCTTCCAAATCAGAATATTTAACATTTAAGTCTACAATAACCAAGAAAGTCACCATGCTAGTATGTACTGTCCTCAAATATGTACAATCAGAGCACCCATGTTTTCCTATAGACGGACGGCAAAATGGCAGAACAGAGTGAAAAAGAGTCACTTAACTTCACTTTTGATGGTGCTTTAGTCACTAAATTGTGTTCGATTCTTGTGACCCTCATGGGCTGTAGCTCACCAGGCTCCTCCCTCCGAGTGATTTCCCAGGCAAGAATGCTGGAATGGGTCACCATTTCCTTCTCCAGGGGATCTTCCTGACCCAGGGATTGAACTCTCATCCCCCGCATTGCAGGCAGACTCTTTACCTGCTGAGCCACCAGGGAAGCCGATGCCTCAATTTATCCACAATGAGAACTCAATCTTGATTTTTCTTAATGTACTTCAGTCTTGACAGGAAAACTGATCTGATTTCTCTTAAGGAACAAAAAAAGGAGCAAAAGAGAGATAGCAGGGGAGGAGTATGAGAAAGGATGACATCATCTATCTGCCACCCACCAATCCAACAAATGATGGGCTCATCCAACCAGCCACTCCCCGTGCACTTCAGTGCTGCCCCTAAGTGGCCAAGGTGATGCTAGATTGTGCTGGAAAAGATTTACGTCAGTTATTAAAGAGGACACATACAGGCTTGACACATTCGAGTGTGTTTTTTGACCATGTTGAAACACGAACAGAAGAGCTATGTGTTTAACCAACATAAGCAGATGTCAAGGAGTGCAAAAAATATGCCTCTTTCAAAGTCAGTATGTCTGTGTATTTGTGCCAACATATGCCCAGAACATGTGTATTTTGAGTGGTAAGCATGAGGACAAGTGAGAAAAGGAATAACAGCATTCTTCCCCCACCCCCACCCCCAAAAGGCCTGTTGCAATTTCAGTAAGTTGAAAGCATTTTAATATCACAAGATCTTACATCTATTCAGGAGACTAGGAGATGGACATGTTGATGTGGGTCCCGAAGGGAGAAGCCCGAGGGAACGTGGGGATGTGGGCAGAGTTGGTGACCTAAGTCATGGGGTCACTCTTTCGCTGGAAGGTGACATCAATGTTCCCTGATTTAAAAATGAGCTGATCTCATGTGGGAGGGGCCAAGTCCCCAGATGGGAGGCGACCTCGGGGGAGGAAGAGGCTCTAGTAGGGGTAGGGCGGAGCAGGGGGGTGAGGGAAGACTTTCTAGAGAGGATTCCCAAGCTGAGCCCTGAAGGGAGAGAAGAAATGGACCACACTAGAGGTGTGTGCACAAGGGCAACCCAAGCATGTTGATGAGAAACTCGAACTATTTGACAGACTGAACATTTTTTTATTTCATGTCAGTACCTCACTAAAATAAATGAACAGGAGGGGATAATGAACTCATCTCAAGAAATATCCTTTGAGGGTAGAACAGAAATGTATAAATGGGTTAAACTTGGAACGTGACTTTAAAATAGGAGAAGATAGAATTCAGCTAGGGATCTTGAAGGGAGCTAATGTAAAGCAGATAGTTTAGGATAGTACATTGGAAAGGTGGATGAGGTGAGATTCCTCATAAAATGGTAGAAACAGACTTAATGATGGGCCAGGGGAATAGTCTTCAGGCACCCCGAGCAAGGGAGGACACCAGAAAATAGTATTTAAATAGTTGCTATGTGCCAGATGGGGAATAGGTACTTCATACACGTATTATTTAACCTACAGCTTCCCTGGTGGCTCAGTGGTAAAGAATCTGCCTGCCAATGCAGGAGACGCAGGTTCGATCCCTGGGTCAGGAAGATCTTCTGGAGAAGGAAATGACAACCCACTCCAGTATTCTTGCTTGGGAAATTCCATGGAGAGAGGAGCCTGGTAGGCTAGAGTCCGTGGGGTCACAAAAGAGACACTAAGTTGACTTAGTAACTAAACAACAATAATAACAACTTTATAAGAGAGGGACAACTTTATAAGAAAGGGACAATTTTCCATTTTCCCAATAGAAAATCTCTGGTGACACAGGTTAAATGTTTTTCTGAGGGTTACACCACTCAAGTAATATTGAAGCCAAGCTCTGTCTGATATCAAGAAGCTAGAACCTAAGAGTGAATGCAACTGCAAGAGTGATCACATCTGCATGAGGTTGGAGACGGAGTCTTTGGGGGGTGATTATAGAATGTCCTAAAAGGGAATAGATTGGGATGCAGATTCTTGAAGTCACTGGGAATTCTCCAGACATTACAGGAGTGCCAACCTAAACCTGATGCAGACAGTCTGAGAAACGTGGATTTTATCAAAAGAGGTTTAGATGGGGTAGAACCCAAGAGACCCTGAGAGACTTCTGCAAGTCTTTGTTGAACTACTGGGAACTGCCTTAAAGAGAGGACTATTGTGAGTAGAGTTAGCTGATAACTGCCAGTGTCTTAGGACATTCTGCTAAGGTGGTAATGTAATTCCAGAAATACTGATTACTAGAATGAGAGGAAATTATGAGATTATCTCGTACATTTGGAGGGGAAAAAAGTGCCTAAACCAACCGACAAGAGTGGGAGGAGGTAAAACAAAGAATACTGGCAAAGACTATGAAAGGGTATAAATACGGACCGTCCAACCAGAAGAGGAAAATCACTACGGATGATGATTCTGCCTTCCTCTGACCAAAAAGCAGGATGCTCTTCATCAAGTTAGGAATTTGAAAACAATGTATACATGACCAGATGTTATTAATACTAAGCGTATAACTTCATGGTGTGGTCCATGCTCCAAACCACAATATATCCACTAATGAACAAAATATATTGCAGACAATAGCATGTGCTATAAAAATAATCTAATTTTTATCATTGCTATATTTTTGATTGACTAAAATTTCTGTTTGGATTTTCAAATACTGAGTATCCTAACGTTACAAATTATCTCCATTTGTTTTATCTTTATTGTCTTCATTGCATCTGATTTCAATATCCGGGTGCTTTTTCCAGAACATTAAGAGATGTTATTGCTTGCTTCATTATAACCAGGCTATTGTTGTTCAGTTGCTAAGTCATGTCCCACTCTTTGCAACCCCATGGACTGCAGCATGCCAGGCTCCCCTGTCCTTCACCATCTCCCGGAACCTGCTCAAACTCATGTCCATTGAGTTGGTGATGCCATCCAACCATCTCATCCTCCGCTGTCCCCTCTCCTTTTGCCTTCGATATTAACCAGGTAAGTTATTTAAATTCCTTGAGTCTTCATTTGCTTATCCATGAATTGATACTTGGAAAGCATTTCATAGGGGTGTTTATGAATATAAAGAGAAAATGTATGTGAAAGACTTTTTGTACTTTCTTGCATTCAGTAGATGCTCAATGCATTATGATTACTATTATAGTATTTTGAGTAGCAGTAGACACCCAGGTATCAGGTAACCCATCCATAGATTCATGAGAGATATTTAATGATTGTTTTTAAGATATTAAATCCAGGGGAATGGATTCACAGAGTAACGTCACAAAAATTTCGATAGACTATATTTTATGTTGACATTTTCTTATAGCTTTTTTGCCGAATATATTTTTATTTTGCAAAAATTTGTATCTCCACTCCCTTTAGAGCCACAACAGGTCATCCTTATGTGTGTGTGCCAAGCGGAAGTGGGTTTCTTCATTACCTGTTCTTCTATAACACAGATTTTCAATATTGACTAATGAATGGTCCTCACACTAACATTATTTGATCCTATCCTACAAATGAGCACATCGTCAATTACACAGAACATAAGAGAAACCTAGAAAAGCTTAAAAGAGAAAAAAAAAAAACAGATAAGGTTGGAAAAACATGAATAGTTTTTGATTCTTCTTTCAAATATGATTTCTTGCTTAAAAAATTATTTTGTTCATTTATTTTTGGCAGTGCCAGGCTTCGTTGTTGTGCAGGCTTTTCTCTAGTTGCGGCTCACCGATTGCTTATGGCAGTGGCTTCTATTTTTGCGGGGCACAGGTGTTAGAGTGCAAGGGCTTCAGTAGTTGCGGTTCCCAGGCTCCAGGGCGCAGGCTCAGTAGCTGTGGCCCACGGGCTTAGTTGCTGCGTGACATGTGGGATCTTCCCGGACCAGGGATCGAAACTGTGTCTCCTGAATTAGCAGGCAGACTCCTCATCACTGAGCCACCAGGGAAGCCCGATTTCTTTGTTTTTTTCTGGTAGACAGGGTAGAGAGGAAGAAAAAGGTGGAGTGTCAGAGCAGCATCTGTAGTGATATACATATGAGAACAGGCCATGGTCTTGTTTGAGCCTCCATGACATCGCTGTGGCAAGAGAAAATGTAACTGAGGCCAGAATAAGCCTTCTTCCTTAAAATCTGTCTTTGACTCTGAATTATTTACTGTTCTCAGAAGAACAATACAGATCAGTGTGACTGACATCACAAGAACCAAAGATTTTACTTTCATGGAAACGTTTCAAAAAGTCACAGTGGATGTGCTAACCCAGCTGGGGACACAGGTACAATTTTCTTCTCTCCGTATCATTTTTTCTGACTAGGCGGGCAGCTGAATGATTCTGTAAGTGAGAGACCATTGTGATAGAAAACAAGGTGATGACTTGCCTCATACAGGATGGAATTGACACACAATCACCTTGGAGAGATGCAAATGCCAAAAACACAGTTGGAATTTTGATGAGTAATAATTATTAAATCTGAATAATTGAGTATATCTATTCTTAGGAATTATTTGACCCAATAATTATTACCCAGGAAAATTAAGTGTGTGTTTGAAATCCACATTTTATCGCCAATAACGAGCCTGTCAATTCCATCCCATTAGCCAGTTTTTCTTACAGGCTAGTGTTAATATTAAAAAGACACTGGAAATCAGTTCATAACCATATATACCTATAGAATCTATGGATTATAGCCTATCAAAATAAGTGACTACTTATGTATGGAACGTCTAACAACCTGATTCATTTAAAAAACAAATATAATCCAACCAGATAGCATTTCATACCTTTCATTCCAACAGTTTCATGACAAGAAAAGAAAAAGCATTTGGCATTATGCGTTTCTCGCAGCATTGAGAATAGGGGAATGTGCTAGTTTGTGGCAACAGTAATGCAGTAGAAAGTACAGAAGTCTTGCAGTTAGACAGCCTGGTTCTTATCTGTCATGATTCAAATCCGTGACCTTAAGAAAGTTATTCACTTACTATTCTAAAGCTTATTTTATTCAACTATGAAAAGAGGGAGGCGAGACATAATAATCAACTAAGAGGGTTGTGAAAATAAAATAAGATATATAGCCTGTAATATGTAAAATATGTAACATGTTTGGCCCATCATGGAAGTTCAGTTATTTCAGCATCCCTTCCCCTATTTATGTGAGAGATCACCGACTCCAGATTTGGGTGCATATGTCCAGACCACAAGTCTTGAGTGTTGAAAATGTCATTGCTCCCCTTAATTCTCAGAACCATTTTATTCTCATAACCATTTCATTCCCTTGGTTATGAGGAGACTGGAGATCTGAGAAAGAAAGACCCTCGCCCAGTTCACAGAGCTGGTCAACGACGGAGGCAGGATTGAACTCTATCTGAATCAGAGTCACTCGTCCAGGCTGTTTTACATCTCCCA
>NW_011494846.1:5359304-5366787 GCF_000754665.1 Bison bison bison
ACAGGAGGAATCTGCTTCACTGGGCAACTTCACTAGAGTGCCAGGGACAAGGGCCCTACCTCAATAAAAGAAAAGTAAAAGAAAATAAAAATTAAGCCATTTAACTAATAATTCATGCCGAACTATATGTAGAGTAGAATTCAGTGGTCACATGGATTTTTCAAAATAAACTGATATTTCAATAATAATTTTTGCTTGTAGCAACTACTTTATGTTGTGTTTCCCTATTCACTGGCATTAAAAATGTTGTTATTGCCACAAGGCAACTTTAAAAGGAAAGTTGAGAAGAGCACCAAGCTGGGGCAGAAACAGACAAGTCACCAGGCAGAAGCAGGAATTACCCAAAGCTGGCCTGATGCCGGAAACAGCTACAGCGGCTTTCATTGTATTTAGTTCGTCTTATTTCAGCCGTCAAACCAGGTGGACAGAGGAACTGAACCAGAGCCCCCTAAAACTGAGTTCCCCTGCCAAGGTTATGATTCATGTCTCTGTCCAAGATCTATGCCCTTTCTTGTCCTGCCCCTGTTCTCCTAACAACTGAAGGTCATCAAAGAAAAAGCAGGGTCGGGGTGGGGGCGGGGGTGGTGGTGCTGAAACCAAACAGGACCCCACAAGGCCTGCCCAGGTACCAAAATCCCTCTGTGCTCTCTGTTTCCTGTTTGTAGGAAAAAGGCTTCCTTTCCTGAGCCTTCCCGAGTTCCAAAGAGCAGACTCAAACAGCTGAGGATTAGAACAACAGAGTCACTGGGCTCTAGTTCCTCTTAAAGGGATATAGACAACAATGTGATGCATATCTTTGAGTTATTCTGCAGAAACAAAGACCCTCATCCAGGTGGAGGATGGTGATTACATGCTGGCCACAAGCACTAAACCCCTGATGGGTTGCAACCAGAAGGTAGATAACTGAGAGTCTCAATGCATCACCCTGTTATCTCACAACCAACCAATCAGAAGATCTGTGAGCTGATCACGCCTCCTATGGCTCTCTCCTCTAAAATCGTCATTACAAACACTTGCCTGAAAGCCAAAAGGGGGTTCAGTTCTTTTGAGCATGAGTGCCCTGCAAATAAACCCTGACTTTGCTGCAAATACCTGCTATCAGACTTGGCTTTCTGCACTGCAGGCACACAAGCCCTTGCTCAGTAACAGAACAATTAAAGCATAAATTTATCTTTGCATGCTAAGTCGCTTCAGTGGTGTCTGACTCTTTGTGACCCTATGGACTGCAGCCCACATGCTCCTCTGTCCATGGGCTTCTCCAGGTAAAACTACTGGAATGGGTTGCCAAGCCCTTCTCCAGGGGATCTTCCCAGCCCAGGGATCAAACTCACATCTCTTACATCTCCTGAATTGACAGGCGGGTTCTTTACCACTAGCACCACTTGGGAAGCCCAAAGTTACCTTTAGGATTTTGCCAAATATTTCTCTCAAGAAGAGATGATTCAGACCTATTGTATCTTGTGTTATTCACAAGGTCAGGGCAGCCCTTGGTGACATGTTAGACCAAGTACTAAGACTAGAGGTCCTAAACTGACAACTTTCAGGTAAAAACACCATGAATTTTATTAGCAATCAGCCCATGAAAAAGAACACGTTGATTTAAACTCCAAACCAATATTTACGAATAAGCATTAAATTTAGATGATAGAGATTTTATTTAGGATGACCAGATAAAAATATAAGGCAGAAAAGGAAAAGTTCTAGATTTCAATTTGTTTTCAACATGGGTCAGTTAGCATAGATCATTGTTTTTCAAATCACCAAATAGTCTGTTTAGTGGCAATGTCGGTCATTTTAAAATAGAATAGAATAGAGTATACTGCCCATAGTAAGAACAAGTATTGTGCTAAAGTTTTACTTGTTATATATGTAAATGTGCAAGTACATTGGTTAGTACTGGGTCACACTCTCTAAGATTTCTAAGTGTGTGTTACAACAAAATTTAAAAGTTACTGATCTAGATGGTGGCTCAGATGGTAAAGAATCTGTCTGCAATATAGGAGATACAGGAGATGCAAGGGGTTTGGTCCCTGGGTTTGGGAAGATCCCCTGGAGAAGGGAATGGCTACCCACTCCAGCATTCTTGTTTGTTTGTTTCGAGTATGTAAATTTATTGGTTTATTAAAAGGCATTATCCTGGGGGTGGGGAAGGAGAGGATGGGATAAATGGAAAGAGTAGCATGGAAACACACGACCACAGCTAACACAGATAGCCAGCAGGATTTGCTGAATGCCTCAGGGAGCTCAAAGCAGGGCTCTGTGACAACCCAGAGGGGTGGGATGGGGTGGGAGGTGGGAGGGAGGCTCAACGGGGAGGGGACAGTACAGAAACCAACACAACACAGCAAAGCAACCATCCTTCAGTTAAAAATAAATAAATTTGAACAAACAAGTAAAATTTACACAGAAAGTTTTAAAAAGACATTATCCTAGATTTCAAATATATGTAATATAGTATGTTTGTTTTTCTCTTTCTGACTGACTTTACTCTGAATAACAGATTCTGAGTTCATCCACCTCACTAGAGCTGTCTCAAATTCATTATTTTTTATGGCTGACTAATATTCCATTGCATATATGTACCACATCTTCTTGATCCATGGAAATCACAGTCTCAGTGGAAATCACAGTGCACTGAGCTCTCCTGTCAAGGAGTCCCAGAAACGCCTACCGCTGACATGCCAGCCGTTTATCCGCTCACATGCATATGGCCTCGCCACTCCAGAATTCTTGCCTGGAGAATCCCATGAACAGAGGAGCCTGGTGTGCTACAGTTCCTAAGGTTGCAAAGAGTTGGACGCAGCTGAGCAATTAACACTGAACTGGACTGATTTAGATAAAATCTAAGGGGACTTTTAGCTCTGAAAACCACATGATTCTGCTTTGGTCCAAATTGGTAGCACCAGATCAACTTTTTGCAGACCCAGAGTTTCCTGGAGATTGCTCAGGATAGAGGTTGTTCAGGGATGGACCCCAGAAGGGTTGCTGTAACAGAGCTGCAGCCCACGAAGTCCAGGGCAGCTCCACTCTCTCCCCAGGCATATTTTGTATTGTTAAGCAAACAAATAACTCAAGGCCTACCGTGTGGGCATATGCCCCCACATCTGGAGTCAGTGATAGCCCACACAAGCAGGGGAAGGGAGGCTGAAACAACCACACTCTCACGATGAGCCAAACACAGTATATATTTGATGCATTACAAGCTATGTGTGTTATTTTCTTTTCACAACCCTCTTATTTTAGTTGAGTCTCCACTCCCTCTTTGCATAGTTGAATAAAATAAGCTTTAGAATAGTGAATGAGTAACTTTCAAAGGTCGTGGATTTGAATCATGATGGATTTGAACCAGGCTGTCTAACTGTAAGCCTTCTGTACTTTTCACTGCACTGCTGCCTCCGCAGACTAGCACACTCTGCTCATCCCCAATGCTGAGGGAAATGCATGATGCCAAATGCTTTTAAAAAACACAATTTGAATCTTTTTAAAGATGACTAAGGGTTTTGGGAGCTGGGTGGAACCAAATATTCCTGTTGGAAAACCTTTAAATGAGGCATGGAAGAAGAAAAGGCAAGAATGTAGAGAGAATCATAGACAGATAAGGTCCCTGATACCAGACACATCCTTTCAGAACTACACGCTGAGAAACAAAGTTTAAAAGAAGGGGGTTGGGGTGGGAATGCTGAATTCAGCTTTCACCAAGTAATGAACAGCTGGAGTGTTTCTGCATGATTTACCCTAATGTAACAAGTTTGGAATTTTTAAGTTTTGGGGAGGAGAGAGGAGATGAAGTTCATGTTAGTTCTTGGTTATCTTTGTAGTAGTTACCCTTTGACACCTAGGAATCTTCAGCTTGCAAATCTAGATAATTGCAAGCCGTTCCCCAGAGCTTAGAGCATTAACGTTCCCACCTAAGGACCCTTGGCCCATGGAAAGGGACCTCTGGGGTGTGGAGGTGGGTCTTGGCTTTCTGGGCACAGCCCACACCTCTTCACCAAGCACTGGAGTAGCATTTCAATGAGGACAAGTTCACAGGAGAAAACTTCCTCACACACTGAGCTTCTGGTTCACTCAAATTTCTATCTGGGGGATCCTGGAAAACACCGAGGAGACGGGACAGATGTGCTAGCAAGCCATGAGCATCTGGAGAGTTTAGCTGAGTGGTTCAGCATCCACTCCAGAGGTTTGATGACCTCTTCTCATCTGCAGTGACAGAAATGTCTATTTCCAGACTGGCAGGGCCCCAACCCGCCAGGTCACAGTTCTAGGCGGAAGATGAATGGTACTGTTACAGGCTTGCCGTGTTTTAAAGACTTTGCTCAGGCAGCAAATTGGCCTGAGTAAACTGTGAAGCTGCTGAATCTGATTCCAATGCCCCCGTGAGATAGTTTCAGTGCCCATGAGGGGAGGGTAAAGAGGGTGTGATTCTCCCCAATCAAGAGACTAAATAGCAGCTGTTCCCATAGGCAAGCAGTACAAATGACTCTGCTTCTGAGATAGGCTTACAACAAATCCAAGCTAATCTTTGTGAAACTGTGCTCTAAATGATTAGTGTTAACACGCATTTACTAAGACAGTTGCATTATTTTCTCTCCTCAGGATTTCAAAGCCCAGCAAACCCCTCTCACCCGCCCTTCTCCTTACTTTGTCATTCCACTGCAGCATCTTTTTTGCACTTCTACAAAGAAAAAAAAGCCAAGAATCTGCACAAAGATGAGGCTGTTAGAAAAAAAGAAAAAACTTCATTCCTATTCAGGGCATGGACTGCAGATTCTACCCAATTATTTAGGAGAAATCAGTAGGTGACTTCAAGCCACAGGAGTTATGCAGGCAGACCAAATCCTTGAATCTATCATCTCTTAACATTCAGGAGGTGAGAGAATGAGCTAGAAGTCCAACTCAAGGTCTCAGGCTGTCTGTAAGATTTCTCTTCTTTCTGCCAGTAGCTTCTTAATTCAAACAGAGCCAGCTTTCCTAAAGGTTCCCTTCCATTATCCTAGTCTATACTCAGAATTGCATCCCACAGCTTCCAAATTCTATATGATCCAAATCCAGCCCAACTTGGTCACTTTTGTAATCTGATAAAGAATTATGTACAGGTTGTGATAAATGATTGATTAAAAAACAAAAAGGTGTCCATCATCTGCCCAAATAATATTGGAGAACTATTGAGACACTGGTTACTTTTATCTTGCCTCCATAAAAAAAAAAAAAAAAAAAATGTATGGCGGCAACTTGATAGTTGAGAAGGAGGGAAAACAACAATCGGAGGAATAGAAGAAGGAAGTTTTGACTGTTTCAATGAGGGAGAAAGGGCCGTTAAGTATGGCTGAGTCCCTTTGCTGTTCACCTGAGACTATCACGACATTGCTAACTGGCTATGCGTGCGTGCGTGCATGCTAAGTTGCTCCAGTCATGTCTTAACTCTGTGCGACCCTATGGATTGTAGCCCGCCAGGCTCCTCTGTCCATGGGATTCTCCAGGCAAGAATACTGGAGTGGGTAGCCATTCCCGTCTCCAGAGGATCTTCCCCACCCAGGGATGGAACCCGGGTCTCTTGCATAGCAGGCAGATTCTTCACTGTCTGAGCCACCAAGAAAGCCCAGAATTCTTGCCCAGAGAATTCCATGGACAGAGGAGATGCTAACTGGTACACCAGTACAAAATAAGAAGCTTAAAAAAATAAAACAAAATATTAACATTCATTTTTAAATAAACAAAAGAAGACCGGAGAGGTTAGATGAATTACTACATGGAAAATGTGCCTGCTCTCTTTTCCTTAGATATTCCTTAGACATCTGTCAATATCCCTCACCCTCAATCTGTTGCTCTTCTGTTCTTTCCCTCTTCTCCCCAAGAGCACACAAAGTTTAAAAAGACACCTCAATGTCAGGGTCCCAGCAAAAAATGTATCAGAAAACTGCATAATCTATAAAGAGCAGGATGAAGTAAGATGCCTAAGCTGTCATCCTGCCTGGGCCATTGTGAGAGAGCTGCTATGCGAGCTCCTAAGTAAGCAGAGACAAGGATCTTTCTCTTTTTTAATGTTTATTTGGCCAAGCCAGATCTTAGTAGAGGCACACAGGATCTTCCTTGCACTATGTGGAATCTTTCCTTGCGGGGCACCATGGAATGTAGGATCTTAGTTCCCCAACTAAGGATGGAACCTGTGTCCTCTGCATAGCAAGGTGGATTCTTACCCACTGCACCACCAGGAAAGTCCCAAGAATAATTTTTGTTCAATACACCTTTCCTCCCAGCCAGTTTGGCAGTATACATGTATATATTATGTGTATATAATTGCCTCTGTCAAGAGAAATAGGAACAATAAAATGGTTTGCAGTTTTGATGTCCAACCACAAAAAAATGGTATGGTTTTTGTGTCTTAGTTTCAAGGCAAGTATCAGTACATTGTAAACCTGGGCTGCTTCACTCATTGATATCTTCTGTTGAATGGATCTTTCATTCATTCATTGGGGTTTGCTTCATCTCTTTTGACTAAAGTTTGTGCATATGCAGCGCTTCTCTGCTCTTCACAAATTCTTTAGGCATGTCTCCCTATCTGCAGTTTTTGAATCAAGAGCAACCTGATGGCTCTATTCACAAATGCTCTGACTTTTCTGAAAGGTTCAAGTACAAGGTTTCAACCAACTCCCTTTTACACTGAAATTTCTCTGGGGAGATCATGGTTCTGGGAGCTAAGACTCAGAGCAAGAGACAGACATAAAACCTATGTTTGTATGACACAGAGCCAGTCACTTTTTAAATAATTAATCAATTGTTCAAGAAAAATATTCTAGCCAATGAAGACGTCTATCAGAAAAGCTGTTTGGAAAATTCTTTGTAAAGAAAACCATCATGTATGTGATTTTTGTTTATTATTTGTCCTAGAAATACAGACTTAGAAATACAGACATTAGTTAGAGATATGTGGAAGAAATAACAGATAAAAGGAATTCAACACATATTTTGAGGGATCTGGAAAAAATGTGTTTTCAGTGAATATTCTATGGATGTAGTGAATAAAAATTACAAATTTGCATGTCTTAAAAGACACTTGTCCCTTGGAAGAAAAACTATGACAAACTTAGACAGCATATTAAAAAGCAGAGGTGTCACTTTGCTAACAAAGATCTGTATAGTCAAAGCTATGGTTTTTCCAGTAGTCATGTACAGATGTGAGAGTTGGACCATAAAGAAGGCTGAGCACTGAAGAGTCTAGTCCGTAGGACTGCAAGGAGATCAAACTAGTCCATCCTAAAGGAAATTAACCCTGAATATTCATTGGAAGGACCAATGCTGAAGCTGAAGTTCCAATAATTTAACCACCTGATGCAAAGAGCCAACTCATTGGAAAAGACCCTGACACTCAGAAAGACTGAAGGCAGGAGAAGGGGATGATAGAGGATGAGATGGTTGGATGGCATCACTGACTCAATGGACATGAGTTTGAGCAAACTCTGGGAGATGATGAAGGACAGGGAAG
>NW_011494846.1:5367065-5427672 GCF_000754665.1 Bison bison bison
CTTCTGCCCTTGCTGCTGCTAAGGCGCTTCAGTTGAGTCCGACTCTGTGTAACCCCATAGACGGCAGCCCACCAGGCTCCCCCGTCCCTGGGATTCTCCAGGCAAGAACACTGGAGTGGGTTGCCATTTCCTTCTCCAATGCATGAAAGTGAAAAGTGAAAGTGAAGTCGCTCAGTCGTGTCTGACTCTTAGCGACCCCATGGACTGCAGCCTACCAGGCTCCTCCATCCATGGGATTTTCCAGGCAAGAGTACTGAAGTGGGGTGCCTTAGTCTACTCTCAATTAAAACATTCAGGGACTGGTTATCCATGTAGTGAAGTGTGTGGGATTTGTCAGTGTCCTGTCTTCCCTTTATTCCTAACTTTTACACTTTTTTTTTTTTTCTCATTAGCACTGCACTCTGACCACAAATGAAGGAAGGGACAGTAACAGCAGTTCAGTATTTTGGTAGAAAGATCAGCTGTAATAAAAATTAAAAGGAGTGTCTTGAATAAGGTACAAGATCATCTGGGGTTTTTTACATTTTTGTGATTAAGAGGTGATTAAGCTGTGTTCTACTATAACCACCAGTAAAATGAAGATGGAAGAACTAACTCTCTTGAGCTGCAACATCTAATTGAATTCTGGGGATAGTCCAAAACAGGCCACTGTATAAAGAGATAAACCAGGGTCTTCTGTTTTCTCCTTTCTCCCCACCCACCTCTAATGAAGGGGTAGCTGCTCCGTGTAAATTTTTAAGAACAAATTTGAATGTTCTTCCTCTACTAATAAGCACCCAGACGACCAAATACAGACATTACTCACACAATATCAGCACTGCTGAAACTACAAACACATCATTTTCTATTGCAAGCTGAGCAAGAAACAGCTATTTTTATGAATCTGCAGAGTGGTTTGATCGTGTACAAAAGGAGAGAGTGAAAATCACACCAGGGTGAAAATCATATTACACACATGAAGAAGATGACTTAACAGTCTATGCACAAGTATTAGATATGGAATGAAGTTCATCTGAGCCCTTGGCTGTGAGAGAATCATCTCCTAGGTAGGTTGATAAGAAGTCTAGGGGTCCCCAAGGAGAGAGGTGTCTGGAGTTCTCAAGGAGGAAAAAAGGACAAACTTTTTTTTCCTCTGCATTCCTTAGCATTATGTATCCTGCCTGAGGACAGTCTCTGGATTAAACCTGGCTAATCATGTCATCTTAAAATGTAAATTATGGGAGTAGGTCTGGTCTTTACAAGTATTATATAACAATAATGTATCCTGCCTGAGGACAGTCTCGGGATTAAACCTTCTGGCTAATTCTGTTATCTTAAAATGTAAATTACGGGAGTAGGTCTAGTGAGGTCTTTACAACCTCCAGACATTCTTTGGATTCATTGAGAATATATAACCCCATTGCTAACACTAGCAAGGGGGTACCCTTTCTACCCACTTCTGATGTCTATGTCAGAAGTTTCTCTATCTCCTTTATACTTTAATAAAACTTGATTACACAAAAGCTCTGAGCGATCAAGCCTCATGTCTGGCCCCGGATTGAATTCTTCTCCTCAGGAGGCCAAGGATCCCAGAGTCTTTGCGTGGTTCAACAAAAACCTTTCAGCTGCAGCAATATACTCTAAGACTTTTCACTAGAAATATATTGTTAAGAAGTAAATATTTTATGCTTGATGTCATGATGGTGATTTTTTTTTCTTTGGTCTTGGTTTTCTGTATTATTTTAGATCAGTTGTTATTAGGACTTTGTCAAGAAATGTATTTGAATAACTAATAACTGGTGTCTACTCTTCTAAGAGTTAACCCCCCTCTTACAAAAGCAAAAGGAGAATTTTATATATAACTACTTCCTTGGTACGGTTCACATTCATTATGGCATTGGAAAAGGTTAGAGAAAGCCACGGGGTGTTGTTTTAGGATTAAATGAAACAACATAAAAAACAAATATGAAATGATGGCCACACTAGATGCTCTATAAACGTTAGCTGTAAAGCGAAATGTATTTCCAAAGCCTGATGTTTCTTTTTCCTGAATGGACTGTTCCACTTGTGCTTTTCCATTTTTCCTCATTCAGTGATGTCAGGATGAGTAGTTAATTGGTCCAGCCCCTTTCAATCTTTGTCCTCTCTATCTCTGTCTCACTTTCCATATATAAAATGCATTATGTAAAGTTCAAAATGAAAAAACCAAAGTTACCAGTTAGAGAAGAATAACTGCTGGAGATTCTTATCAGAGAAAAATACACTTACCTTTTTTTGTTTGACCCATTAGATTTTTAATCATGTTTGGTGAAAAAGGAGGGAGGAGCAAAATAGAAAATTAAACCCTATACTATTTGCATGGGGAAATTTTGAATTAATATAATGAACAACTTCATCATTAACATAAAATGAACTTAGTTTCAGACACTGTAATCTGTCTCAATGTCCTCCATCTGCTTATTGGACTAAACTGTGTAAGTATGTATTACTGGGAAAAACTAATATTTATCTTGTAAAGTATGATTTTCGACTTGGAGGGTGCCTAGATTAAATGCCTAGTGATTAAAGGAAAATATCTGGTATCTTTCTAATACACCCACGTGTCTTTACTAACAGTTGATCTAACGGAAAGTGATCACTTTAATATTTCAGGAGATCAGGTTTAGATATGCATATGCATTATTGTGTATACATACATATACACATGCGTGTGCTTGGTCGTTCAGTCATATCCGACTATCTGCAACGCCATGGACTATAGCTGCTGGACTCCTCTGTCCGTGGGAATTCTCCAGGCAAGAATATTGGAGTAGCTTGCCATGACCTCCTCCAGGGGATTTTCCCAACCCAGAGATAGAACCCAGGTCTCCCACATTGCAGGCAGATTCTTTACCATCTCAGCCGCCAGGGAAGCCCATACATACACACACACACATGTATAGACTGATGCACATATCCACTTGTACCCACACAATCATATGTCCAAAGAAAGAAAATTACACCGAAAATACAGTGTCCTTTAAAAAAATCATCAGGCCTCACAGTTGATGTTTTTGGCAATCCTATCTATACAAGCAAGTGCCACCTGGACAAGACATACAATGTCTCTGTTACTGGAAAAGTACCCTTGCGTGCTTTTCCAAATTCCCATTCTCCAGAGACCAGTTACTTTCTAAGTTCGATCACGGCAGACGAGTTTAGTCTGTCCTCGGAATTCAAATGAGTGGAAAAATGCAGTATGTTTTCTTATGTCTCTGGCTTCCTTTACTCAACATAACGATCATTTTATGTTGTTGAGTTTATCCTAATTTGTTTCTTTTTATTGGCACAGTACATGAATAATCCAAAAATTATTTACCCATGTTCCTCTTGATAATTATTTGGTTTGTTTTTCTTTTCTGGCTATTCACAATGAAGCTAATACCAACATCTTATAAAAGATATTGTTTGGACATATGTTTTTAGTTTTCTTGAATAAATACCTAGGAGTGAAATTACTGGATTAAGGGTAAGAACATGTCTAACTTTATAAGGAGCTGCCAAACTATTTCCAGTATGGTTGGATCACTCCTATCAGTGAAGTATTAGTGATCCAAATGTTCCACATTCTTGGAAATATTTGGAATTGCTAGTCTTTTTTCTTTTCAGTCATCATAATTGGTGTAAAATAGTACCTCATTATGGATTTAATTTGTTTTTCCCTTGTAACTAATGATGTTGAATATATATTAATGTTTATTGCCCTTTTTGAGAAATATATATTTAAATCTTTTAATCATTTTATATTAGTTTTTGTTTTCCTTTTATTGTTGTTTTGTAGGAGTTCTTTATGTATTTTGGATAAAATTCTTTTGTGAAATCTATCCATTACAGGTACATTTTTCTAGGCTTAGACTTGCCTTTCCATGTTTAATGGAGTGTACAATAAGAAGACTGTTTTAATTTTGATGAATTGCAATTTGTTCATTTGTATTTTGTGGCTTCCGTGGTGGCTCAGAGGTTAAAACATCTGCCTACAATGCAGGAGACCTGGGTTCGATCCCTGGGTCTGGAAGACCCCCTGGAGAAGGAAATGGCAACCCACTCCAGTATTCTTGCATTTCCAGTAGACTTGCCTTTCCATGTTTAATGGAGTGTACAAGAAGAAGACTATTTTAATTTAGATGAATTGCAATTTGTTCATTTGTATTTTATCTGAGAAATCTTTGCCTGTCTCAAAATAACAAAAATACTCCTCTATGTTTTCAGCTAAAAAGTTAAATGATCAAAAATTAGTTATCTGTGTGTGGGTGACCCTTTTCCTAGACTATTCTGTTACACGGATTCATTTTTCTGTCTGAATACCAGTACTACACTACCTTGATTACTGCCACTTAACATGTTTTAAAATTATATAATGTTAATCCCCCAACTTTATTCTAATATTGTAAAGTAATTAGCCTCCAATTAAAATAAATTGATTAATTTTTAAAAAGTAGTTTGACTACTCAAGGTACTTTGTATTTCATATGAAATTTAGAATCAATTTATCAATGTCAATCTCTACCAAAGCTGCCCCATAACTCCTGGGATATTGATAGGACTACACTGATATGATAGATGAACCTATGGAAAATTGACAGTTTAAAAATATTGAGATTTTTGATCTGTGTACAGGGAATATCCTTCCATATATTCAGACTCTCTTTCATTCTTCTGGGGATATTTTGTAATTTTTAGTGTACAAAGCTTGCAAACTTCAAGTTAAATCTATCCTTTTATATTTTTGATTCCATTATAAATGGTACTGCTTTTCTCATATCTATTTCCAGGTGCTCACTGATAGTGTATAAAAGTATAATGGATTAATTATACATCGATCTGATACTATGCAAGGATGCTAAACTCACTTGTTGGTCTCATGGTTTTATGTAGATTCCACTGGATTTTCTACACAGACAGTTATGCCATCTGTGAGAAAATACAGTTTTACTTCTTTCTTTGCCTTTTGTTTCTTTTTCTTGCCTAAATGCATGGGCTAGACTCTTAGATACAATGCTGAGAGAAAATGATGAGAGTGAGCATTCTTATTTGTTGTCTGTTCCTTATTTTAGGAGGGAAGCATTTAGTGAAGTATCATGTGAGTTGTATGTTTTTCCTAGATGCTCTTTATTGGGTTGGTGACATTCCATTCTATTTGTAGTTTCCTGAAGTTTTACATGAGAAATGAGTGTTGGATTTTATCAAATACTTTTTCTGTGTTTACTGAAATGACGATGTAGTGTAGTACTGGTTACATATAAGTTTGTAAAATGATCATATATATAAATTTATAAATATGTTTATATATATATTTATAAATATAAAAATTTATAAATATTTATAACATATATAAATTTGTTAATATGTTCAAGTACATTCAGTAATTGATTTTCATACATGAAAGCAACCTTGCCTTCGTGGGATAAACTCCATTTGGTCCTGATGTATTATTATCTTTTTAACATATTGCTGAATTCAATTTGGTAACATTTTGTTTAGAAATGTCACCTCTATGTTCACGAGAAATCTTGGTCTGTAGTTTCCTTTTCTTATAATGCATTTGTCTGGCTTTAGTAACAGGGTACAGCTGGCTCGCAGAATGAGTTAGGAATTGCCCCCTCCTTTCCAATTGCCTGGAAAAGTTTCTGTAGAAGTGCTATTAAATCCTTTCTTCTTTCTTTAGGTTTAATTTGTTGTTCTTTTCTTAGTTTATTAAGGTAAAGGCTAAAGTCATTGATTTGTGAGTTTTCTTCATTTAATAACAAGCATTTAATGTTGCAAATTTTCCTCTTAATGAATGTTGCATTAACCAGATTTCAAAAATTTTAACTATACTTTAAATAATTTACTTTTAATTGCTGTAATATTTTATCATAGGTAGGCAGTCTTGATTTAATGATTTCCGTTTTCTGTGCTCTTAGTGGTTTTTGAATAAATTTCTATGTGGATTATAATTGATTTGGTTTTTTGCAGCAATTTATTGATATCATTTTTATAGTTTTTAGCAGTTTTAAGACCACTTAAAAATCATTCTATTTCCAAATGTTAAAAGCAAAAATGAAACCTATGATTTAATCATTTGAAATCATTCTATCTCTAAATATGAAAGACAAGAATGAAACCTACTATATAGAAGATAATTTAACACACTTTTAGTTCGCATTCTTCCATTTAGTAGTACTTGAATGCATTATCTATAATTTTAAGTATTATTTTTATGTATAGTATGAGTACCTATTCTTTCAACTGTTGTTTTATGACATTTAGATTTGTAATATTTACAAAAGATTTACAAAAATTATTTTCACTTCCCTCCACACTTCACTGGCTTAATTAATCAATTCTTTACTATGATGATTTGTTCATTTTATGTTTTCTCTTTTGAGTCACTTTTCAGGAAACCACAATAAGTCTTTAAATAATTTTATTTCTAAAAGGTTCACAAAGTAGCACATTTTAAGACCTTGTTCTTACAGCCAAAAATTTAAAAACACATATCTACCTCTATTACCATCACAAGAAAAAAACAAATTTAGACCTGGTCTTTACAAGGATGTATCTTGCCTGAGGACAGTGTTATCTTAAAATGTAAATTATGGGAGTAGGATTGATGAGGTCTTTACAACCTCCAGATATTCTTTGGATTATATAACTTCATTGTTAACACTAGCAGGCGGGTACCCTTTCTGCCCCCTTCTGATGCCTATGTCAGAAGCTTTCTCTATCTCCTTTATACTTTAATAAAACTTTATTACACACACAAAAAAAAATAAAATAAAATTTTTAACCAAAACTTTTCCCCTCAAAACTTAGAAGACTGTCTAGAGAAAAGCTTCATTGCCTTACTCTCTCAGTAGATTTTGAAGAGATATCTAAAATCAACCATTTTAAAAGAATTTTTAGATATCCAATTTGTCTTTCTCTCAGAATACATGTAAAATTTTTCTGATTTTTCATATTTCAAAATTTTGCCCAGATGGGTTTGAGTTTGGTTCCTTTTAAACTAATTTTGCTTGCAATGGAAAGAGCCATGTTGATTTGAAAACACTGGTCATTTTTCCCCAGAGTATCTTCTTTCATAAATTATTGACCATTACTTCTACTCCTTTTTTTCTTCTCTTTTTCAAGAATAGCAGTATTCTATGCGTATGACATAAGTTTTTGCCTCAAAGTCTATCATCTTTCTGCCCTATGATCTATATTCTTAGAGGGTTTTTCTGGTTTGTCTTGCTGATTGAAAACATCAATCTTGCAGGCTATTCATTTGGTTTCTTGCTCTCTTTGGCAAAGATTCGTATTTCTGCCTTTGTGCTTATTATGCCCTCGCAATTCTTTTTTCTCTCACTCAGCTCCTTCTTCATCACAATATATTTTGCTCAGTTATTTGGCCTTCCTCTCACATGTCATTCTGCATGCTACTAAGGCCTTCCAGGGTTTCCTAAAACCTTATTCTTGCTTCTCTAGAAAATCACATTAAAAGATACGTCATTGTTTTAAATCTTTGTAATGATGCTTACTTTGTCTCTATTTGCCTTTTTTTCTTTTTTAAACATACCAGCCATCCTGGTAATCTCTAGCCATCCTAGAAATCTCATTAGATTTCTAGCCAGAAATAATATTTTTTTTCAATAGAAATGTGTCCAGTTTGTAAGTCCAACAGTTAGTCTAGATACCCAACTAACACAATCCACTATACAGTACTATAATAGGCTTATAATACTCTTCACACAAATAATACACTAAAATAAACACAAAAAATAAAACATTTTTAATCTTACAGTACAGTACCTCGCAAAGTACAGTAGTATATTACAACGGCTCACATACACAGTCTGGCCTCGAGTGAGCAGGTAAGAAGAGTCACAGGCTCAAAGAGGAGAGGAGATGGGAGATGGTAGAGCCGAAGGATCACCAGCAACAGAAGAGAAGGGCAAGCTGCGATTTCACTCATGCCTGACGTTGATGGCACAGGTTCTGGTTCCTTGCTGAATTCAGAGGCTCAGCACTGAACCCAATTAACCTCCCTTTTCATATGACCCTATACTGCAATTCTGGTTTCCAGATTCTTTTTTTTTTTTTTTTTGATTGTATTTATTTATTTTTTAATTTATTTTTATTTTTAAACTTTACATAATTGTATTAGTTTTGCCAAATATCAAAATGAATCCGCCACAGGTATACATGTGTTCCCCATCCTGAACCCTCCTCCCTCCTCCCTCCCCATACCATCCCTCTGGGTCGTCCCAGTGCACTAGCCCCAAGCATCCAGTATCGTGCATCGAACCTGGACTGGCAACTCGTTTCATACATGATATTATACATGTTTCAATGCCATTCTCCCAAATCTTCCCACCCTCTCCCTCTCCTACAGAGTCCAAAAGACTGTTCTATACGTCAGTATCTCTTTTGCTGTCTCGTACACAGGGTTATTGTTACCATCTTTCTAAATTCCATATATATGCATTAGTATACTGTATTGGTGTTTTTCTTTCTGGCTTACTTCACTCTGTATAATAGGCTCCAGTTTCATCCACCTCATTAGAACTGATTCAAATGTATTCTTTTTAATGGCAAGAGTAATACTCCATTGTGTATATGTACCACAGCTTTCTTATCCATTCATCTGCTGATGGACATCTAGGTTGCTTCCATGTCCTGGCTATTATAAACAGTGCTGCGATGAACATTGGGGTACACGTGTCTCTTTCCCTTCTGGTTTCCTCAGTGTGTATGCCCAGCAGTGGGATTGCTGGATCATAAGGCAGTTCTATTTCCAGTTTTTTCTTGGCATTTTCAGCCAATCACTGCCAGAATCATTTTTTCTATTCCCACATCTAGAGTTAGCTTCATAGACACGCATCTTTTCTTTAGAAACCAAGACTTCCAGCCCCACCAAAAAATAGGAATGCATGTTCTCATCTTCAAAAGTTCACAACTTGAAGGTTCGTACATAGGGGACTTACTATAGATAGGCTATAACGTCTCATCAAGTTAGGACTGAACTGTCAAGCATAGAATGTGTAACCCTCTTAGGTATGGATGAGCAAATTGAGACCCAGGGAGGATACAGGACTTGCCTATTGTCACACAATTAGCAACAGAGCTGGAGCTAGGGTAAGACTCTTATGACTCCTAATATTTCTTCTAATCAGGCAATTTTTCTGATTGGGATTATAATGTAGAAATGGTCCCATCTCAGGTACCTAGGGGAACTGGGGCATAAAGATGTCACTGTCATTTCAGAGCCCTTGCTTCTCAAACGACCACAGCCATCATTACCAGAATTGGTCCTGTGTTATTTCTTTTACCATCCCTTCAGCCCTGATGGTCAAATAACAGACCAGAACCAGGTCCAACAGCCTCTGCATCTCCAGGTGCTGTTAGAAATGAAGACCCTTAGCCTTCACCTCCAACTGGCAGAATCAGGATCTGCATTTTAATAGGACCCTGAGGTGATTTGAAAAAAAAACTTTAAAGTTTGAGAAGCATCCACCTCAATTTTAAATGCCTTTTAAAGGGAGGGAGAAAGAGAGAAAGCAAAGGAGAGACAGAGAAAGAAGAGAGGGAAAGAAAAGTACCACGAAAATGTTCTCATTCCACTCGTGTTTAATAGGAAACCAGGGACTTACTTCCATTGTTTCCTTTCCTCTTCTTTTTCCTCTTTATTTTTTTCCCCAGGCTTTTTTTGTGGCTGTTGCTGTTATTATACTGAAGAGCTACATGAGACAGAGAGCTTGGCAGCCTTCCCACAATCCTCAGCATGTGGGAATAGCAAGTAATATAGTGTTAGCCCCTGCCAACTGGTGGTTCCGTGTAAATGTCTCTGTTAACAACCAAGACCGCTGCTAGCAGCCATCGGAGCAAAGCGGCAAATCTGTTCCTCTCTCCGGTGTGGGAAACACCACCGAAAGAGTCACCTCATTACTTGATTAAGATGTATCAATCCTGGAAATTGCTGATCTAGAACACCGAGTCTCTGGCATTTAGTTCATTCTTGATTCAACAGAATAGTTTCATCCTGTCTCTTACGTATTGTCTCCCAGTACTACATGCCATGCAGAGAATGGTAGTAGTGAAACCTTTTTATGGGGGGAGAAGAAAAACTGTTTGGGGTCAAATCCTGTCTGCTGTCTCAAGACAGCCTTTCAGTAAGTCCTTGTGGCAAAAATGAGAAAAGATGGATGGTTCTGAAAAGATCAGGGTCCCAGAGATCACTGATAAGAGTTGGAAAATTCATTATTTTGTTGTAAGTGTCCTAATTCTATTTTGAAAACCACTGAGAATTTTCCTCCATATCTGAGGTACGAAGGCCCCACCCCACTGCCAGCCTGTTTAAATGCATTGTTAAAGATCCCCTGGAGAAGGAAATGGCAACCCACTCCAGTATTCTTGCCTGGAGAATTCCATGCGAAGAGGAACTCGTAGGCTACAGTCCATGTGGTCGCAAGTCGGACATGACTGAGCGAACACGCAGCAGCAACAACAAAGAACAAGTCTACCTGTACAGCCTCACACCCAGTTCCTCTCAATTTCTCCCCCTCACCCGCATAAGACGCAGTTTATCTAGCTCAGTCATTACCCACGTGGGGCAGGAGTGGATAGAATTTAGTGACAAGCTGCTTCTTTCGGTTATGATGTCACATTACCTCTTTAAGAGCAGCAGGTAGCCCATCTTCGGCGATCACCGGCACCAAGAGTTGAACAATAACAAAAAGATTCTTCCAAAAGATTGTGTTTTCTTTGAAAGCAAAGGTGAGAAGAAAGAAGAACAGGATAACACCCCCAAGAAGTCATCTCATGGCTAGTTATTTTTAATAAATACTTTCTAAATACTTGTAGCTGAAATAAGTGGGTTCCACTTTCCTCCCAGAAACACCTTCCTTGATTGAAAAAGGATGCAAATTTGCTTTTATTATCAACTTCCTGTTGAAGTTCAAGTAGAGCCATTTACCAAAATTTTGTGGTTTCTCTTTCATATTGCTACCTGGTCATGGTACGGGTATAGAAACGCAGGGATGACTATTTATTTATTTTGAGGCCTATGTACTTTGTTAGGAAAATAATTCAGCCAGTATATATTTTTTTAGCTTATTGGAATGGAAAAAGAATGAAAACCTGGTTAAGACAAAGAACACATAGGTTATATAGGAGTGCAATACAATTATGCTTGAAAAAGTTTTAAAATTGGCAACTTTAAAAAATAAGAACTAATTTAAAGTACATTCTGTTTCAAATAAAATGCGATCTTTCAAAAGGATGACACTTTTACATGAGTAGGCAAGTTAGGGAAAACTGTTGACCAAAACTGAACTGCAAACCTACATAGCAATACATGTATTTGAAACTACAAATAAATCTGGATTCTGATAGAAGTTTATGTGGCTCTCAATAGGCAAACAGAACTTGACACTGGACAGAGCGATTTAGGTAATGACCTTTCTCTTTCACAAACATGATGAAGTGAACCAAGGAGCAAGACAGCATCATCTGTGGCCATGTGTGAAAATGAAAGGATTAGTTGCATCCAACTCTTTGTGATCCCGTGGGCTGTAGCCTGCAAAGCTCCTCTATCCATGGAATTCTCCAGGCAAGAATATTGGAGTAGGTAACCATTCCCTTCTCCAGGGGATCTTCCCAACCCAGGGATCAAACCCAGGTCTCCTGCATTGCAGGCAGATTCTTTACCGTCTGAGCCACCAGGGAAGTATGTACTTCCAGAAAAGTAACCCTGCCACCCAAGGGTAAATCACTGCATCCAAAACCATTCATTTAATTCTGATGCAGGGTTTGATCCCTGATTGGGGAACTAAGATCCCTCATGCCACGTTGTGTGACAAAAATAACACAAAACAGGAAAAAAAAAAAAAAAAAAACACACATTCATGTGACCTCAGGTGTTAAAGAGAACTGGTGTTATCATAGTAGAAGAGCTAGGGTCCAGTATGAGAAAGAGGCTTCAGTGGCTCACTTTTAGGATCCTAAGTACACAAATTTGTTTCTGCTGGTACAAATTTCTTCATGATAAACCTTATGCTTTAGCCAAGTGGACTTGCTTCCATGCTTAACCACAATGCTCATTCGCCCATTTCCCATAGATTTGCTCATGCCTTTCTCTTCGCTTGGAATGCCTTTCCAACTCCTCTCAGGGCAGGACACCTCAATGCCATCTCTTCTGTGAAGTTTTCTCTGATCCCCATGAATTCTTCTTGTTATGTGTACACTGCAACTTGTCCAGCAATCTCTCAAAGAATTTTCATATTACTTTTATGGCCATTTTGCCTGCTGCCCTGTGAATTCCTTAAAGGAATAATCATGCTAAATTCACTTTTATTGTCCCCCTGTCCAATAAGAATGTAGCATACAGTGGCCATTCAATATATGTTTCAAAGTGAGCCCTCATCTGAAATACTGAGAATGGAAATTCTGAGTTTGAATTGAAGTGGAAGGATGTTTTTTCCCAAAATTCTGGAAGATTTGAATATACTATGCAAAATTAGTGATCAAAACATTGTTACTATTAAAACTTAGGTCCACAATGGAACAGGGCAAAAGGCTAAGAGACGAGACAGAGGGAACGAAGTTAAGAGTTTTTTTTATATCTGAGAATTATTTGGACAATTTTACTTTTCTGACCTTGAACTATAAGTTTCTAAGAAATCCACCTACACATGCTTCCCTGATGAAGTCAGCATGAGGCAGAGTGCTGGCCACAGTTTTTTATCTAAGCAGGAGCAAGTAACAACTGGTACAGTTTCAGGACTACAGTTAAATGAAAAATGGTTTGGCACAGACTTCAAACCATGTTAACATAATTGAGCACTGAGGTAGGGGTAGGGGGCAAATTTTATTCTACTTTTCTTTCTGGAAATAATTTGCTTTTTCTATATTTACAGTGTATCACAATCCTCTGAATACAGGTAGTAATAGACAGGTGTACACATTCAGAGGGCTTCCCTGATAGCTCAGTTGGTAAAGAATCTGCCTGCAGTGCAGGAGACCTGGGTTCAATCCCTGGGTTGGGAAGGTCCCCTGGAGAAGGGAAAGGCTACCCACTCCTGTATTCTGGCCTGGAGAATTCCACGGACAGAGGAGCCTGGCTCCTCTCTCTATATATACGTATGTGTGTGTGTCTCTCTATATATGTAATATTTCTATTTCCATCAGCAGTATCAAGTGATTAAAGAGGTTCATTTTTTATATAATGTTGAAAATCAAATAGTATTCAAAAACTGAAAATAGTATAATCTGCTCAAAATACTACCATCTTATGAAGATCTTTGGGCTGAACCTGTGTATGTAGACAACAAAGGGTCATGGTTGTGTTTTTGCCATTTTAACTCACTTTTGTTATCATTTACATTTAGCCTCTCTGGTATCCTATATCTAACATGACGAATGCCTTGCATTTACATCAGATTGTATGCTTTCTTCAGAACTCCATTATTCCCAATCTGAACCTGACCTATGAAAAGAGCACTGCATTCAGTTGATACATATAAATATTTTTTTTCTATTTGTATGAATAAATGACGTAGAGACCAAGCATCTTTCACTGGGGATCTAGGGCCCAATAATCACATGGGAACCTTGAGGCACTACCAAGCCACCTTCATATTAGGGTGGGAGACAAGCCTGTCAGGCTCGATCAGGATCAGTCCTGTCAGCATTCATAGATACGGGTCTCTGCCAGAGATAACCTCTCCCCACTACTGGTCCTGTCAGGACTTAAATGTGAATCCTTCAGTTTGAGACAGATATGATCCTCTTACAAGCGGTGGTTGTTGCTGTTCTGTCGCTCGGTCACATCCAGCTCTTTGCAACCCCATGGACTGTAGCCCACCAGGCTCCTCTGTCCACAGGATTTTCCAAGCAAGAATACTAGAGTAGGTTGCCGTTTCCTTCTCCAGGGGATCTTCCTGATCTAGACATCAAACCTGCCTCTCCTGTGTCTTCCTGCATTGGCAGACAGATTCTTTACCACTGAGCCACCAGGGAAGCCTGGAGAAAGATGTTAAATCCAACTGAGAAAAGAGCTCATAGATTTAAGATTATGATAAGTAGGAATTAGTAAACAGGATCAGAACTTTTCATAAAGTTTTTTTTTGGCTACGTAATATCATCAGGGAAAGTGGAAGTAAAAAGGAATAAACCTAGATAGGATGGGGAAATTCCAGCTAGAAGAGGAACAGTGCAATGAAAGAAGACTCAAACAAATGAAAATAAACTTTCATCTACTTAAACCATTTTTTGGTGACTGTTATAAATGATAAATATAATAATTACTATTTGATAATAATAATAATATGTCAGACACTGTGCTAACCATTTTTCCTAGGGTTATCTGATTTAATCCTTTAAGAGAATCCTGGGAGGCATGTAATATTATTCTCATTTCAAAACTAAATAAAGGTTATAGATGTTAATTAACTTGCCCGAGATCATGGAGTTCAAGGATGCAACTGGATTGAAACTCAGATGCGTCCACCTCCAAATGCTATGCCCTTCACACAATGCTGTTAATGTGGTGAGCTTATGCTTTCAAACTGTGGTGCTGGAGAAGACTCTTAAGAGTCCCTTGGAGAGCAAGGAGATCAAACCAGTCCATCCTAAAGGAAATCAACCCTGAATATTCATTGGAAGGACTGATGCTGAAGCCGAAGCGCCAATACTTTCACCAACTGATGCTAAGAGCTTAATCATTGGAAAAGACCCTGATGCTGGGAAAGACTGAAGGCAGGAGGAGAAGGAGATGACAGAGGATGAGATGGTTGGATGGCATCACTGATTCAATGGACACGAGTTTGAGCAGACTCTGGAATAATGAAGGACAGGGAGGCTCGACATGCTACAGGCCATGGGGTCACAAAGAGTTGAACACGACTTAATGATTGAACAACAAAAACTTCACATAGAATGCGGCCTTCAATGTGGCCTTTCCTACTCCAATTTCCACTGTAAAACATAAATAAAATTTAACAACAATTGTGGCAAGGCTGGCCACAAGACAAACAAGATTGGTCTTAAAAATTTTATAGGAAATAACACAGTATATCTGAATTTTGATACCTAACAATGCATTGAACTGGGCTTCCCTGGTGGCTCAGTGGTAAAGAATCTGCCTGCAATGCAGGAAACTCTGGTTCGATCCTGGGTCGGGAAGATCCCTTGGAGGAGGGCACGGCAACCCACTCCAGTATTCTTGCCTAGGAAACCCCATGGACAGAGGAGCCCAGTGGGCTATGGTCCATGGGGTCGCAGAGTCGGACACAACTTAGCGACTGAATGACAATAGCAAACGTGAATATGGCTTAGAGGTGCTGACCAAGCACCTTCCCTCAGCTAGAGAATTTTTCTAGTTAGATTTGCATTTAATATTATCAATCACCATCAATCTGTAATAAGGATGTAACAGGTAGGAGACTACTTTTCCACATATCCCATGGAATGCAGCTGCCCATCAAATAGTCTAGAAATTCTAAAGTTGCTTCTTTTATTCTTCCAGGATCATTGATTATAAACTCACATTCATGAGTTTTGAAGAAAGAAACACTATTAATTTGTCTTTGTGGGGGAACTTATAAAATTGTGTAAGAGTCAAGAAAGATTGATGAAAGGAAAAGATTAATACCCGTGTAGTGCCAAGAGGGTGACTAATGTGATTACTTCCTTATGAAGCTATAGCTCTCAAACTGTTGATTCTAATTTTAACAAAACAAACCAGATTTGAAGCCCATGCATTGACGTTCTGCCCAAGAATATTTGAATATTTTTTTTACTGGAATTAGAAACTTTATTCCAGTAATGAGGAGAGCTTTCCCTACACAAAATTAGGTAATTATCATACTTGCGAGCAAATTGGCTTCAGCCACAATGAATAATACATATGGGCACAGAGACTAAAATGTTACTACACAGTACTTTTTATTTAGTATGGAAACACTAATCAACCAGAAGTATAAAAACATGAGGAATTCATTTGTTATTGCCATTTCTCCATATTTATAACACTATAGTCATGAGTGGGTTTTGTGGTAATTATTTTCCTTTCTTGATTTGCATTTGATGTGTTCACATTGCTTTTGTTTTTATTATCTTTTGTTTCTCTTCCTGACCTAAACACAAATACATATATATGTATATATATATGCTGCTAAGTCGCTTCAGTCGTGTCCGACTCTGTGCGACCCCATAGACGGCAGCCCATGAGGCTCCCCCGTCCCTGGGATTCTCCAGGCAAGAACACTGGAGTGGGTTGCCATTTTCTTCTCCAATGCGTGAAAATGAAAAGGAAAAGTGAAGTCGTTCAGTCGTGTCCGACTCTTCGTGACCCCATGGACTGCGGCCCACCAGGCTCCTCTGTCCACGGGATTTTCCAGGCAAGAGTGCTGGAGTGGGGTGCCATTGCCTTCTCCCATATATATAATGAGAATGCATTATTCAATTAATTTATTTCCTGTAACCTTCATTGTTGTTGTTTAGTCACTTGGTCATGTCCGACTCTTTGCGACCCCATGGACTGTAGCCCACCAGGCTCCTCTGTCCATGGGATTTCCCAGGCAAGAATACTGGAGTGGGTTGCTATTTCCTTCTCCAGGGGATCTTCGCAACACAGGGATCAAACCTGCATCTCCTGCATTGGCAAGCGTATTCTTTACCACTGAGCCAGCCTTGTTGTGTCCTTTCAAATATAGCAGAAATCACATCTCCGCTTCACTAAAATAAGTGTTTCATTTTGAATTGAAGATATATCTATCGATGTCTTTCAGCTCCTCCTAAGACAAACTCACCTGTCCATCTTTAATACAGTCAGAAGGATTCCAAGAGAAAACTAGAGGAATATGAAAACAGAATCACCCTTTTAAGACTGACAGAATAGCTAAAAGATTCATTTGAATGAATAATAAAATAGGCATTTTTTTAAAAAGTTGTCAATATCTGTGTAACAACCATTCTAACCTAAACGTATCATTCTCTCTCACATTCTGTGAACTGACTGGACACAACCAAATGGTTCTTAAGTGGTGTTTCTTAGGCAGTTCCTTCAGACTTATTTGGGCTGAATGCTCAGAATGGCTCGCTCTCGTGACTGGGAATGGATTCTGGTTCTTGACTGGGAGCATGTGTAGGGCTCACCAGGTTACTTGGTCTTCTTACATCATAGCAGCTGGGTTCCAAAAGCAATGTTCCAAAATATCAAAATTAGAAATACATTAGTTATCTATTGCTGCATCACAAATTGTCATAGCCTTGATCCTATAAAAAACACTAATTTATCTTTTCACAGTTTCTATAGGTCAGAAGTCTGGACACATCTTACTTCTCTGCTCAGGATCTCTGAAGGTTTCAGTCAAGGTGTCAGCTATGACTTTAGTCTCATCTGGGGTCAAGTTCCTTTTCTCAGCTCGATGGTGGTTGGTAAAATTCATTTCCTTGCAGCTGTAAGGAATTCGCTTCTTCAAGGCCAACAGAGAGCGTATTTGAGTTCAGGAAAGATATCAACCTTTCCTTTTAAGAACAGCTTTATTGAAATATAATTCACATCCCATACATTTCACTCATTTAAGGTTTATAATACAATGTGTTTTTTTAATATTTTCACAGAGCTGTTCAACTATCACTACAGTCTGAATTTAGAACATTTTTGTCATCCCCAAAGAAACTCTGCCCAATAGAAGTAATTCTCCATTCCAGCCTCATCTCCAGCCCTATGCAACCACTAGTTCCTGTTCTGGCCATATTAATGGAATCACCCAATATGTATTTTTCGTGACTGGTTTCTTTAACTTAGCACAATGCTTTCAAGGTTGACCCATGTTGTATCCTATATTAGTATTTCATTCCTTTCTCTGCTGAATAATATGCCTTTTAAGGATATATCACATTTTATTCATCTATTCATCAGTTGATGTACATTTGGTTTGATTCTACTTTTCTTTTCTTTTGGCTAAGGCATGCAGCTTGCAGGGCCTCAGTTCCCTGACTAGGTACAGAACCCAGGCCCCAGAGGTAGTGTAAGCACCAAATCCTAGTCACCAGACCACCAGGGAACTCCTGGTTTGCCTCTACTTTTGAGCTCTGGTAAATAATGTGCTTGTCAACACTCACGTAGAAGATTATGTGTGGATATATGTTTGCATTTCTCATGGTTTTATATCTAGAAATGGAACTTCTGGATTCTATGGGAACTCTAAGTTGAACAGTTTGAGGAACTGGTAAACATTTTCCAAAGTCTCTATCATTTTACATCCCCAGTAGCAATGTACAAGGGTTCCTACAACTCCTCATCCTCATCGACACTTGTTATTATCTGTCTTTTTTTATCATATCCATCCTCATGGGTGGGTAGTATCTCACTGTACTTTTGTGTCTCATTTACCTAATGACTAATGGTATTCAGTGTCCTCTCATGCGTATCTTTATTGGGAAAGTGTCTATTCAAACTCTTTGCCCCTTTTTAAGTTACATAATTCATATTTTTATTATTGAATTGTAAATGTTCTTTATCTATCATGGACACAAGTGCTTTATCAGATATACAATTTGTGAATATATTTCCCCTTCTGTGAGTTGATTTTTCACTTTCTTGATTAGGTCCTTTGAACCATAAAGTTTTTATTTTGATGAAGTACAATTTGTCTGTTACGTCTTTTGCCACTTGTACTTTTGAAGTTGTATCTAAGAAAGTAGTGCCTAATCCAAATTCATGAAGATTTACTCCTATGTTTTCTATGGGTTTTACACTTGCTCTGTTATCCATTTTGGGTTCATTTTTATGTATAGTATGAAGAGAGATCCACCTTAAGTCTTTCATGTGGGTATTCAGTTGTCCCAGCACCATTTGTTGGAAGACACAGCCTCTTTTAATGAGCCCACCTGATTAAGGCTGACTTAACCAGGATAACCTCCCTTTAACTCAAAGCCAACTTGTTAGGAACCTTAATTATACCTGCAAATCAATTCATCTTTTCCACATATGGTGAGATCCTTTATTGTCACAGGTCCTACCCATAATCAAGAGGAGAGTGTACTATTGGGCATGGACTCTAAGGGTGAGAATTTTGGAGGGCATCTCAGAATTCTGCCTGCCACAGGAAACTAGCATTGTCTTAAGGCTTGGATGCTGAAACTGATAGAATATCATTTTGATTATATTCTATTGCTCAAGCAGTCACAGAGTCCACTCAAATACAAAGGAGAAATTATATATTCCACCTCTTAATGAGAGGGGAGTCTAAAAACTTGTGCCTGTCTTTAACGTACCACAACCTGCTGTCATAAAAGGCAGTATTAGATAAAATTGTTTATTAAAATATTTTACTTCTGATTTTCTTTCTTTTAATCTCAAGATTCTAAAGAACTCTGAAAAGCAAGAAGATAGCATCTGATAAAGAAAAATATGGAACAGAATACAGTAACTAGCCAAGTTCCCATCCCCTAGAGGAAATAAAAACCCTGTTCTAATGCGAATTGAGCGTGATTCTCTGTGAGTTTGTGCTTAGTGGGTGCCCAGATGAATCACCTTGGCTGTCCCATGGAGTACATGTCCCTCTTTGTGAGAAGCAGGTGGTCGATGACTGACCTTAGGAAGATGATTCAAATCAGTTTTTTCAGAATTAAGAGCTCCAAAAAGACTCTATTAGACCTGAAAGAGAAGGTCTCATTTTGATTCTTGAGGAAACATCTGAGTTCGTGCTAGCAACAACTCCATCCCCACCATTAGCTTCTTCCCTCTCCCAGGCTAGCTCTAATGATGTAATCTTTGAATTATCTTTGCCAACCCTGAGCTCAGTTGGTAAAGAATCTGACGCTATTGCAGGAGACCCCGGTTTGATTCCTGAGTCAGGAAGATCTACTGGAGAAGGGATGAGCTACCCACTCCAGTATTCTTGGGCTTCCCTTGTGGCTCAGACGGTAAAGAATCCGCCTGCAATGTGGGAGACCTAAGTTTGATCCCTGGGTTTGGAAAGATCCCCTGGAGAAGGGAAAGGCTACCCACTCCAGTATTCTGGCCTAGAGAATACCATGGACTGTATAGTCCATGGGGTTGAAAAGAGTTGGACACAACTGAGTGATTTTCGTTTTCATCCAGGAAAAAGGAGACCTCTACAATATGCAAATTTCACAGGAACAAACAGCTTTAATGGTCAAAGTATTGCCAAAGCTTTTCCTTGTGCAAAAGGGTAATCAGAGTTTTTCTTCACTTCAAGCAAAATCTCTCTATTACTCCATTTCTGCAGCAGGTGAATAGGCCTATCTTGAATATATAAGAAACATGGTTATTCTCGAAATATATAAAAACCACCTACCTCATTCTCTTTTTACGATCCAAAATAAAACTGAAGTGGAAATCTAGATATCTGAGGCGGGTTGATAGAACATCATATAGAGGAATGATTAGGATGTTCAAGTAGTCGTAGGACTTCCCTGGTGGTCCAGTGGTTAAGAATCCACCTTGAAATACAGAGGACACGGGTTCAATCTCTGGTCTGGGAGGATTCCACGTGCTGTGGAGCAACTAAGCCCATGCAGCACAACTACTGAGCTGGCACTCCAGAGCCCTCACACCACAGCTCCAGAGTAGCCCCTGCTCATCACAACTAGAAAGCCCAGGCACACCAACAAAGACCCAGCACAGCCAATAGACAAAGAAAATTCAAAATAAAGTAGTTGTAGATTTTTCTCTTTTGCTTGGTGAGAACATACAATTGCATTTTTTTACCTAGGCAGAAACGACTGTAAACCAGTGGTCACAAGGTAAAACGAAGTAAACCTAAGACTCAGAAAAGACCTAGATGAGTTCTAGAGCAATTTCTGAAATTTATCCTGAGTAGTAACCTGAGCAAGTTACTCCACATTTCTGAGCTCACATCCTCATTTTTTAAATGATATCATATTTAATCCTACCTACCTCACTGAGCTATAATAATCTAGCCAACTATGTCTGTACCATATCATTAAGATGCTTTCAAGCGCCTTTGAGAAAACCAACAAACTGGCTTGAAGAGTCAGATAATTTCTTGCCACCTGACTTCCAGAGGTAAGGCTAACTTAAGGGTTGATTGCTCTGGTACCTCCCTGGAACATCATCAGGAACACATGTCCTTTTCAATGATCTTTTGTGCTGTCAACAGATTTGGCTTACCAGGGGCTTATTCTCCTACTCATTGTTGTAAGAAAATCATTACCACTTTAGTCTATGTCAAAGAAAATAAAAACCTTTCACTCTAAGCTGATACCCATTCGTGGACCAATAACAATGATCAGCAAACAGTGCTATGATTGACTTACATGTGGATTCCTGAAAGGATCTGACTTTGATCCATTAGGACCCATTCCTGGAGCTAAGAAATGAGATTCTCATGAGTTTCAGGGGTTTTGTGTGGGACTTAAAGACATGTGAACAGAGTCGGGGCTTTTTGAAGTGGAAATATGGGGAGAGAATGGAAGCTGAGTAGACAATCAACAGTGTTCAACATAAACTGAGAAATCACTTTTTTTTGAAGCATGCTTTTACAAATATAAAAGAAATTTTTCAAAATTGTATTTTTTCAAAAGCATCTTCATCTTCTAGTACTACTCTGAAGTTCTCCTAAACACCTTGATGGTTGTGCAATGACCAAAATGTAGACAATACAATTGAAGTGTACACTTAAAATGTCCATGGTATTTTTAAAAACATGTGCAGAAATACCCCAATGGCTCAGCAGGTAAAGATTCCACCTGCAATGCAGGAGACACAGGAGATGCGGGATTGATCCCTCTGTAGGAAAGCTCCCCAGGAGAAGGAAATGGTAATCACTCCAGTATTCTTGCCTAAAACATCCTATAGACAGAGGAGCCTGGTCAGCTACAGTCCAATGGGTTGCAAAGAGTCAGACACAACTGAGTGACTAAGCACAGCACAGAAATATTTATAATTTTGATATTTACTCCTCAATTTCCTAAAATGCATTACACATGTAACAAGAAAAACTAATTTAATACAAATATCTAGCTCAGATGTTATCTCTTGCCTCTTAAGATCATGAAAAGAATTCTGGAATTGCTATTCCACATCTGGTGGAATTTGAGTTCTCACCAAGATTTCTACCAATTCTAGTAGTGGAGTTTGCTTCTAGTTTTCAGTTCAATATTCTGTCAAATTATTCCATGTGAAGAATTTCTTTTTTACACACTCTCAAGAAAGCTATGTCTCTCAACATTGTATCTACTTAGACTCTGCTTAAATCTCATCAAAGCAAAAAAAAGCACTAAAACACCTCATTTGTTGTTTAGTTGCTAAGTCGTGTCTGACTCTTTTGTGACCCCATGGACTGTAGCACTCCAGGCTCCTCTGGCCATACGATTTTCAGACAAGAATACTGGAGTGGACTGCTATTTCCTTCTCCAGGGGATCTTCCCAACCCAGGGACTGAACCCATGTCTCCTGCACTGGCAGGGGGGTTCTTTACCACTGAGCCACCAGGAAAGCCCCAAATACCTCATAGACATGAGGATTTAGAGAGTTAACTGAAGATGCGGAGAGATGGAAGCAGGGCTTGTTTATATTCACCACCCAAACAACTTCAAGTTGATTAGGGCACCCAGCTCTAATTAAAAGTCATTTCAGTCTCTCCATCCTGGGGACTTCTCACCTGTTAACACCCCAGCCTCACACAACATCCAGCTCACGATAGCTCTTCTCAGTTTTCTCACACTCTCCTATCCTCTCTCCTCTCCCTCAAGGTTCCAAATTATACTTTATCCTATAAGAAACAAAGATCTCTCCTTGCCCCATCCATAAATCTAGCTGTGAAAGATTGAAGGCAGGAGGAGAAGGGGAGGACAGAGGATGAGATGGTTGGATGGCATCACCGACTTAATGGACATGAGTTTGAGCAAATTCCAGGAGATAGTGAAGGACAGAGAAGCCTGACATGCTACAGTCCATGGGGTCACAAAGAGTTGGACATGACTGAACAACTGAACAACAACAACTAAATCTACCTCTATAACCCCCATGGCATCAGCAGAACTAAAGGACCCTTCATACACATCGTCCCCCTTTAGAAGTCAGCTGTGACCATCATGGGCACTTTCCCCTACTTTCCAAATGAAAGGATCTGTCCTTTCTTCACCATCCCATCTTTTTGCTCATCTAATCCACAATGACCAGATTCTCCTCCTTGAAAACAGAGGACCATTCCTCTCTGTGGTTCCCTAGACATTCATCTGACACTAGTCAGCCCAAGGTCTGCTTGTAGAATTCTGGAAATCCCCAATTTTGAGGGCAAATCATGGAATCCATCTACTAGATCCTGTTCATAGGTGCTGGGACTGAGTGTTGGCATAAACCCACTGCAATGGATTCTACTGGGAACTGCAAAATATTCTCATTCCTCTTGCATCCCAGAAAGAAATTCTATGTTACTCATCCAAGTCTTGAAAATAGAGAGGAAATAAGAGAGGAAATATCTCACATTTAGCTAAACAAATTCTGATATAAAGCAAGATTCATCTCAGGTGTATAGGTTCTGGGAGGGCTTAGTAGCTAAGGTCTACTGTGTATTTTAAAAGCAAAAATAATTCCACATGTAGGAAATAATGTTTTAAAAATGAAGACACAGAACATTTTGAGTTTCTATACATACTGGCCTGGCTTGGCTTCTACCAATAAAATAAATGGTTACCAATAAAACAAACAGTTACATTTATTCTGAAGAAACTTGAAAATGTTTTAACTGATATTTTTTAGTTTTTTAGGTTGAAGCATAATCGCTTTACAATATGTTACTTTTTGCTGTACAACAATATGAATCCACTATAGGTATACATATATCTCCTCCCTCTTTTGCCTCCTTCCCACCCACGGCCACCCCACCCATCTAGGTCATCAAAGCACCGAGCTGAGCTCCCTGTGTTATACAGCAGCTTCCCACTAGCTATCTGTTTTACACATGGTGTGCATATATGTCAATCCTTCTCTCCCAATTCTTCCTGCCTCTCATTCACCCACTGTGGCATTTTTTAAATTGGTGTAAATGAATGATTCTTAATCTTTTAATATGATATTTTAAGTTCCCTAGCCATCTAACAACAAACAAATACCCATCATGTTATTCTGATGATGTAAAGGAATTACTTGTTAAAGATTTTGAATTGATCATCTATTATTTTCTGAAGTCTATTCCATTTATTCCTCTATCAATAAATTGGGTGACTATTTCTTTTCACTCTCTGGCATAACTATCCGAAGTTGTACACCTGAAGCTGTAGTGTACACAAGACAAGGCAAGAGGAATGTAAAGGTAAATGGTAGAAACCATCAGAATGAAAGAGACTGCATGATTCATCAGGATAAGAAATCAGAGAAAGAGGGAATTTCCTGGTGATCCAATGGTTGAGACCTGGTGCTTTCACTGTTCTGGGCCCAGGTTCAGTCCCTGATGGGAGAACTAAGACCCCACAAGCTGTGTGGCAGAGTCCAAAAAAAAAAAAAAATCAGAGAAAGAATCCATAGTCCAGAAATAACCAAATGGATCATTCTAAATGAGATGTTAATATGAAGCAGTTAAGCTTTCAAAACAGAAAAGAGACAAGAATTTAAGAACAAGGACAAATTATCTAAGTGTATATAACTTTTGTGTTTTGGCAACCAGAAGAATAGTAATAGTATTTTTCCTAATGTTGTCAGAAGTTAACAGTCTAAAGTCTCTCTACCTGCATTCAGTGAAAAGGAACTCTAATTTATGGAATCGATCAAAAGAACATGATCAGGTCTGAAAACAGCTGAGCTAAGTGCCAGGACAGAGAAGGCGATGGCACCCCACTCCAGTACTCTTGCCTGGAAATCCCATGGATGGAGGAGCCTGGTGGGCTGCAGTCCATGGGGTCGCTACAAGTCAGACACAACTGAACGACTATACTTGCACTTTTCACTTTCATGCATTGGAGGAGGAAATGGCAACCCACTCCATTGTTCTTGCCTGGAGAATCCCAGGGACAGGGGAGCCTGGTGGGCTTGCGTCTATGGGGTCGCCAGAGTCGGACACGACTGAAGTGACTTAGCAGCAAGTGCCAGGAAACCATATTCTAAGACAAGGCCTGTCACAAGCTTACCAGAAGACTTGAAGTCAGAGTTACTTACTCATATCCACCCATTCTTTCTTGTGTCTATTCAACAAGTATTTCTTGAAATGCTTATTAGTGTGTGCTAACCAAAAATGATAAGTTCTAGATTGCAAGAATTAATTAAAAACGGTCAGTGACCTCAAACCATTCCCAATCTAGAAGGAAAGACAAAGAGAAATGTTTGTTGCATGTCTTTTGTTTCAGGATAGCTGCTGCTGCTGCTGCTAAGTCGCTTCAGTCAAGTCCGACTCGGTGCGACCCCATAGATGGCAGCCCGCCAGGCTCCCCGGTCCCTGAGATTCTCCAGGGAAGAACACTGGAGTGGGTTGCCATTTCCTTCTCCAATACATGAAAGTGAAAAGAGAAAGTGAAGTCGCTCAGTCGTGTCCAACTCTTGGCGACCCCATGGACTGCAGCCCACCAGGCTCCTCCATCCATGGGATTTTCCAGGCAAGAGTACTGGAGTGGGGTGCTATCGCCTATAGCATTACCTACTAATTATTGTGGAAGCAAGGAGGGAATCTTGCTTCCCCTTCCTCTAGGTCAAAGGAAATATCACCGGAACTGTTCAACTCAAGCATTTTCAATCACAGTGAAAACACACCATTGAAGATGAAGTTTGGGGTAAGCTGTAAAAGCCTACACGGCTTGCTTGAGTGGACGGAGCCAGCATTTCAGATTCATTCTCAAACTGCTGTGTCTGCTAAGTACATGAGAACCATGAACTTTTCAAGAGCCTACAGAAAAGCTTGCACCCTTAAAAAGACAAAAAGCCAAAGACTATATGGTATACAACTTTTTAATTATAAAATAAAAATCATAATTGCTTAAGTTCTAATGCCAGAAAGCTATTTCAATTTATCAATTGCAATTCAAGAGATCTGCTAATATAAAATTATGATTAAAAGGAGCTGCGTATTTTAACAAAGTTGAAATAATGTAGGCTGGGGTAAGTCCTAGAGTAGGAGTAGCTGGGACTCCCAAAGGTCTTTGGATAGTCCCTCGAGAGATGGGTATGGATTCAAATACTGCCTCGGTCATCTGCTGGTTGGGGACTTGAAAAACTATCTTAAATGTCTCATGCTTTAGTTTGTTGTTGTTTTTCAGTTGCTAAGTCGTGTCTGGCACTTTCGCAACCCCACGGACTGTAACCTGCCAGGCTCCTCTGTCCGTGGGGTTTCCCAGACAATAATACTGAAGTGGGTTGCCATGCCCTCGCCCTGGGGATCTTCCTGATCTAGGCATCGAACCCACATCTCCTGCATTGGCTGAGCCACTCAGGAAACCCCTAAGATTTAGTTTAGAGTTCTATAACATGGGGATAATGATATCAAACTTAAAGTATTATAAAGGGTAACAAATAATCTATTACGTGGAAATTGCCTAGCATAATGCTGACACATACTCATTTTTCAATAGCCATTATTTTTGTTTCCTTCCACATGGGGTGGACACTGCTGTTGTTACAGTTCTGAACATATATTTGTGGGTAAGAATGTTTGGAATCAGTCACCGAATAAAACTTCAGCACTCAATCGATCTGTTTGTGCTACTGTGCTTCATTTTGCATATCTGATGGTTGCCATCCTCCCGAACATCAGGCCTTGGGGAGATTGTTAGGGAAACAATGATATATCTAGAGATGTCTTGACTTCCCAAGGGGATGCTACTGTGGTATTATAAAAAGAGCTTGCAACTGGATGCTGTTTACTCAAGAGACACTCTATGGTCTCTTTAGAGAATTTCTCAACCAATGTCTCCCATTCTTTCCTTTTCTTTCTTCTGCTGAAACTTGGTAAGAAAATAACAGAATTTGCTTTTGCAAAAGTCATCCATCTTCACTAGTGATACACTTGATCATATGATTTCTTTTGAAAATGATGAAGAGCCTTGAACCATTTTCAGGGTTCACTTTTATTTTATATTTGGTAGCTACAGACCTGAAAAGAATCTCATGTTCAGAGAGAGATGAAAATTTACATGATGGAGAGTTGAGTGACTGCAGCCATGAAATTAAAAGACGCTTACTCCTTGGAAGGAAAGTTATGACAAACCTAGATAGCATATTCAAAAGCAGAGATATTATCTTTCCAACAAAGGTTCGTCTAGTCAAGGCTATGGTTTTTCCTGTGGTCATGTATGGATGTGAGAGTTGGACTATGAAGAGGGCTGAGCACCAAAGAATTGATGCTTTTGATCTGTGGTGTTGGAGAAGACTCTTGAGAGTCCCTTGGACTGCAAGGAGATCCAACCAGTCCATTCTGAATGAGATCAGCCCTGGGATTTCTTTGGAAGGAATGATGCTAAAGCTGAAACTCCAGTACTTTGGCCACCTCATGCGAAGAGTTGACTCATTGGAAAAGACTCTGATGCTGGGAGGGATTGGGGGCAAGAGGAGAAGGGGACGACAGAGGATGAGATAGCTGGATGGCATCACTGGCTCGTTGGACATGAGTTTGAGTGAACTCCGGGAGTTGGTGATGGACAGGGAGGCCTGGTGTGCTGCGATTCATGGGGTCGCAAAGAGTCGGACACGACTGAGCAACTGATCTGATCTGATCTGAGTTGAGTGAAATTTTCACAGTTCAGCCTCCATTTCTCTTTCTTCCTCGAAGTTCCATAAACAGAGAATAATACATTCAAGATTCTTCTAATTTAATAATCTGCTTTTTACAACAAATGACTCCAAATTGAAGACTTTCGTTTGAATGACTCCTTGAGGCAAATCAAGTAAGCTTGTTGGAGTTCTGTCCCTAAGTATCCATGAGTGGAAAAATTCATACAACCACTGTCCACACACACAACTATTAATACACTGGAACAGGGCATGAGGAAGAAGATTTCTTGGTTTGGTTAAGTCACCAAGCTTTCAGAGTTTGTTTTCCTGGTATAATTTAGCCCATCCTCACTGATACAGTAATCCTGAGTGTGGCCTTTTGATCTTGTGCCTTTTCTGAAATAAGAAGAAAGCCAGACTTGTCAACCTATCTGCTTCACAAGCTATCAAGCAGAATTAGTCCTGGGATAATTATTTTGTAAATTCCTTATACATAGATTGGACAATGAATTATAGGACTATGTATATGAATAGCAGAGTTTCTATAAGACAGGATCATTCAGAAAAAAATGTTAGATATTTTCAGTGTAAGAGTAGACATACTGTTCTTGTCTCCATAGCTCTTAATAATAACAATAATCAACTCCAACAAGCTCACCTTATATGTCCTTTTGCTTGCCTATGAAATAAATGTTTGCTGTCTTAAAACTCTCTTCCCTCCTATTAAAAAAAAAAAAAAAAAAAGCTTTTAGTTTCAGAATTCCTTCTGGAAACTTAAAAATATATTCCAGATTTCCAGGATAATAATTAAGACTCATCTCAAAATAGGCATAAATAAATAAATAAATACAATTTGTTTCAAATCTGAGGAGAAGGGGACGACAGAGGATGAGATGGTTGGATGGCATCACCGATTCAATGGACATGAGTTTGAGCAAACTCCAAGAGAGAGTGAAGGACAGGGAAGCCTGGCGTGCTGCAGTCATTGGGGCCACAAACAATCTGACAGGACTGAGTGAATGAATGACAACAACCCAGTGACTATCTTAGTATCCTAAATTCATATCTGACATCTACACAAAAACTCTTTATGGAGAAATATAGCCCACTAAATACACCTTAATTTTAATCAAAAGTAATAAAACAATCATTGATTTAAAACCCCTATTTGGACCTTGACGTTATTTCTCCAATTATTTATATGCATCTTTGCATATATATTTGCATTGATGCATTTATATGCATCTTTCACACTGTATATCTAGATCTTTTACATGTAAGTGAAAGTCGCTCAGTCGTGTCCTACTCTTTACGACCCCGTGGACTGTAGTCTGCCAGGCTCCACTGTCCATGGAATTCTCCAGGCCAGAATACTGGAGTAGGTAGCCACTTCCTTCTCCAGGGAACCTTCCCAACCCAGTGATCGAACCCAGGTCTCCCATGTTGCAGAAGGATTGTTTACTGCCTGAGCCACCAAGGAAGCCCAAGAATATAGGAGTGGGTAGCCTCTTCCTTCTCCAGGGTATCTTTCCAACCCACGAATTCAACCAGGGTCTCCTGCATTGCAGACAGATTCTTTACCAACTGAGCTACCAGGGAAGCTTTCTTTAAATATAATGCATGTCTCCAAATTATATATAATCTCCCAAATTATATCCTAAAGGTTTGTCTAGGTAAGCAGCTCAATATCCAGAATCTACTTTCATCATAGGAACAAATGTCTTAAAATTTTGAGAGGTTCCTGAGTAAGAAACAAATACCTATTTGCCTTGTGGATGGAGCCAACAGCACTTGCAAAATTAGAAGGCTGTTTGGGACCCTGAAACTTGGGTTGCAGGAGTGATGCAAACCTCCATAAAGGACTGTAAATTAAAGGGAAGGAAGGGAAATCTAAATGGTGTGAAGAAAATGGACATGAGATGGAGACAGAAAGGTGAAGAAGACACATGCAATAGTGAGGAAGGGAAAGAGAAGAAGAGAGAGAGAGAAAGAGAGAAGAACTACATCTCCATCTGGATGCAGCTCCCAATTTCACTTTCACTTTAACCCTCCAGAGATTAGTGAAGGAGGAAATAAAGGCCAGAAGTTGGAAGTGAAGGAGCACTTTGTCTTTTCCCCTCCCGTTCTCCCCTCTCAGAATTGGCTCCTTCACCGCCCTCCCCCCGCCCCCCTGCACCCCCAATTATCTCAATCTGGCCACAATATTGTGAGATAAAAGACTTACACAAATAAACTTCAGAAACAAAGGCTGCCCAGTGAATTTTTATGTAGGTAATTGTAACATGGGCCACTGTCTTTCAGAACAATTCCATGCTGTGTGTCACACAGCTGGAATGAAGAGATCATAATGTGAAGTATAACATCTCCATATCCCCTGGGATTGGATTCAGACCTGCCTTCTTCCAAAAGGGTTTCCGAAAGCGAGGAGAAGAGAAACAGCATAAAGAAGCAACAGAAAGGAATTGTCTTGATCTCCGTTTTGTGAGCCTAGAGAAAAGGTGCCTTTGCAGGAAACTCAGTTTGCAAACAAGGAACATCTTTTGTGTGCCTCGTTGGCAAAGCAATTGATTCTAGTTAGAGATTGGCTGGGTGCCACTGTGCAAGTAGTCTGCTTTTCCTATTCTGAAGAATACAGTAGGAAGAGCTGTAATACCAAGTATATTCTTAGTATAGCCGATGTTATAGTCTTTCCTCCTGCTATCCCCTCTACTGTAAAAAAAAACCATGTACAATTCATAGGTCATATTTTATAATGTTTTTTAAATAATAGAGAACAAAAATAAACCTTTTGAGACAACAAAAAACTAAGCTGGAAGAAGACCATTTCTTATAACCAAATATCCTCTTTCCCTTCCCCACTCCAAATGGGATTAATGTTTATCTATTCCATTATAAGAAAGAAACCAAACCAATACATTGTTCTCTGAGAAGAAAGGTAAAGAGAGCTTACTTTATAATATGCAGATAATACAAAGATAGGACATATGTACACCTACGGTTAATTCATATTGATGTATGACAGAAACCAAACCAATATTGTAAAGCAATCATCAATCAATTAAAAATAAATATTAAAAAAGAAGATAATACAAAGAAGAATTTCACTGTGGGAACAGTACCGGGGGTGCACAGAGGGATACAACCATTACATTTCTATTAGATTTGCTTTAATAAAAGTAAAAATTACTTCATACTGTTTTAATTAAATTTTGTTTTATTAAGAAGGAGATGGACATCTACCATGGATATTTAGTTTCATTAGCTTCTTCTGTTTAAGGGAATTGGTACATTTTATTATGACCATGAAAGGTATTATACAAATGATTTAATATTAAGCAGTATCTAATATCAATAATAAGACTTGATATTAATAAGGCTTCCCTGGTAGCTCAGATGGTAGAGTCTGCCTGCAATGTAGAAGACCCGGTTTTGATCCTTGAGTCAGGAAGATAACCCTAAAGAAGGAAATGGCAACACACTCCAGTATTCTTGCCTGAAAAATCACATGGATGGAGGAGCCTGGAGGGCAACATCCCATGGGATCACAAAGAGTCGGATACGACTGAGCAACTAACACACACACAATATCAATGATAAGATTTGCTGTAACTGACACTTTGAAAGCAACAGGGGTTGAGGACCTTGCAGATGACCATAGAGGGGCTAAAGCCCAGCAATGTGGCTTCCCTCCTCTGGCCACGAAGCTGGGGAGGTGCTGAGTAAAATTTGCTCCCCAGACACTCAGGCTCTCTTTTCCTGAGCTGAGATCTGGGACCAGCTTTAAGTGATGTCCATTTTGAGGAACCATTTGGCTTGGACTTGGAAGATAGGTCCCATGTCTAGAAAAGAAGGGAGCTGAAGTAAGCCATCTCCCCAGATCCTGGAGGACAAAGTTTGTTTGATTTCACTACAAATCAAGGAAACACAAGTGCTTCTCCTTTGTGACAGTAAAATGGGCTCTGCAAAATAAACATCCCAGCGAATTTCTTCAAAATGCAATATCCAGCAACAGATGCTACGAATCCATAGAAGAGGCCAGGCAGAAAAGGCTTTGATCATCATCACATTGATTAATTGCTATCAAAGCCAAGGGTAAAAGAAAACCCCTTCATTTTAGCAAATATCCTGGTGGCAATAGGGAAATTTGTTAAAGGACTATTATTTAAGTGTATTTTGTTGAAATTTCATAGAATATTTTGAATATACACTGTTATTTGAAATAGTTGTTAAATACAGGGTTATCAGATCATTGTTACAGCTTAAAGAATTAAAGAACTGAAAACAAAACAATCCCACTACATTCCACTGAAAATTTTAGTTTAACAATCCAGGATAGACATTTGTAAAACATTCTTGACAGATATTTAAAAAAAAAAATCAGTTTAGGACAAAGAGATGAAACCACTTCTGTGAGTTAAATTTTATTTCTCAGCAGGAAAACAGGAAGCTGAAATGAATGATTTTTTAAATTTAAATAACACAAGTCAGCAACTTAATTAGGACTACACAGGAGTAACTGAGAGCTATGCTTACTGACTTATTCTTCCTTTTATATGTATATATATATATATATGGCCTTTGAAATAGAGGTTAAATGCATGCTCACTAATAAACAGAACACATGGACCACAACCATGTCTAACTCAGTGAAACTATGAGCCATGCCATGTAGGGGCACCCAAGAAGGATGGGTCATAGTGGAGAGTTCTGACAAAATGTGGACAAGGGAATGGCAAACCACTTCAGTATTCTTGCCTTGAGAACCCCATGAACAGTATTAAAAGGCAAAAAGATAGGACACTGAAAGATGAACTCGCCAGGTCTGTAGGTGCCCAATATGCTACTGGAGAACGATGGAGAAATAACTCCAAAAAGAATGAAGAGATGGAGCAAAGCAAAAACACCACCCAGTTGTGGATGTGACTGGTGATGGAAGTAAAGTCCGATGTTGTAAAGACCAATACTGTGTAGGAATCTGGAATGTTAGGTCCATGAATCAAAGTAAATTGGAAGTGGTCAAACAGGAGATGGCAAGAGTGAACATTGACATTTTAGGAATCGGTGAACTAAAATGGACTGGATGGGTGAATTTAACTCAGATGATCATTATATCCGCTACTGTGAGCAAGAATCCCTTAGAAGAAATGGAGTAGCCATGATAGTCAACAAAAGAGTCTGAAATGCAGTACTTGGATACAATCTCAAAAATGATAGAATGAACTCTGCTTGTTTCCAAGGCAAACCATTCAATATCACAGTAATCCAAGTCTATGCCCCAACAAGTAATGCTGAAGAAGCTGAAGTTGAACAGTTCTATGAAGACCTACAAGACCTTCTAGAACTAACACCCAAAAAAGATGTCCTTTTCATTATAGGGGACTGGAATACAAAAGTAGGAAGTCAAGAGATACCTGGAGTAACAAGCAAATTTGGCCTTGGAGTACAAACTGAAGCAGGGTAAAGGCCCACAGAGTTTTGCCAAGTGAAAGCACTGGTCATAGAAAACATCCTCTTCCAACAACACAAGAGAAGTCTCTGCACATGGACATCACCAGATGGTTAATACCAAAATCAGATTGATTATATTCTTTGTAGCCAAAGATGAATAAGCTCTATAAAGTCAGCAAAAACAAGACCGGGAGCTGACTGTGGCTCAGATCATGAACTCCTTATTGCCAAATTCAAACTTAAATTGAAGAAAGTAGGGGAAACCACTAGACCATTCAGGTATGACCTAAATCAAATCCCTTATGATTATACAGTGGAAGTGAGAAATAGATTCAAGGCATTAGATCTGATAGACAGAGACCCTGAAGAACTTTGGACGGAGGTTCATGACATTGTACAGGAGGCAGGGATCAAGACCATCCCTAAGAAAAAGAAATGCAAAAAGGCAAAATGGTTGTCTGAGGACACCTTACAAACAGCTGAGAAAAGAAGAGGAGCTAAAGACAAAGGAGAAAAGGAAAGATATACCCACTTGAATGTAGAGTTCCATAGAATAACAAGGACAGATAAGAAAGCCTTCCTCAGCGATCAGTGCAAAGAAATAGAGGAAAACCATAGAATGTGAAAGACCAAAGAAAGATCTCTTCAAGAAAATTAGAGATACCAAGGAAACATTTCATGCAAATATGGGCACAATAAAGGACAGAAACAGTATGGACCTAACAGAAGCAGAAGATATTAAGAAGAGGTGGCAAGAATACACAGAAGAACTATACAAAAAAAAAGATCTTCATGACCCAGATAACCACAATGGTGTGATCACCCACCTAGAGCCAGACATCTTGGAATGCAAAGTCAAGTGGGCCTTAGGAAGAGTCACTACCAACAAAGCTAGTGGAGGTGATGGAATTCCAGTTGAGCTATTTCAAATCCTAAAAGATGATGCTGTGAAAGTGCTACACTCAATATGCCAGCAAATTTGGAAAACTCAGCAATGGGCACAGGATTGGAAAAGGTCAATTTTCATTCCAATCCCAAAGAAATGCAATGCCAAAGACTGCTCAAACTACCGCACAATTGCACTCATCTCAAATGCTGGCAAAGTTAATGCTCAAAATTCTCTAAGCCAGGCTTCAACAATACATGAACCGTAAACTTCCAGATGTTCAAGCTGGATTTAGAAAAGGCAGAGGAACCAGAAATCAAATTGCTAATATCTTCTGGATCATCGAAAAAGTAAGAGAGTTCCAGAAAAACATCTACTTCTGCTTTATTGACTATGCCAAAGCCTTTGACTGTGTAGATCACAACAAACTCTGGGAAATGCTTAAAGAGATGGGAATACCAGACCACCTTACCTGTGCCCTGAGAAATCTGTATGCAGATCAACAAGCAACTGTTAGAACTGGACATGGAACAATAGACTGATTCCAAATAGGGAAAGGAGTACGTTGAGGCAGTATATTGTCATTGTGATTATTTTACTTATATGCAGAGTACATCATGCAAAACACCGGGCTGGATGAAGCACAAGCTGGAATCAAGATTGCCGGGAGAAATATCAATAACCTCAGATATGCAGATGACACCACCCTTATGGCAGAAAGTGAAGAGGAACTAAAGAGCCTCTTGATGAAAGTGAAAGAGGAGAGTGAAAAAGTTGGCATAAAGCTCAACATTCAGAAAACTAAGATCATGGCATCTGGTCCCATCACTTCATGGGAAATAGATGGGGAAACAATGGAAACAGTGACAGACTTTAATTTTTTGCACTCCAAAATCACTGCAGATGGTGACTGCAGCCATGAAATTAAAAGACACTTGCTTCTTGGAAGAAAAGCTATGACCAACCTAGACAGAATATTAAAAAACAGAGACATTACTTTGCCAACAAAGGTCCATCTAGTCAAAGCTATGGTTTTTCCAGTTGTCATATATGGATGTGAGAGTTGGACTATAAAGAAAGCTGAACACCGAAGAATTGATGCTTTTGACTGTGGTGTTGGAGAAGACTCTTTAGAGTCCCTTGGACTGCAAGGAGGTTCAACCAGTCCATCCTTAAGGAAAACAGTCCTGAATATTCATTGGAAAGACTGATGTTGAAGCTAAAACTCCAATACTTTGGCCACCTGATGCAAAGAACTTACTCATTGGAAAAGACCCTGATTCTGGGAAAGATTGAAGGCAGAAGGAGAAGAGGACAACAGAGGATGAGATGGTTGGATGGCATCACCGACTCGATGGACATGAGTCTGAGTAAGCTCTGGGAATTGGTGATGGACAGGGAAGCCTGGCATGCTGCAATCCATGGGGTCGCAAAGATTCAGACACGAATGAATGACTGAACTGAACAGAATTGAATAAACAGAAATAAGCTAGAATATTAAAAAATGACCCACAGTTTTGGCACTTGAAGACGCTAAACATGTCTGTCAGTTTTCTTTTTGTTTTATTTCTTTATGCGCATGTGTGCATGTACGCTAAGTTGCTTCAGTGTGTCTGACTCTTTGTGGCCCTGTGGACTGTAGCCCGCCAGGCTCTTCTGTCCATGGGATTCCCCAGGTGTGAATACTGGAGGTGGTTGCCATGCCCTCTCCAGGGGATCTTCCTGACCCAGGGGTCAAACCCATGTCTTATGTCTCCTGCATTGGCAGACAGTTTTTTACAACAAGCACCACCTAGGCAGCCCTATATGTGCATATATTTGTGCATATTTAAAATACAACCATCCACACAGACAATTTTGCTTTTTGACTTACTCTTCCCCTCATACCTTTTTTCTTTAAACATTAATACATTTAATTAGATTTTTTTCTGATGATAAGGGTAACGTTCTTTATTTTCTATAAACTATGAAAAGCTATAATAAAAAGATTAAAATCACCATCAATTCTATGGCAGTGGACATAACCAAACTTTGCTGTATGGCCTTTTCACCTGCAGTTCATGTCCATCCATCCATTCATTCATTCAGGTACACTTTTGGAGGTGCTATTATATTGCAGGCTGTGTTCTTAGTGCTGGGAACACAGCAATGAATGAAGAAAAAAATCCCCACCCCCGTGGAGCTTATACTCTGAGTATAAGAAAACAGAAAATAGATAGATGATAGATAGATTGATAGATAGAATGTGTGGTTTGTCAGATGGTGAGAAGAAAAAGTAGGAAAAAGAATTGGGAAGAATAGGATCATTTGCAATTTTAAATTAGGGTGATCAGGAAAGGACTCACTGAGACTAGGACATCTGAGCCAAGACAGAAAAGCAGTGGAAAAGGAAGAAGATTGACTATCTGGCAGAAGAGCCAGTGCAAAGATCCTGGGGTAGGAGATTGTCCAGTGACTAGCGAGAGGCTGGAGCCCAGAGAACTCAAGGTAATCAAGGTAAGGGGAGTGAGATTCTCTTTATCTGAGTGAGAAGGGAAACCATTGGAGAATGTTGAGCAAAGACTTGACCTGATCTGGTTTGTGTTTTAAACAGTTCATTCTACACTGGGCACAGAGATCTGTAAAAAGTTGTTTGTTGCAATAAACTGTGAGAGATGATGGTGGCATGAACTAGAGTTAGTGGGGAAGGTGATATAAACTATTTACATGTCTTCTGAACAACAGGATCTGCTGAAGGGAGGGTCTAAGACATAGAAAGTTAAAGGTGAAACCTTTAGTCTTACTCCTCTAATCCTTTAGTCCTTAACTTGAGTCTCTTTTTTAGTCTCTTTTAACTTTAGTCTGCAGCTGGTAGGAAGTTGCAGCATTTACAGAGATGAGGAGGACTAAGGGAGATTTGGAGACAGACAAGGAATTTGGTCTGAGACTTGTTAAAAGGGATTTATGAATCTAGAGCTGAGGTAAGTGTTCCGGTTTGGAGATAAATATTTGATAAGTGTCAGAATTTTTATAATAGTTAAAGACATGTGATAGGATGACATCGCAGGAGGGTTTGGTGGGGGAGTTTTTCTTGCACAGAGAGAGAGAGAAATAAAAATGTACAAGAGTGATTAACAACAGAAGACCAGGAGAAGTGGTCAGGCTTTTATTCCATCATGGGTTATAGCCTACAAGGAAAAAAAAAAACAACTCCTGTGACTTTGGATTTTTTTTCAGGAAATAACCATAACTTGTCTAGATAATATAGCAGTGGTTTCCAATACAGTATGCAGACCTCTGGAAGTGCCTTCAATAATACACTGAAGAATGGGAAGAAAGCACTAGACATCGATCTTATAAGAAGCTAAAATTTAAGATATTGTTATATTAAAGGCTTTATTGGAATACATCTGTATATGTGTGTGTGTGTATTTTAGAGATGACGGATCTAAAATTCTCAGAAAAGACTGTACTCTACTGATGGAATCAGCAGAAAGATGAAAAGGGCTTTTCGCTCTTTCTGTGATGGATCACGAGGAAACATTGCCATCCCTGTGCTCGTACATGAGGTTAAAAGAGCCACTAACTGTTCAACTGCAAGGCCCTGGGAAGGGTAGGCTAGATCATATCGGGGCATCAGTGTTTTCGCGCCGGGTCCCCTCCCACCCACCTGCCTGCCCTCGCCTCCAAGACCCCGAAGATCCTGGGAAGGACTCGATTCCCCGCCAGTTCACACACCATTGACAGAAACCTGCAGCGCGGTTTTGGACGACCGCCGCCACCGAGAGAGGAGTATCTGTTGCATAGCGGAATCAGAGGGCTTGAGAATATCGGCCTGCTTCCCTTTTGTTGTGTTTTTCTGCAATTATTTCATCTGAGAGAGACGCTCTAGGGTTCCTGCATTTGTCCTCGGAGGAGGGGGCCCAGCCCAGCAAAGTCTGGAGGCTGCTTAAAGCCCTCGCATGCGGCACTGTGATCATTTCTCGCCATTTATTCTTGCTGAAGCTATGTACCTTTGATTAAACCTGGCACAGCACTTTAGAAGCTGCTGATAGACATCAAAGAAGTGAGCTCTCTGAGATCAAAATAGACTGAAGGTTTGGACCTAGACCAGCGCTGTTTGAACACTGAGAACAGTCCACAGCGGGAGGCAATTGCTTTTGGACAAGAATCAGAAAAGAACCAAATGGATTTCCTCTATTTCTTCCTTCATTAGCAGCATGGCAAATGCCTTCATCTCATCAGAAAAGAAATCTTTATTGGATTTTTATCCAAAAGCTTGTGTGTATGGAGGGGGAGAGAGGGAGGAAAATTTGAAGTGAAAAATTTAAACAACCTCCTTAATTATTAAAAGTTTGTTGTAAAGGTAGACATCACTTAATTTTGAGGGGTAGAATAAATACCTTGATTGTTTCATTTTATATGCAATTGTAGAAAGAGCCCAAATGTGTTTGAGGAATGTGGATTTACTTTGTCTTCACTTAGTGATCTGGGAACAATTAAAAGGATGAATAGATGCATCATAAGTAGATCAACTGTAAAAAATTATACATGTAGATACGCTTTTGAGAACTTTATCCCAGAAGTATTCGGAGACATTTTACATAATCTACCTTCAAGGATGGGTACCTGGTTTACGGTAGACATCTAATAAGTATTCGTATGTTGTTGTTTAGTCACTAAGTCATGTCTCTTTTGTGACCCCATGCACTGTAGCCCACCAGGCTTCTCTGTTCATGGGGTTCTCTTAGGCAAGAATACTGGAGTGGGCAGCCAATCCCTTCTCCAAAGTATTCGTGTAAATGCTGTTAAATGCCTTTTTCTGAATCACACCTAACATATATCAATGTATTAAATAGATTACATATCACCTATTTAAAAATAAACTCAGTCAAATTGGTAGGAGGACATTACAACTATTGGAACAAAATAATTAATAACCAGTAATTCTTTTTAATCAGCTAACAACCAATAATTCTGGGTTTTTTAACAATGAGATTTCCAAGTGCTGAGAGATTAATGACCTCATTTGTTCTCCACAATGGCTCTGTGATGTGGCCATATTATTGATCCCTGTCCACAGACGAATCGACTGAGACTCTGAGAGTAGATTAATGCTCTAGGATAAATCAACTGTTAGAATAAGGGATCAGCAAATTTCTTCTGTAAAGGGCCAAAGAGTAAATATTTTAGGCTCCGTGAGCCATTGCAACTACTCAACTCTACTGTTAAAATGAAGAAGCAGCTATAGAACATGAGTGAATGAATGGGTGTGACTATTAGAGGGCATTTTACTTAGCAACACTGAAATCTGAACTGTATATAATCATGAAATATTTGTGGGGTTTTTTTATTATTATTATTTTCTTCCCTGAACATTAAAAAGTGTAAAAAAAAAAAAAATTAAGCCACAATCTATTAGAACCAAAAGAGATGGTGGGCTGGATTTGGTCCACAAGGGGGCAGTTTGTTGATCACCAGTTGAAAGTGATGGAGTCAGGTCGGACGTCAACCTAGATCTTCTACCACAACCCATGTTCTTTCTACTACACCATGTGAGTCTGCTTCATAATTGAGGAGAGACCCTACTCAGAGACTTGAAATCTGGAGAGTTTTACTGCTGTTCCTACTTTTGAAATTAAGTACAAGTCTCAAACATATTAAGCCCCTGCATCCAAAGAGAAAAAGCAAGTAATTACCAGCAGCAGAGCAATTAGCAAAGAGCGAGCCAATAGCAAGCCCAGTGAGCACTTCATTGTCAGCTAGAGGGTTTGGCTAAAAGTAAATTTAATACTCATTAAAAAATGAACAGTGCCTTAATGCCACTTCAGAGGCTGGTAAATTGTAGCTAACTCTAAGCAATTCAGGAAGCGGTCCCATCGCTACAAGGCTGACATCACCTTATAAACAAACCCTTCACAACGTAGGGAAGATTGGGAGAAGCCCTGTCTTGGAAAGGTTAGGCATCTCCTGAAACAGTCCAGGCTTGAATTCTGCTCCCTATGAAGCACAGTGAACATGGTCCTGTGCAGAAGAGAGTAGGCATTGATCCTACAGATGATGCTGGCATGCGAACTTCATCAAGTATAGCCCCAGCGAGAAAAAGTTGTGAGAATTGCACCTGCCTAGCAAAATAGTGATTAAAAACACACTCCTATCAAGGTGCATTTCATCACTTTTATATCTGTCTTCCTCCTCCCATACCATGATTTACAACAGCTCCTCCAAAGCATGAGGCTGAAATTCGTCTCCTTACACCTCTTCTTCCCTGAGTGCTTTTGCGGGGATAGAGTTGTTCCTGGGAGCTAAGCAATTGCTGCTGAGCCGTGGAATAAAACTGTCAGTGTGATTTAAAAATACATATTGCAGAAAATAAGAAAACGCATTTGAAAAACCTTGTCATTTTGTCTTCTAGGAAAAACAAAGGCAGTGACACAGAGAGTTCAAAATGATGAAAAGTCTTTGTTAATTGGGAGGCATTTACAACCTCAGAAGCACATCAGAGTACCAGGAGAACTAGCAGGTATTCTGGTGTCTCAGATCTAAAATAATAGGAGCTAATTGCCCAAGTGATAGATGACTTCAGAGAAATCTCCTCGAGTAAGTAAATTAGTGATGGAAGGGAGGAAATGAGTGACTCACCACACATATATACATACATAGACTTTTTTGGATATTTTGGACATTTCGGGAGTTGAGATGCAGGGGATTGATCATATTTTATACTGCCCACTTTCCTTTAGTTCTGATTGAAACTCTATGGCATCACAGAATTAATGAAAAACTTCAAAATTAACCTACAATGCTTGGCTTGGCTTTAAATTGCTTTTAGATTTTTATTCACCTACAATCTATACTTGGAGAACTTCCTCCGCCCTGGGGGTTTGTATATGCACACATATGGGCTTATGGGACATTCTTTCATCAGAATGGCATTAATATATCTTGTCTCATAATGAATATTCTGCTCTGTACTATGCTTTGAAGGGAAAATGCATATTCATGCACTTGTGAGTGGTTAAGAGAGGAAAAAGTATGAAGACGAGAGATGCTTTTACTGCTGCCATCTAGACAGACAGATAGATGATAGCTAGGTATTTAAATACATCCTTTAAGCATAGGCACAGATATTTGGAATTGTATAAGTGAGTTTTTCCCAACCTTCTTTTTTCCCCTGTGAAGCACATAGAAAATGACAATAGTTTTAAAATACACTGTGGCAAGTGGAAAGGAATTCAAGAACATCTATTTGGGGTTTGGTTAAAAATATTCTTTTATTTTACTTATAAAATCAAGGTAAGAACAAATGGCAAGTATTAAGCAAGATTAATTTTTTTATAAAATGTAATACTATATCAAAATATTTAAGGAGAAATTTGAGCTTGCTTCTCGGAATATATCCTTTTTATATCATACTTTAACCTTTAAGTGGCTACACATAATTTCTAGCTAAGGCTTTGCAATGACGATTTCTCCAAATTCTTGCTGTTTATGATCTATGAAGTACTTCCATATGAGTAAATATGTATTTTTTAAATGTTTTTAAAACCTTTCAGCCATTTACAACAGTTGATTTTCTTAAAGGCTCTACTAGTTCTTCTTTTTCTTAAATTATCAATTATATTGAAACTTCTTAAAATCAGATTTCAAACCCAAATAGGTTTTTTAAATATCAGTTTTGTCAGAAATAATGAAGCTCCAACTTACAAAACATGCAAACATTTGTTAGGGCAGTCACCCCACAGATAGCGTGCATGCCAATGGAAGGCACATTCAGCAAAGGGACATATGTATACAATACACGTACATACACATAAGGATTCAGGGGCTCTTCAGAAATGTACCCCTCTCCTCTCATCCCTGGATTCCCTATTTCCCACCTACAGGACTCATTTTGGGGCGAGTGCCACATACTTTGGCACTCGATGCATTGATTCTAAGAGACCATGCTCCCTGGGTGAGTAATGGGCAAACACAAACTTGGCAGCTGGCACAAATGCACGTGTCTTGTGCCTCAGCAGCCCCTTGGCTATGCTCAGCTGCTGAAGGGCAAGGGTGCCAGCTTGCTCGTGGTCTTTTTTACTGGGGGCTCTTCGAGTGGACCTTTCAACAGCTCCACTGGAGGGTCCATGGAGACATGGAAGAGGCTGCTTGTGCTTATCCAGCCCCACTCAGGGCTCATTCTATGTCCCTCAACTTTCCAATCTCCCAACAGAAAGAGTCAATCACCAGTCTTGGAATATCCCTTTCCAACCTCATATAAACTGGAACTCTGAGAATCTAGAAGCTATCTAAAAGTTTTCGTAAAAGAGATATTATGCCAAATTCTCTGAGTAACCAGCGTTAATAGTGATGGTGTTTTCTATGCAGTTCTGGGACCAGCACTTCTTTCGGTGAAGGAGGAAGTCAATTCCTTACCAGCCATTGCCAGCCACTGAGCCCCAAATTCAAATTTACCCCAACCAACCACACTGTCAATCAAAGAAGCTGCAGTTGCTTCAGTTCAGTTCAGTTGCTCAGTCGTGTCCAACTCTTTGTGACCCCATGGTTCCTGGGCTATTTTCCCTGCTACCCCTGAGTGTGAAGCAGTTGTGAAAATAGAAAAACAGGGCCTGATCAATATCAGATACACAATTGAAAGTTTCCAAAGTTAGTTTTGGTTTTATATGTTGCTAATGATTGAGAAATGCTTTTCTGTGTATGGAAGAATATTTTTTGATTTGCTGACAGTATAAAAATTGCAATCTTGGTGAACTCATTGAATTATGAATGTCAAAAAATATATCTCTTACATAATTTTATCTCTTCCTGAAACTTTACCTTACCCAGAAGTTGTTCATAGAAATTTGACTTTGACCTTGGTCAACATGTTAAGGGTAGAATTAAACATTTCAAAAATCATGCTTTCTGATGAGATAAAAATTAGATCACTAGTATATTCAATTTCAGAAATTCTTTTTTTTTACTATTTACATAATAATCATGAATATATGTGAATTACTTGTTTCTGGTAGGGCCGAGTTCCAGTCCTCCCTTCTCTGGAGGCCCAGGGAAAAGTCCCATAATGCCTGAGTATCTGTAGGTGGCAGGAGACATCTGTAAGGCCACCCCTTCACCCCCCCCTCCTGCCTCCTCCCCCTTCTTCTTTCAACCTGGCTTCCTTTCCTCCCTTGAAATCTTTGATGTTAGTACTTGGATCTGAAGTTCTGTGTCTCTATAGGAGGTTTTCTGAGAGACTGTATTCCTATATTTAAGGGATTCCCTGGTGGTGCAGAGGTTAAAGCGTCTGCCTGCAATGTGTGAGACCTAGGTTCAATCCCTGGATCAGGAAGATCCCCTGGAGAAGGAAATGGCAACCCACTCCAGTATTCTTGCCTGGAGAATCCCATGGATGGAGGAGTTTGGTGGGCTACAGTCCACGGGTCGCAAAGAGTCAGACAAGACTTCACTTTCACTTTTCACTTTCACTTGTTAACAAGTCTCCAATCTTTATATGCTCCAAAAATGTAAATATACTTTTTTCATTGAAGTCTAGTTGATTTACAATGTTTCAGATGTACAGCAAATCTATTTAGTTATACATATACATATATATTTTTTTTTCTGATTCATTTCCTTTATAGGTTATTACAAGATAGAAGTTTCCTGTATACAGTAGGTCCTTATTGTTAATCTATTTTATATATTGTAGTGTGTATCTGTGGGCTTCCCTGGTGGCTCAGTGGTAAAGAATCCACCAGAAATGCAGGAGATGCAGGTTCAATCCCTGGATCAGGAAGATCGCCCAGAGAAGGAAATAGCAACCCACTCCAGTGTTCTTGCCTGGGAAATCCCATGGACAAAGGAGCCTGGCAGGTTATAGTCCATGCGGTTGCAAAGAGTCTGACACAACTTAGTGACTAAACAATAACAACAAAGTGTGTATCTGTCTCAAAAATCTAAATATTCTGATGGAAGGAAATTTAGGGTCACTTTGACAGTATGAGATCTTAGGTCTGATTCTACGAGACCAGGACAATAAAGGGCATCAAATCAAGCATTACAAAGCTGTTATCAGTGGACAGCTCCTTGTCAAGTCTGGGTGGTCATCCCAGGTACCACCAAAAACAGCTGAAGGAGCCAATACTGCATTCTAGTTATTTGAATGCATATTTATTCTAGTTATTTGGTTTCCTACACTCAGCCATAGTCCAGTAATTTAAGCAGTAGTGTTTAACAAAAGAGAAAGCAAATTAAAAATGAGTTGTATTGATAAATGTGATTAACCCAATTTAAATTTCAAGGCTTTAATATTTTAGCAGATTTAGTCTTTTGTTCTTAGTCACTTGCATAATTATTTTTCCTCTTCTCTTGACTTAATAACTGAAAAATCTGAATAATCTTTTTAGAAAAAGGTACTGCGGGTAAAACTGATCTGAGTGTAAATGTTATCAAAGTCTTGTGGTGTCACTGTATATGATGGCATGGAAAAAAACTTTAAAATCACATTGATCAGAGTTAGAAATATACAAATATGCCATTTTCTCCAAGTATGATTATAATGGAGCAAGATAGTGTTATCTACTTAGTTTTGAATGTGTGCATGTGTGAGTGTGTGTATGTGCTCAGTCATTCAGATGTGTCTTTGTGACCTCATGGACTGTAGCTCACCAGGCTCCTCTGTCCATGGGATTTTCCAGGCAAGAATACTGGAGTGGTTTGCCATTTCCTCCTCCATAGTTTGTATTAAAATTGAAGAGAAAAATAAAGACCTTTTCAGCATATAAATCCCAGGAAGCAGGCCAACTCCCATACAAGACTACTTTCCCCCATCATCTTCAGCATAAGATATGCTCAAATTTCAGAGAAAAGGCAAAATTCACTTACTTATTAAGTAGTTTCTAAAAGTTTATTTAGATCATTTTCTGCTGTCAAATTCAAAATTTCTTAATAAAAGTGAATCAGAATCACCAGAAGAGTAGCTTCAAAATACATACTGTGCTGCAGATAAATTAGGCAAATAAATAACACACTCACCCCAGTCCAGTCTATTCTAGTCTGATGGCCTTTTAAACTCCCCTTCTCCAGGGGATCTTCCCCACCCAGGGATCAAACCCATATCTCCTGTGTCTCCTGCATTGCAGGTGAATTCTCTTAACTGCTGAGCCACCGGGGAAGCCCTGCATGTACATATATGTACATGTAGATAAATAAAATCAGCTTCTCACTTCAGACCTCAAGAACTGCCTGATTTGACTCTGAAGGCACTCAATTTCTGCACATGTCCCCAGTCCCAGTTGTGGTTCTGGAAGGCAGGGTTAGTACAGAAATTTGCTAAGCATCCACGCTTTGGTTTTTTGAGGGATCACCACCGTGACCACAATTTCCTCCCTCCCATGGAGTCTACCAGGGCCCTGATTGGCAAGGGCAAGGCCAGCATTTGCCCACAATAATTTGGAGGATTCTGTGGCCTCCTTCAGAAGCCTTAAAACATTCACAGCTTCTGGGGGGCCATGGAGTGGATGGCTGGGAGGAGACAAGATTTCTCAGAGCTGCTTGTCCTAGAAGCAAAGGTGTCTAAACATTAGTAATGGCCACTCAGTCTTAATAATGCTTCTGATTGGTGGGCAAATTCTGCACACTTTTATTTGTCAAGAAGGATCCTGTCTGTGAATACTTATTATGCAATTATTCTTTCCTGTTCTTTTCCCTAATTCCTTTTTCTTTTAACCTAACACCTTCTTCCAGCAAAATCAATCATACTAAACAAGCATTTACTGTTGTGGTCTTCAGCACTTGGAGATCACCTGGAGAGTTTTCCAAAATACAGGGGTCTGGGTCCCACCCCTGGAAGTGTATTATCACAATTATTTACTTATTAATTTTTGGTTGCATCGATCTTAGTTGCAGTGCATGGACTCTCTAGTTACGGCCCGCTGGCTACAAAGCATGTAGGCTTAGTTGCTCTGTGGCATGTGGGATCTTAGTTCCCTGACTAAGGATTGAACCGCATCCCCTGCATTGCAAGGGGGATTCTTAACCACTGGACCACCAGAAGAGTCCCCCCACCCCTCAGAAGTTTTACTATGATTGGAGTATGCCTAGGCACCAGGATTTTTACACACTCCCCTGAGTGATTCTTAATATGCAGTGGAGATTGAGAATCACTGCTCTTTGGAGGAAAAATACCTTAGGCTGGGAGTGAAAGGAATTTAAAAATTTGAGAAGGAAACAATAGTAAAGATTAATAAAACTAAAAGCTGGTTCTTTGAGAAGATAAACAAAATTGACAAACCTTTAGCCAGACTCAAGAATAAAACAGAGAAGAATCAAATCCACAAAATTAGACATGAAAAAAGAGAGGTTACAACATTGTCATGCAGAAATACAAAGGATTATAAGAGATTATTATGAGCAAGCATATGGCAATAAAATGGATAACCTGGAAGAAATGAACAGATTCTTAGAAAAGTTCAGTCTTCTAAGACTGACTAGGAAGAAATAGAAATTATGAAAACCCAATTACAAACACTGAAATCAAAACTGTGATCAAGTATCTCCCAAAAAACAAAAGCCCGGGATAAGATGGCTTCACAGGTTAATTCTATCAAACATTTAGAGACGAGCTAATGCCTGTCCTTCTAAAACTCTTTCAAAAAATTGCAGAGGAAGGAACACTTCCAAACTCACTGTACGAGGCCACCATCACCCTGATACCAAAACCAAACAAAGACAACACAAGAAAAGAAAACTATAGGCGAATATCACCAATGAACATAGATGCAAAAATCCTCAACAAAATTCTGGCACGCAGAATTCAACAACACATTAAAAAGCTCATACACCATGATCAAGTTGGGTTTATTCCAGGGAGGCAAGGATTCTTCAATATATACAAATCAATCAATGTGATACACCATTTGTTATACACCAATGTGATAACAAATTGAAAGATTAAAAACCATATGATAATCTCAATAGATGCAGAAAAAGCCTTTGACAAAATTCAGCACCCTTTTGTGATTAAAACTCTTCAAAAAAATGGGCATAGAAGGACCCTACCTCAACACAGTAAAGGCCACGTGTGATAAGCCCACAGCAAACATTATTCTCAAAGGTGAAAAATTGAAAGTATTCCCTCTAAGATCAGGAACAACACAAGGGTGTCCACTCTCACCACTATTACTCAACATAGTTCTGGAAGTCCTAGCTATGGCAATCAGAGAAGAAAAAGAAACAAAAGGAATCCAGATGGGAAAAGAAGAAGTAAAGCTTTCACTTTTTGTAGATGACATGATACTATACATGGAAAACCCTAAACATACTAGGAGGAAATCAGTATGATCCGATGCTCCTAAAGAGAAAGCCACCATTGCCGTAGGGGTAAATGAGAGCCCAGCCACCTAATTCCAAATTTGCGGCTTTGTTCACTGTTTTACAGTCTCTGTGTTATTAATTTTCTGTTTCATAAACCTGACAAACATAATTGTTAATTACATACCATACAATCTGCCCTCCCAGTAATGGCTTCTCTCTGAACCCTCATCTGATATAAAGCTATCGTGCAATGCCCCACTATATTAAATTTCAATTTAATTATCTTTATTATAGCACCACCTCCTTGGAGGAAATGATTAACTCTGAGATGGACTTAGAAGAGAAAGCTATTGCAGTGAGCTTTGCCCTAAAGCCCTGTGCTACTGTATAGGCTTTTTTGGCAGGCATGAGAGCAACAATGAAATGGTTGAAAACTTAGCTTTTCTCCCATTTCCTTGGATCCCCGTGATGTGGTCCCTCAGAAGTTCCTACTGGCACACCCAAAAGTAAATGGTGTAAGAAATGGAACTTTAATGCACAACTTCATGTGTGTGTGTGCGTGCACATAAGTACACCAGTAAAAACCAAAGAATAATTATCAAATAATTAACACAAGAGAGACTTATTAGTAGCCCATTGACAGTACGTGTTTACTACTTAATAATTGATCTGTTGGGACTCTGTAGCATTTCAATACCTTTAGATGATGAAATTTTTGTACCTTATTTTATGTTCCTGGATATGTTCCTATGTCTCATGGTTTATAGTCTATGGGAACTTGAATAGAATTTGTATACTGCTGTTGCGTGAAAATTGTATAAATCTTATGTTGAATTGGTTTATAGTGCTTTTTATGTCTACTATATCCTTCTACTTTGCTGTCTATTCATTCTATTTTTGAGAGTTTGATATTGAAAATCCAACTAAAAATCTTAACTTTTCTACTTAAAGTAACTGTAATATATAGTGGAACTATATGTGACTTTGTTGTGTATTCTCCAAGTCTCCTGTAAACATGTTATCATACTTTCATAGTTTAAAAACTAAAATATAAAGAAAAAGTAACTGATCTGTTGGAAGTTTATTCATTTAATGCCATGTAACTTTTAAAAAATCTCAGGGTGTTTTACTTCTAAACATTGCTTGAGGTAACTTTTCATAAGAATCTCTTTAACCTTGGTTTACACCTTATAAGAGCTAGAAGCGTGTGAGTTTACCAGAAGTAATTGTTTCCACGAAGCTTAAATCCCATGTAACTATGATATGAGGTGACTGAAGAGAAACAAACTAAATAATAGCACCCAGGGCTTTCAGAGTCTGTGGCAATGCAGCAAAACAGTGAAAGGACTCTCCTCATCATTAAGCATGGAGAAGGCAATGGCACCCCACTCCAGTACTCTTGCCTGGAAAATCCCATGGGCAGAGGAGCCTGGTGGGCTATAGTCCATGGGGTCACAATGAGTCAGACATGACTGAGCAACTTCACTTTCACTTTTCACTTTCATGCGTTGGAGAAGGAAATGGCAACCCACTCCAATGTTCTTGCTTGGAGAATCCCAGGGACAGAGAGGCCTGGTGGGCTGCCGTCTATGGGGTTGCACAGAGTCGGACAAGACTGACATGACTTAGCAGCAGCAGCAGCATCATTAAGTTAGCATTTATACAGCAAGTACTTACAGAAAGTTCTTTGGGATCGCACGACTAAAGCGACTTTGGGATCACACGACTGCAGCAGGGCTTCAACTTGACCTCTAGGATACCGACACATTTGGTGTGATGGGGATGAGGGAAGGAGGGGTGGTGAGTTAGGAAGCTTCTTTGATAAGAACAAATGTTGAGGAAGAACATGCAAGATATAGAGGGGAATACATAGCCATTCCCAGTGGGGAGAGTACACTGTGTGCTTGTTACCTATATAACCAGCACCCTCCACCTGCGGGGAGGAGTTGCAATAACCTAGAGCCTATTATACAGAGTGAAGGAAGTCAGAAAGAGAAAAACAAATATATATTTACACACATACATGGGATCTAGAGAGCTTCCCTGGTGGCTCAGATGACTCCGCCTGCAATGCAGGAAATCTGGGTTTGATCCCTGGGTTGGGCAGATCCCCTGGAGGATGGCATGGCAACCCACTCCAGTATTTTTGCCCAGAGAATCCTCATGGATAGAGGAACCTGGTGGGCTACAGTCCATGGAGTCGCAAGGAGTCAGACATGACTGAGCAACTAAGCAGATGGAATCCAGAAAAATGGTACTGTTGAACCTATTTGCAGGGCAGAAAGAGAGACAGAGATGCAGAGAACAGGTCTGTGGACACAGCAGGAAAAGGAGAGGGTGGGACAAATTGAGAACGTAGGGTTAACATATATACACTACCATGAGTAAAAGAGATCGTTAGTGGGAAGCTGCTATGTAACATAGGGAGCCCAGCTGGTGCTCTGTGATGACCTAGAGAGGTGAAAGGGGAGAGGGGAAGCTCAAGAGGGAGGGGATGTGTATATATATATACATACACACACACACACACACACACACACACGTATACTTATGGCTCATTTACTTTGTTGTATGACAGAAACCAACACATCTTTGTAAAGCATTATCCTCCAATTAAAAAAGAATAAAACTTGAAACAGGTACATTACTAAAATTGCTGCAGTGGACTGCTGCTGCTGCTGCTGCTGCTGCTTTTAAGTCGCTTCAGTCGTGTCCGACTCTGTGCGACCCCATAGACAGCAGCCCACCAGGCTCCTCTATCCCTGGGATTTTCCAGGCAAGAACACTGGAGTGGGTTGCCATTTCCTTCTCCAATGCATGAAAGTGAAAAGGGAAAGTGAAGTAGCTCAGTCGGGTCCAACTCTTCAGGACCCCATGGACTGCAGCCTACCAGGCTCCTCCGCCCATGGGTTCTCCAGGAAAGAGTACTGGAGTGGGGTGCCATTGCCTTCTCCCTGCGGTGGACTGGGGTGAGAGATTTGCTGGGCATTCTAACAAAGTGGAGATAAATAGAAAAGATGGGTTTCTAGAATTTGCAGATATCGGAGCTCTATAGAGGAGGGAGGAAGAGCCTTTATAATGTGGTGTGGTCCCCGCTTTTCACGAGTGTTAATGTAATTGATGAAATAAGACAGTGGGAAGTAGTGAGTAACAGGCAGTCACTCCAGGTGCTGTATGGACAGGGAAGAAAGGTGAGGGTCCTAGAGGTGGCTTATTTTACCAAATTTGTGTGAACTGAGTAAAGATAAATAATACATGTCCAAATAAAACTGTTTTGCATTATAAATTGGGAGCTTATGGGTTTCTAATACAAATTTCCAATAAAAAGGAAATTTCCAAAAAAAAGGACCCAAGACTTAGATGCTAGATGTTCTTATGATATATCGTTGCTTCTAGGCCCTCTCAGTTGAAAGAATAAGAAAATATGTCGGTATATTTGCATGTCTACTAGCCTGTGTACACACACATGTACACACACATGTACACACACATGCACGCACACATAGATATATATAGCCATCTGTATCTATATGCAACTAAACGTGAGTTCATAGTGATGTTTCTAACTCTAATCCATTACCATATGGATCATTCTAGTCTGTTCTGTTTGCAAAAAAAAAAATAAATAAATTGGCAGCTTATGTAGTTGAAATACACTATCTTTATGTTTTTTGTTCTTCAAGAACTTACTGCGGTGTGTTGCCTATATAAGTTTCATAATATTTGTTCATCAACTGAGAGCTATATGAACAATCAAGGTCCCGGGATTCCTCCTTCGGGTATTTCCCCTCTGTGTTTGAAGAGTCTGTATGGTTTTACAAGATGCATTGGTCAGGACTCAGACAGGGACATAGAAATAAATGGAAGAATTTTAAATGGAGGTACCAATACAGAAAATTGGTTATTAAACATTGGAAAAGCTCAAGGAATTTTTTTTAATATATGGAAGGAATTTTTTTAGAGGAGGGTGTAATTGGTATTTGCAAGATGGTAATTCCACCACAGTAGCAGGAAAAGTAAGGGGGAAATAGTTTCTAAGAGCCCACGACCTCTGTTATTAAACCTGCTGTATAATCTCTTGCTGTTGGTGGAGCCTACACCGCTGGTGGGCTTCCCAGTGGTGCTAGTGGTAAAGAACCTCCTGCCAATGCAGGAGACTTAAGAGACGCAGGTTTGATCCCTGGGTCAGGAAAATCCCTGGAGAAGGGCACAGCAACCCATTCCAGTATTCTTGCCTGGAGAATCCCATGGACAGAGGAGCCTGGCAGACTATAGTGCATGGGGTTGCCAAGAGTTGGACACGACTGAAGCAGCTCAGCAGGAAGCCCACAGGCACCACTGGCACCATTTTCCAGGCCACAGGAGGAGCATGGTTCTTCTGAAACCAAAAAGGAAAAAAAAAATGTTCTCGCTCTTATTCCCACCTTATTATCTCTTATTCTCCAGGACAGTCTCCTGCTGGAAGAATATAAGGAAGCCAATTGGCAAGAGTGCCTGTTAAATCAAGTTTGCAGACAACAGCAACTGTTCATGAGAGGACCGCATAGATGCATGGGACCAGACCTGAGAGCCAACAGAGAAGTAATCAGTACTGGCTAATCTAACTCAAATGCAGGAAGGAAACTGACAAGACCACAGTAACCCAATAGATTAAATTCCATCACCACAGGGAATTTTTGATTGAAATTATACAGTGATTGTCTGCCACAAAGTAAAACAGGAAAAGCAACAATTTTTTCCTTTTGCTTTGTGATGGATAGATTTAGTTTAAAAACACTTGCCTTTATTTACTAAAATATGGTCTTGAAAGCATTTATAAAAATGATCAATAATATGCATCCTATATTACAATACATAATATATGATCCATATAAATGATACACATTTATTAGACCCTTAATTGGCTAAGTGTTTACCTGTAAACGGTGGTGGTTCCCTGGTGGCTCAGACGGTAAAGCGTCTGTCTACAACGCAGGAGACCTGGGTTCAATCCCTGGGTCGGGAAGATCCCCTGGAGAAGGAAATGGCAATCTACTCCAGTACTATTGCCTGGAAAATTCCATGGACAGAGGAGCCTGGTAGGCTACAGTCCATGGGGGTCACAAAGAGTCGGACACGACTGAGTGACTTCACTTTCACTTTACCTGTAAACACTTAGAATAAGAAAGAGACTGCAACAAAGGGAATTTAATGCCTGACACAGGGCCAACACAGTATCTAAAGATGAGTTTTGATGAAAATAGCATATGAAAATTCACTCCCATTAAAGAATGGCTTTTTTATGTCAGTTCAATAACTTCCAGGAAATAAATGAAGACATTTTAAAAATCAAAGTGATACAATCATGTAAGTGGAGCCTTGTAAAAATTGATAATGGCACAGCATACCAGCTCCAAAGTGTGACAACATTTACCACATCAGAAGAAAGTAATGAACTGTAATAAGTCTAGAAACAAGCTAAGAAGTAATTAATATTTCTGGATCAGTTTTGTGAAGCTATTATCTTAATTTTGAGCTTTTTTGAATAGAATGGGAAATATTGAGTAACAAAAGCAAGACATTCACTAAATGATGGTGGTTTCTAAGGTTCTTGTTGATGCACTTCTTATGTCTTTCCTTGTCACTGGAGACTGAACTCTTAGATTTTGCCTTTGGAGACAATACGCATCTATATAAGGAAAGTAAATTTGTAAAGCAAGTCAGCAGTCAAATAGAACCTGAATGACAAATAGCAGATCTCCTCAAAGTTGTACCTATAGACAACATGTGTTCTATCAAGGAAGTATCAAGTGAAAATTATTGGAATGTGTGTATTTCAGTGATAGTCTTTGCCATTCATTAGTAGACGCCTCAAAACAAATGCCATATCATTGGTCTTGACGTTCTCATCCTCCTTTATTTCTAACAACTGTCTGTCGTTTTTAGACCAAGGATGCCAGCTTTTCCCTGTGAAGACCATCTCCCAAGCTCCAGAGATGGTTCTGCTGAGCAGACAGGAGAGGCTGCTCCCAGACTCACTCCTCTCCCAGGTATTTGAGGGCAGGAGGCTGGGGACCAGCCACCAGCAGTGCTGTCCCAAAGTCAACCTTTTGAAATTTAAGAACTTTGGACAATCACCGTTATTTGGGCTGTTGTTTAGTCGCTAACTCATGTCTGACTCTTTGCGACCCCATGGACTGTAGCCTGCCAGGCTCCTCTGTCCATAGGATTCTCCAGGCAAGAATACTGGAGTGGGTTGCCTTTCCTCCTCCAGGGGATCTTCCTGACCCATGAATCGAACTCACATCTCCTGTGTTGGCAGGCAGATTCTTTACCACTGAGCCACCTGGGAAGCTTGTGATTTAGGTAGTACCTATAAAAAAAAAAAAAAAAAAAAAGAACCACAAGCTCTACAGAAGGAGGAACCACAACAGGAATAGGGTATTGGAAGAACACGCCTTGGGTAGGCACAAGTAATATGTTTGTACTCCCAGGACAGCCTCTGGCCAAAGGATGTCTTAAAACTTGGTGTCCACCTATCTTCCACTTCCCCTTCTAGGGGCCACTTACCTCTCCCATCTCAGCAGAGATCCTGATTTCCTTTTAGAATGTATATGCCTATTCCTCATAGTATTTGTTTAGTTTATGAAAGACATGGGTGCAAGTTATATATATCATGAATGAGAGATATGTTTATATCAATGGGGTAGTCTGACACTAGTCATTTCTCTGAAACCAGGATGTGTCTTACTGTCAAAGGAAAGTCATAATTTAGAGTGGTCATGTTTCTTTTTGTCTTATTGGCACATGAAGTAATGGGATAGTTTAAAATCTTTGATGTTAGAGATTACATAAAATACAACATATATACATTTATACAGTAAATGTATAATATTGGATGAATTTCAGATTCTTAGTGTTTAAATGTTGACACCACGGCTTAACTAAACTGATATCTTAATGTTTCTTTCACCTTCAAATGCTATTACCCTGTAGACTGGATACTCAGCAAGGGTGACTTGGTAAAGGAAATAAGTTGTTAATGAATGATCTTGCCAGGAAACTAAGCTTTGGCAGCCAAAGTTAATAGGCAGGGAACAGTTCATTTGAATACAAGTCCAGGCTGCCCAAAAGGGAGAAGACCAAGAAGCCCAGAATCAAATAGCATATGCAATATTTAACATTTTTCTAATTCTTAAACACTATCTTGCCTACTCTGCTGGAGCATACAGTAGCAAACACGACCCCTCTCCATAGCTAATACTTTAAAGGGTCAGGAAGTTGTCTTCACGATGTATACGTCAAGTTAGAACATCTCTGATCAGAAGAAAAGAGAATGAGTTATCCCCACCACAAAAACAAAAAAAAAAAAAAAAAGGGCTGACAGTTTCTAATATGGTTGCAGCCCCAGAGAAAGCTCCTAAGCCATTTATCTGTTGAAGGCGTAATTACTTTTGATTCTATAAACTGTATTGAATTTTGAATGTATTATGGATTGTGATAAATGTGCCCTGTCCCCTTAGCCTTTTGAAGGTGAACGCATGTGGAAGGCCCCCTGGATGCATCATGGAGACCCACCAGGCATCCTGCCAGCCAAAGATTTCCACTTTGATCTCCCAACAAGCGGCTTGTAACACGGTGTCCCCACAGAGCGGGAGGCACCGCAGAGGAGTCTTTTAACTAACGTGCACAGAAGGAAAAATTTATGAGGTTCTTATGAAGTGGTTTGTTTTAGCTCTGAATAGAGAAAAAGAGGGAGAGAGAAATACGGCACAGAGTTTTGTGACATAAGATCCAGTTGGGCCTGGTGTGATTTTTATCATCTCAAAACACGTTTGAGAAGACTAACCTCAAAACCCAAGACCTGCTCTCAATACGCCGCAGAAGGAATGGAAGGCAGAAAGTAGCTGGTCTGTAAACAACCCACAAAGCAAATTGCTGGTTGATATTTCCTAAACTAAAAATTCTTTGAGTTTCAATGGGAACCGCTTCTCAGTATATAAGAGCATAAGTCCTCTCTGGTTCCAACAGGGCTTTGTCATGACTTGTAATAAGCTGAACATTGTAATGCGTGTTCTAAAAAAAAAAAATTGACTATTACTGTGTGTGCAGAAAATACAATGCCCATGCACTAGGACATTAACAAAACACCACCTGCACAAACTTAGATTGCAACTCTATTCTCAGCTTATCTTTGCTTTTCACTCACTGGGATCATTTCTGTTTCAATGGGAAGGAAAGCCGCACATGCAAGCATAATTCACACGTTAAACTGGAGCGACCACTTTTGTATGAATCAGCGCTCTGTAAACAAAACAAAAATCTGAAAAATTTTTAAATCCAAATATTCTCTGTCAGATAAACATAACAAGCTTCCGTGATGACAATGGTAACCATAGTAGACTACAGTTAACACAAGCTTTTAAAATTGGGACTGGAATTTTGGAGGGGGGTACTTCGTAATTATGGGCTATTTAAAGAATTTTAAATTAACTCTACTTTTTAAAAGGAGTATTTCAAACTTTATGTAAAGCTGTCCTTTAACTTGATTCATAGAATTACAGAATTAAGGGACAGATAGGTGAAAGGCCATAAATAGAAATAATGATTATATTTATGCATCCTTTTGTAAAATGCCAAGAATTAACAAAGCTCTCGAAATCAATCCATCATCCATCTGCGGCAGGCAAGTGACAGATTTGATGACTAATTGAAAATAGACAACCCAGGTGAATAATAAAAACCACCACAACCAATAAATATTGAATTATATTCCTTAAAATGTCATACCTTACATGAAACACTTGGCAGCTATTTTTTCTTTTTTTATTATAATACTTAAATCTTTATTGAATTTGTTACACTATTGCTTCTGTTGTTTTCATGTTCTGGTTTTTTTGAAGCCTATTGGAAGGACTGACGTTGAAGCTGAAACTCCAATACTTTGGCCACCTGATGCGAAGGGCTGACTCATTTGAAAAGACCCTGATGCTGGGAAAGATTGAAGGCAGGAGGAGAAAGCACGACAGAGGATGAGATGGTTGGATGGCATCACTGACTCAATGGACGTGGGTTTGGGTGAACTCCGGGAGTTGGTGATGGACAGGGAGGCCTAGCATGCTGCAGTCCATGGGGTCTCAAAGAGTCAGACACGACTGAGCGACTGAACTGAACCGTGGAACCTTAGCTTCTCGACCAGGAATTGAACCCTCACCCCCTGCATTGGACTACCAGGGAAGTCCCTATAGTTATTTTCTTATTTAGTCCTTTCAGCGGCTCTATTAGGTAGGTACTCCTTAGGCTTTGAACTTGGCGAAACTCGAGGTTTTGGATTCGTGGAACGTGCTTGTGTGAAACTGCCAGCCAGAGGCAGAGTTGGCAAGGCTCTGGATTTGAGCCGCAGCACCTCCCCATTCCCCCTGGGTCCGTTCGTCACAGATTTCTGATACTATTGCGACAAAAGGAAAAGGGTAAGATAACATCAAATGTCTGTCAGCAGGGCAAATGCACATCTATAAATTTGGGGAACGGGGACTTCCTGGTGGTCCATTGGCCTAAGACTCTGGCTCCCAGTGCAGGGGGCCCAGGTTTGATTCCTGGTGAGCGAGCTAGATCCTGCATGCCACCACTAAGAGCCCTCATGCCACAACTAAGCCTGATGCAGCCAAAAAATGGAATGAATATTTTTAAAATTTAAAATAAAATTGGGGAAAGTAAGAGAACTGACTACAAGAGGAAAAGCCGAAAGTGAAGAGCGAGCTTCCATAATCTTTATCATTACAATCTTATGAAATCTTACATTTCGCAATCTTATGAAAACTTACAATCTTGCAAATTCATTACCATCTTATGAAAGCAAGACTTAACACAACCACAGCACCTTAAACTGGGGAGTGATTTGAGAGCGTATTGTATTCCATCCGACACAAGGATTCCTTCCACTGCATTCTTGGCAGATGGCATCTGGTCTCTGCTTGCACACTTCCAATGATGGTGTGATCACCATCAACCAGGCAGTCTATTCTAATTTTGAATGATTTTGAGAGAAAGCATCCTTATATGGAGCAAAAAATCAGAGGTGCTGGTACTTCATGGGATTCCTTTTACAAGTCACACTCAATCCAGTATCCTGTGATCGTTAAAAGGGGAACTATTTCGGTGTAAAACATGGGAGATAAAATATAACTCAGAGGGCAGCATAATTTCTTCAGTGGTGTGTCAACATTTGAATCTGTTTCTTTTCATTGTGTCAAGGCCAGGAAAAATCCAATAGCAAACCTGGATTACAGTACACAACTCTAAATAGAATTTACTAATAAACCAATGGCATTACCCATCACAAAGCCATTGCACTTTGTTGTGCCAGCTTTGTACCAGGATTGTGTTGGTAAATATATACATAATACCCAGTTGAACCAAGATTCAGAACTGAGCAGAGCAGTGGTGTTTGCAGTGGATCTGTGAATAGGTAATTCCCACTAAAAATCTGCTGAGAGAGGATTGTAGGAGTACCTGAGTATTCCTTCTGATGTAGGGGAGGATGGAGAACAGAAGGACGAGCTGAAGGGTGGCGGTGGCCTCCCCACGACCAGGCTTCCTACAGGGCAACATATCCCAGGTGGCTCAGTGGCAAAGAATCTGCCTGCCAATGCAGGAGATGCAGAAGACATGGGTTTGATCCCTGGGTTGGGAAGATCTCCTGGAGAAGGGAATGGCAACCCACTCCAGTATTCTTGCCTGGGAAATCTCATGAACAGAGGAGCCTGGCGAGCTACAGTCCATGGGGTCACAAAGAGTCTGACACGACTGAGTAAGACTGAGCACAGACGCAAAAAGGAACATAAGTAATTAATATTTCAAAAGCTTATTATAAGGTAGTAGGTTCATGCTCCTGAAGTTATTAAAATTATAAGTAAACAAAGGTTTTTGAGACACTCAGATGGCTACTGAGTTACGTTATATCTTGTGGGAATATAACCTCTAAAATGCCATCTCTATATATGCATCTTTCTTCCTGCCTGACAATGAACAGAAATAATGTAGAAAGATGATTCTTGCTTTAAAATATCATTTTCACTTTGTGAATATACACATGCCTACCTCAGAAATACTGTAAATTTTAGATTTCCCAGTGTGTATAAAAGCTACATTTACATTAGACTGTAGGCTATTATATGTGCAGTAGCATTAAGTTTGATAAAACAATGTACACACTTTAGTTAAAACATACTACTAAAAATTCTAACCATCATCTGAGCCTTCAACAAGTCATCATCTTTTTGCTGGTGGAGCTTTGAAATATTGCAAGAATTATCAAAATGTGATACAGATACACAAAGTGAGCAAAAGCTGTTGGAAAAATGGCACCTATAGACTGGCTCAATGCAACCTTCAACTTGTAAAAATTACAATATGGGCGGAGCATCGCAAAGCACAATAAAACGAGGTATGCCTGCAATTGTATAGCAGGGAGTTGGGCAAAGAGATTCTGCTCTGAGGATGAATCCTGGCCATGCCTGAAATTTGGAAAACAACATTTCACCCATCATAGAGCTATACAATCTAATCATAGACAAGATGAGGAGGTTAAGAAGAGATTTTCTTGATTGAATTTTCAAAATTGAAGCTGGCAACCAGCCTGCTTTGAGAAATTGTGCGTACATGCAGACTTGATTCATTCTTTCCACTCCCTAGACTGGAAAAAGACAGGAAAGTTGGGTGCTGTGCTCCAGTTCTCATTCCTGTTCCTTAGAGCGTTCTGCCTGCCCCTCCCCTCCTCAATTTCTCTACAGGACACTGAATGGCTCCACCTCAGAAATGTCAAACTGGACTGTGAAGAGACTAAAATTAGGCTTGATCCTTCAACCAATGTGGAATGATCAAGCCGAAATCATCTTCTATCCTAATCGTACTTGCTTTGTAAACAGGGGGAAAGAACAGAATTTTATCATACTGTGTTGTACTGATCTTGGATAAAACTCCTCCAAGTACACACTTTGTCTATGACACTGCTTAGATAGCATATATCTAATTTCATTTCTCCCCCATAGACTGAAAGCCACTCGAAGGTAGAGACCCATATCTATTCACTGCACTCTCAACAGCACAGAGGTGGCACATGAATAGATTCTTAACTAAACAGAACGATGGAGGGAGTACAAATTCTTACACAAAAGCAAAATGCTAAAGTATGCTCATTTGGCTCTCTGTTGATATGTTGATACTGGGTTGGATAAACAAACAAAGGGTCTTTCATAATAAAAGGATGATACCATATTCTAATGTTTAAAAATCAGTACAAAGCCAAGGGAAGGAATGAGATCACTCTGATTTGAATTTTTAAAGGGAAAGATGGCAGAGAAGAGACAAAGTGTGTTGGAACAAGAAAGAAGTCTAGAAAGCAGTCCAGAACAATGAGCGACTCAAAAGAGAACACGAAAGGATGGCACTGGGACTGGGGACTTGGAGCCACTTCTTGTAAATGTTGCTTTAAGTGTATTAATTTTTGTACAAATAGCATACGAGACTCTCATCCACCATCTCTGTAAAAGACTGTAGTGTCAGACAAATGGATAAAGAAGTTGTGGTACATATATACAATGGAATATCACTCAGTCGTAAAAAGGAACAAATTTCAGTCAGTTGAACTGAAATGGATGAACCTAGAGGCTGTTATGGAGAAGGCAATGGCACCCCACTCCAGTACTCTAGCCTATAGAATCCCATGGTTGGAGGAGCCTGGTAGGCTCCAGTCCATGGGGTTGCTAAGAGTCAAACATGACTGAGAGACTTCACTTTCATGCATTGGAGAAGCAAATGGCAACCCACTCTGGTGTTCTTGCCTAGAGAATCCCAGAGATGGGGGAGCCTGGTGGGCTGCCATCTATGGGGTCGCACAGAGTCAGACATGACTTAAGTGACTTAGCAGCAGTAGCAGCAGTAGCAGAGCCTTTTATACAGAGTGAAGGAAATCAGAGGAAAAAAATATCATGTATTAACGCATAGCCATGGTATCTAGAAAAACTGTACTGAAGAACCTATTTGCAGGGCAGGAATATAGATACAGACAGACAGGATGTACTTGTGGACACAACAGGGGCTGGAGAGGATGGGGCGCATTGAGAGAACAGCATTTACATGTACACACTGCAAATGTGTGCACGTGTGCTGTTGTGTCTGATTCTGTGCGATCCCCACAGACTGTAGCCCACCAGACTCCTCTGTGCATGGGATTTTTCAGGCAAGAATGCTGAAGTGGATAGCCATTTCTTACTCTGGGGGATCTTCCTGACCCAGGGATCGAACCTGAGTCTCTTGAGTCTCCTATATTGGCAGGGGGGTTCTTTACCAGT